>NC_052235.1:4988451-5308019 GCF_013401445.1 Tripterygium wilfordii
GGGCATAACGAATCCGTACCTAAGTCGGTTTTAGCGCACTTAAGCCAAATCTCCCTACAATCGATTACTAGCCATCTTATTGGTCTAGGTCGGATATTCCTAAATACATTCTAGCCATCTTATTGGTCTAAACATGCATAGGAATTCATGGAGTTCTATGGAGATTAGGATTCATACAAATTGTCACCTAATTAAAGGGAGACACATTCATAATCAAGTGTTTCAAGAAGTATAATCTACTTGACATATTATTGTCTAAGCAAATTCTCCAAACAATTTCATCCAAAAAACCTAGGTGTTGGCCAAACACCACAAGCATGAAGAAATTGCAATCAAACATAGAAACACAAGATTTATACCCAAATCAACTCATATATATGTAAATCAAGTCATAAACAAGTCATCAAACCCAAGGCTTCATCCTAGCCTTGGCACAAGTGATTTAGTTACACATAATGAGAGAAAAACACAAAAGGAGAGATGAGAAAATCATGAATAAACCCAATTAGTTGAGTAAATCCAAGTTGAGCTGAAGAATCTCTCCTCCTAGCTCCAAGAATCGCCTTCCCCCTCTGGTTTCGCTCCCCAGAAAATCAGTTCTAGGTCTCAAAACTCCCGCAGCTCGGACAAATCGCGACTTAAAACACCTCAGAAAATTGCTTTTCACGCCTAGGCGCGTTGTTTTCACGCCTAGGCGTGCACAACTTAAAATTCAAGTCCAACTCTCTGGACTGGGCGTGCAGGAGTGATCCTGGGCGTGCACAATTTGTGCGCCTAGGCGCGCCACGCCTAGGCGCGTTACCCCTAGGCACATGATTCAAATGACCATAACTTCTCCATATGACCTCCGATTTGCATGATTTTAGATTCTACGGAAAGCTTGAGATGTCTAGTTTCCAATGCCTTTTGTTGCGCTCAATTCCAATAACGTGACAGAAACCAATTAGTTGAGTAAATCCAAGTTGAGCTGAAGAATCTCTCCTCCTAGCTCCAAGAATCGCCTTCCCCCTCTGGTTTCGCTCCCCAGAAAATCAGTTCTAGGTCTCAAAACTCCCGCAGCTCGGACAAATCGCGACTTAAAACACCTCAGAAAATTGCTTTTCACGCCTAGGCGCGTTGTTTTCACGCCTAGGCGTGATCCTAGGCGTGCACAACTTAAAATTCAAGTCCAACTCTCTGGACTGGGCGTGCAGGAGTGATCCTGGGCGTGCACAATTTGTGCGCCTAGGCGCGCCACGCCTAGGCGCGTTACCCCTAGGCACATGATTCAAATGACCATAACTTCTCCATATGACCTCCGATTTGCATGATTTTAGATTCTACGGAAAGCTTGAGATGTCTAGTTTCCAATGCCTTTTGTTGCGCTCAATTCCAATAACGTGACAGAAAGTTATGACTATTTGAACACATGAAGGTCGGTGGACATTTTCTTCAATTCAGCCCTTTTTACGTCGCTTTTCATCCAAACCGCAATCAACCTATCAAAATACAAATCAACACATAAATACACTCATTATTTATCAAAAGAAAGCTTAAGAGGGGGATATTTCTATCAAAAACAATAGGTATTATCATACCTATCATGTATATAAGTTGGCACTTGTATATTTTGTTGAGTATGTACTCTTAGGTAAAGATGTGAAGCTGTTGATTGATGTTGATTTCTTGAATCTGGTTGATTATGTTGATGAGTTCAACAAGTACCCATGGGGGACTTTGTCCTACAAGAAGACAATACAGTCCCTAACTAATTGTCTTGTTGGAAGGTCCGACAAATTTAAGGCCAAGCAGAATGATTTTGAATGGTACAATCTATTGGGCTTTCCAACTATGGGTATACGAGGTTATTCCAAGTATTGCAGCAAGTTTTGCAGACTTCTGATATATTTATCTGAGGTTCGTTACGATCATCAATGTTCCGGCTGAATCCAACTATGTCAGGTTCTTCAAACAATTATGTATCTGCAATATCATATCGATCATCATTTAACTCAAAATTTACCTCAGTATCATCATCATATACCTCTCTATCAGTGTTTGAAATGCATAGAGATGTCCCAGGTATGTTCTTGTCGCTGTTGCATCGTACAAAAAAATGAACATCCCTGTCACCTTCAATCTCAACAGGTTCAGTTGGACCATGGACATTGAAAATATACTTCAATTGGATGTTATGTGTCCGACGATCGATATTCGTCAATTCGTACACCATATCCAATAATTGGTTGTAGGAAATGTCATTTGGAATGATCATGCCCTTACTCTTCCCACCCTTATATGCATAACTGAGACCAACATTTTCCCAAGACCCACAATAACGAACCAATATGCTAACCTCTTCCATTTCTGAATCACAAAATAAGTGAGTATTCAACCAAAAAACTCAACGAAAAGTAACAGGGTTATCAACGAAACAGACATAAATTATACACGTTTAACAACGAAAATTTAAACAGTTATCAACGAAATAACTGCAATTGATATGATATAAGAAAAGTAAAACAGTTATCAACTAAAAAAGCTGTCGATATCAACGACAATACAGTCATTTAGCTACGAGATTACACACGTTTAGCAACCAAAATATACACGTTTTAGCAATGAAAAATACACAAGTTTAGCAACGAAAAATATTTACTGGAGTTTTTATTACACTAACAGAATGGTGAAGTGTAAGTGTAAACTTTCTGTCATTTACGATTGGTCGAACATCTTCTGCGCTATACATCTAGCCATGGTTTAAAGTTGTTGGGTGAGAAACCCACTTATTGAAATCGTTATATTATCAACCATATAAATGTTTTATCAACGAAAAATTGTCTGAGTTAAACGAAAACTAACGAAGTAACCAACGAAAAATTTGTCTCACATCAACGAAAAATCATTTATCAACGAAATATTTGTACTGGTATATTAACTCATAAAATGCACTACACTAACCTTAGTTGGTGCTATCTGCCTTCTCGACTTAAATGACAAGATGTTTTTAGCACAAGATGTTGTATGGTAAAATGCAAACTCGCTGAAGTAGGAGACGAAGGGTTGGACATGTAGCGACCACGGTGAGCACTTATATGTTCTAGGGGAACGAATTCGGAGATTGCGTTGCCGACTTTAGGCTCGTTTGCGTCTTCCGACGACGTCGCTATGGCAGCTTACCGAAGATTATACGTCCCGATACTTCAACCTTTAAGATTTGAGCTTTTGGCTTATCGATTTCAGTAGATCTGTGACAAATTTCGAATGAAAGAGGTATACATGGGCGGTTTTACTGGGTTTGAAGGATGAGAGAGAGTGGTTTCGCAAAGGGAGAGGAGTGTTTTTGGGAGGGAAAATCATTTTTAGGGTTTAAGAGAGAGAGGTGGTGCATGAAAAGACGTGAAAGGATATGAATGTCTTTTCCTTTGGCAAAAGGGTTATATTTAAGTGTTTTGAAAATAAGGGTTAGATTTGAAAAATGTTTTATAAACGAGGGTTATTTTTCAAAAAAACCCCCATATTTACAGCAACTAATTAACACTAATTAGGACTTTCCTTCAATACTTGGCCATCGCATGTAGGCTGGTCTTGTTAAATAAGAGTCGCCGACTCATGTAAGTAAATATTCAAGAGATTATACTCGAATTGTTTGGACCAAAAGGGATTTGAGGACTCCGCAATTCTCTAAAATTTACATTTTCACATATAATGATAGAGAAAAAAATCTATAGATTTTCAAAAATGAAAAAATAAAAAAGTGATATGATATGACACGCCTCTTAAATCATTGGATTCAAATTGTTAACTTCACAATTCTAAAAGATTTGCGTAACCCTCAAATCCAACCAAAAGTGCCAAAGCCATATCCAAATGATTTTATTTACTAGAAGTAAAAACAGTATTTTTAGTCAAAAGAGGGAAGGTATCATCCAATACAATATTCCTATGCTCTTTGATATTGCTCTCTTTAGCCTTTTGTTTTCCTCATTTGCACGCTTGATTCTAGCTTTATCAGTGGATTTAGTTATGACTATGGTATAATGCTTTCCTTGCTATCATAAGCATAAGCAGATCGCTTAGCACTCAGATTAATAGGTTGAACACAAGTTCGTAGTCATTTTGACTATTCATGATTCTCCTATTCCTTTGATGCATCGCAATGATTGAAATCTGGATCGTGAGACTCGTGAGTAAGTATAAGTTATAGGCAATGCAAGATCGTCTGGAGTCTTCAACAAGATCATTTCCTTATGATGCAGCTGCTTCGTATGTTTAACAACCCTCCATCATCTGATGATGTTCCAGAAAAAAAGTTACGGAGGATGCCGGAGGGAGATCTCAGTTGTCGAGGAATGCATCTGCTGTGAAGAAAAAAGATACACCAGGGAGGAGGAAACTCGAGGAAATAGAATGCCCTCTCTACATCCATAACTGACAAATTGCCACCATCTCCGACAATATTGACCAATGGCAATGGAATATCCAGAGACAAGGAACAAGCAGGTTATGCTTGCAAAAATGCAAGATTTGAACTGCTCAAGGAAGTCTGGCTAAGAGACGTGGTTGGTTGAGTGATGACATCCAAGTCGGATGCTGAAGTAAATACGAAGAAGAATGAGACAAACCGTAAAATATGTTAAGGAAAGGAAACGACCTTAACAGCTTCTGTGCACAGGCAGAGCAGGCTACCAAATTTTCATTTCAATTCAAGATTTCTGTTGTAATTTACTGTTCGGTAACTATATTATGAGAGGGAGCAGTGTTTGAACTTTCAATTCGACTCCCACTTTCTATTGATTAACTATGGTTATCTCCCTAAATTTGTAGCCAATCAAACAACTACACCAGTTCCTCTGACAAATAAACCTTCCCCATTCAACAAACATTCTACTTCTCAATGGAGCAGTGGAATGCTATGGATATCCATACAACAACATGGTCAGTTTCATACAGATCATTCACAGACACAAGTTCAGCTTAATTGCATACTCTCTTCTAAAATCCTTCCATACGGATCCAACGGGCCACCCCCAATATTGAAATTTCAATCAGGATACTAAGAAAAATTACACTCCCGACACACCATCTTTAACAATGATAATATGACCAACTAATTGAATTCTCCTCATTCATTTCAAAACCTGATCTTGACAGGGAGTCAAAACAAAAAATTTCTGAATGATTGAAATCGCCTCTAAAATCCAAAGAAAGAAAGAACACCCCCAAACCAAAAAGCGCCTCACCTACCATCACCATCAAACTAAGAACCAAAAACACCACACAGGATACCCAAAACCCTTAAAATAAAAGTATAAAACCAAATTCAGAAATTTTAAAAATAAAAAAGGACATTTAATAGCAATATGTGAGAATCCCTAAACTAGCTTCCTGCAAAAACATGTTATTCTGATCAAGGTTTCTTTAGAGTTCACTGCTGACAATGATGAGAGAGAAGGGAAGGATAAGATGATGCAGGGAGAGAATGCGTCACTTGTAGAGTGGTTCAATGCTTTATGATACAAACATCCAATGCTATCATAGTAATATCCAAAACTGAGACGCTCTTTTTCTTCTTGCTCAAACTAAGAAAAATATTGGGGACTGGATGCATGAATGCTTAATGAATTTTTTTTAGAGTGAAATCACAACTTAGATACTCTTTCGCTCAGGTGCAAAGCAAAAAATTTCCGCCCATCCTTTCACGTTCATACTTCCCATAAATGTCCTTTTCAGCCTCCCTCTTCTATGCAGAGTGTCCTACTAGGAAATTCTAAAGTTTGCCATCAGAGTAATAATCTCCCTATATTGCACAAGTTTATCCAACTTCGGAAATTTTCTCATTTCTTATAACTAATCAAAGCGTACTCAACGTTAGACTGAAAAACTTTCTTTCTTATTCCATCTTCTTATGTTTCTGCACATTCACTGCACGCTCTCTTTCTGCTTCATTCAATTTTTGTTCACGCGGTCACTGAACAGTCCAACATTACGCAGATGATAACTTTGAAAGTGTAGTAGAACTATAGAGTTTACCCATTGGCTTAAACGGTACCCTTCTCCTCTAATTTCTGATATCTCTCCTTCCCTCTGATCTCTAAGCTCTCCCAAGCAAGCTGAAGAAACATTCACTTGCTTTTATTTGATTATCTCCATCCCAAGTAAGGCCACACTGTAGAAATTTAAAAACAAAAAACGAAGACTAGGCACAAGAGTAAAAGAGTTTACCTGTCTCCAGTTGAAGAACTAGAGATCTCAATTTCTAAAGCCCATGCACTTCTAATTCCATGAATTTCTAATTCCACATTTCCACCACAAATTGTAATTGCAATTTAGCGTCTTAAGTAATCCCATCCAACATGTAAATGGAAAAAATAAATAAATGATAAATAGTATTGTAAAGGAACCCTGATATAACCATCGAATTGAAATGCAATATGTAATATGTAATATTTTTTAAACGAAAAGAAATCAGTCAAAACAAAGAGAGGCAAAGATTCGCCTTTGAAAACCTTATTCTACATCACATATCAACAAAGGCTCCACAATCCTCGCTGATCCACAAAACACAAAGTAAAAGGCGCCATACCAGATGCCGATTCAGTCAGATTCAGTAGAAGCCGCAGCGTCCTCCATCTGAAGACGCTCGAGGGCCTTCTTGTGGGCCCAGGTCTCGATTGTGAGATCGGGCTTGGCGTTCAGTCCAACACCAAGAATGACAATGGTGCCGAAGCTGGCGATGTAGCAAGGCAGTTCCCAGTCCTCCCACTCACGCGATTTTCCCGGTGGTGGCGGGGTTCGGTTGAAGAGGTACCCTTTGGGCCGCTCCTCGTGGCCGGGGGAAGTCCACCGGCTGTGTCCAGACGTCTGGGAGCCTCCGCGGGTACGTAGAGACGGCAAGAGGCGCTGACGGAGCATGCTGGAGGTCCTGCTCAGAGACATGCTGTTGTCGTTCGCAATGTACAGCTGAGAGAGACTGGAGCGGAGACTTCTCGGGTGAGTTTCGGGCTGTTATGGGCCAGGGCCGATATGAGCCACAAGCCCACTGAGAATCAACGATAGCTTTGAGAGTCTGGACTCGGTCAATTTTGAGCTCAAACTGGCCTCGGTCGAGCCCATATAGACTTAAGCCCACTAAAAACGAGAACCTATGACAATATGAAAGAGGTTCGAGTGGTTACCAATAGAGTTGTTATTTTACATATTCAAAAATATATTATACTAGTGGTGCAACAAGCCAACAATAATGACAGAGTACCTACACCACCACAAAAGCCAAAACAAATGCAATAAAGATGTGTACCCTTTTTCTCGTCTCAAACTATCAATATAAAAGAAGAAACAAAGTATCCTATTTCACACAATCAATTTTCACTCTCCAGACATTTCCTCCTCCTAGTAATGGCCGCAGCCTCAATACCCAAATCTTCAAATTTCTTATTCTGGGAACACTGGTTCCTAATGACAGCAACAGTGATTGTGTGCGCATTTCTGGGTTATGTAGTTTATGATGCTGTAATGGCCACAGCATCAGAGGTATTGCAACGTTTGCTGGTAATATCTCCTTTAATTATGATGATAGCAGTTCACTGGCTCTCAGCTCTCTTCAGCCTTCAGGAACAGGAAGTCAGTTTAGGTTGGCCATACATCGAGCCGGAGGCTCACCTTGGGGCTTAGCTTTGTGTTGCTGCTGCTTTTTATTTATCGTCTGTTATCAGCCTTCCTTGCAAGGCCTTATTATCTAGTTTTCTTTTTTTGTAATAAGAAATTAATTAAACAGGTCCCATTTTATGCGTGGTTGTTGACTATATGTGCATGTACGTACACTTGTCTGTGGATTGCCAGCAACTGATAAATGCACAGTGATATATAATATTGGACGTGTCATTTTTTTTCCTTAAATAAAAAATTACTTTTAATATTAGTTGTTTTATCTGTTTGAAGTTTCAACCATATAATATGTTCCAAAACTTATAAAATGACTGAAACAACACCAACGGGGAAAGCAATCTATTGAGCCGACATAGGCACAGAGTTGAAAACTGAAGGATCGAATGAGATTAGATACTCCAATAGTCTCAATTATAAATGATGAATTCTAACTAGAAACGTGCATACGTATTGATCCATACAGTATTATAACTAACGCCGTAAGTATCCCCAACATCAAACCTATTGTTTAACCACTAGCAAAACAAAACTTGGTCTCAATCAAAAAGATTTACTTCTAAATCAATTATAGCACCTAAAGTTGTTTGATTATTTTTTAAAATTTTGAATGTGACCTTTGATTCATAGTAATATAGTACTTAACCTATTGGGACCAGTAAATTCCAGTATTGGCAAGGCAATAACTATTGCAATGGTCCCATTTTGTTGGGTAAGTAAAAACCAATATTGGGTTTCACCTCTATTACATAAAAAGTCAAGCCAAACACGTCTCTCAATATAATCACATCAACAAAATACATCTCCCAATATAACCACATCAGCAAAACACAAATTCCTATACATTTTTTCTTCCCACCCAACATGGAGGCCAACAAATTCACATTCCCTTCATATTGTCCACAATAAAACTACAGCAAAATACATCTCCCAATACAACCACATCAACAAAACACAAAACTCCATACATATTTGTTGGCCTAGACAAAATAATACCATTGCAAGTGCTCTTAGTTAACTGAACAATCTTTTTTTTTTTCCTAACTAAACCATTGGCTTAATCTATGCATTCCCATGGTAATGCAGTAATGCCTCTATTACTAGGTCCCGTGCCATATCAGTAACGCATTTAGGGCATAAATTTCTAAGTAAGCATCGATTGCCGACAACCCTAATTCAACTGACTCTACAGTCTACATGTGAACAAGCTAAAAAAAAGTTGACATAATTTATAGAAAAGAAAAAGTAGCACTTATAGTGTTCACACGTGTGAATTAATTAAAAAAAAAAAACAAGAACCCACCAGAAAGTGAAAGTAAAACCACCTGGAGAGCCATGACGGAATTATATTAATGTATTTAATTTTTTATTATTAATTTTATGATTATGTAGTGACATACCTATCAGACGGTTCTGATTTTACACGGACACATATGGGAAGACCGTATAACCCCTTGATCGGACCTCTAGTTTGAGGTCCTAATATCATCTAATTAGGAGGTCCTAGTGCTTATAGTAATGCATTTGTGTTAAAATAAAGTAATTTTACTCTTATACATGTTTCCCGTTGGTTTTGCAGGAAATCGGGCGTAAATGACTGAATTGATCACCTTTGGAGCTGAAAGAAGAAGCTGGGATTCAGCAAGTGTCCGGACACCTGTCCGGACAGTGGGTGTCCGGACACCTCAAGTGCCGTCCGGACGCTTTCTTCACAAATTGAGGCAGAGGCTTCAAAGTTGATGGACGCATGAAGTGTCCGGACACCCATCCGGACACCCGTCCGGACACCACCGCGGAACTGCAATTTTTCTGCACAACATTTCAAGGGCATTTGGGGTAAATCATGTATGTAACCAATGGGGAACGTTTGTATAAGGGTAGATAGGTAATTTCTATTGTAAAAAGAGGAGAAAAACCCTAAGATTGGGTCTTCCTTCTCATAATTCATCACACACAACATCTAGCCTCCATAGTTTTTCTCTCTTTCTCTCTCTAGGGTTTTACTTAGTTCTTGTGATCTTGATTGTAAACATTCATTTTCATCTATAAAATTGATGTTTATTCTCATTATAATGAGTGGCTAAGTTCCTTTTCTAGTTTCTAGTCCCGAACGGTGGGTGCAAGGTTTCGATTACTCAAGGTATGCTCAAAGAATCGTAGCTTCGATTTCTCTCTTTTAATTTCGTGATAGTTGTGTGATTGGATCTATGGGAATGACATATTTGATTGTATTCTTGGATTGTCTAGTCTAGGGATTGCATCTAATGTGTTCGATTGAGAATTGTTAAACCCATTGCATGATTTCCTTAATTAATTGAGTTTTTCATTGCATAGCTATTAATTATGTGTATTGATGATGGGGTTTTGGGTTAATTTAGGAATGTGCATGGGAGAGTTATAGTTAATTGATCTTTGAGTGTGAAACTAGGGTGTTAGCCAAGCCGAGCCCCAAGGGGGAACATTAATCCATAATATTAGGTGCTTATCCCTTTGCGTTCATCGTAGATTAAGAGACCCGATGGCCTACATGTATGAATTGAAGTCTTATATCCCAATTCTCTTTGCATATGCATGATTGATAGTATCACACAATGCATTGTGTATGGTTGTGTGTGTTTGCAATGATACCTTGAGTATGAGAACCGAGTAGCCACCGGGACGGACTAGAGACTAGGTTTTTAATTAATTGTTTTAAATCCAATTTGTGCTTACTTTGATTACAAAATCGCTCATGCTACCGAGTCATTCGGCCCATTTCTTTTACTTGCTTTTATTTGATATTCATTGTGTTTATTAGTGTTAGCTAGTCATTTGTATATCATTCACTTCAAATTTGCATTGCTTCCTCGTGGATCGATACCGGACTCACCGGTTTATTACTTGACGATACCCTACACTTGGGGTAAGTACACACACACACTTTGGTGTCGGTCACCTCTCACCTTCAATTACGTTATTTTCTGAAAGATGCAGCGTCAGATATTGAGCTTCCGTGCAAAATCTAGTCCGTCAAATTTTATGAAAGATGATGTGACACGTCTAAAAAGCCACTGTCACCATGTTACTTCACGAATCACGACTTTATGTATCGGATGAATGGAATAGACTATGGAGATACTGAGCATTGGGCCAATGGAAAAAATAGGGCCCATACATTATTATGAGTTGGGAAAATTGGCAATAAGAATACTTTAGACAACTTAATTGTAAAAAGGTCATAGACATTTTTTAAAATTGTAAAAAAGTACAATTTAAGGGTAATTTGGTCATCTGACTTAAGATATTTTTTAGTTTATACCTACAATACCCTCCTCCTCCTCCTTCTTCTTCTTCTTCTCCCTCCAACTATCCAACTTCCTCTCTTTCTCTCCTTCTTCTCTACTAAAAGTTATCTCCTTCTTTCTCTTCTTCTTCTTCTTCTTCTTCTTCTTCTTGTTCTCGATCTGAATTTGTTCTTCGTTGCCTTCTTCTCCGTTTTTGGTCGAGTTTCTCCTCTCTTCATCGCCTTCTTCGTCGTTGCTCAATCTGGACTGCGTCGAGTTGCTCTGCCTTGTTTTTGACAGATCTGGACGATGTTTCGTTGTTCAATCTGGGCTGTGCTTTGTTTTTTTGCAGATCTGAACTCTGGTTCGTTTTTTGCAGAGATGTATCACTATAGTATCACTATAGTATCACCATAGTATCACCAATACCAAAAAATCACTAAAATGATACAATGAAACTAGTATGCATACTTCATCTTCCTAATTACTTTTCATTTCTTGATTTTCTTTTCTTGGTTACCTCTCTTATTTGTTTTGGAAAAACATTTACAAGTGCAGAGATGTATCACTATAGTATCACCAACACCAAAAATTCATTAAAATGATGTAATTGAACCAATATGCATACTTATTCTTCCTAATCACTTTTCCTTTCTTGGTTTTCTTTTCTTGGTTTGTACATCTCTTGCTCGTTTTGGATAAACATTTACAGCTGCAGAGATGTATCACTATAGTATCATCAACACCAAAAATCCACTAAAATGACATAATTGAACTAGAAAGACATGTAATGCAATCAAATTTACATTCTAACATTTATATCATCATTTTATAAGCAAAAGATATAAATTGAACACTAAATTGGATCTTCTATTTAAAAGTATCACTATTGTATCACAATTCGTGGAGAGAGAAAATCAAATTTGAGGTTATTTTGGTAAAAGATGATCCCAGTGTACTTTTTTAAAAGGATGTTTTAGTGACTGCACTTTTTTACAATTAAGTATAATCTGGTGTACCCGGCCTCCAAAAGTCCCTTATGAGTTTCTCTTACCTTTCTTTTGGGTGTTGATCACAATTCACAGGTGGGTGGTAAAGCCCAAGTTTTGTACGCGTCATTTGTGCTGAAGGGCGGTGAAGGCCCGAAGCTAGGAAGATAAATATAGAAGCCCGCAAGAATGGAAACCGAAAGCTCATAACCCGTACTTTTTCCTTTCTTTTTTTTCTTTCTTTTTTTTTCTTTATAGAAAATGGTGTGCAGGGCGGGCAGCTTAGCAACCTTTTATGGGCGTGATCAAGAGAGCATCCTTCCAATATATAATGTCCGCTTTGGACCATATTTATTGTATTTAAGAGGAACTCGTCACCGCAGCCCCACATAACACAAAGTTAATGATATGATACTCGTTCACGTGTGATCTTGGACCTACCATTTTTTAGTTTAAAGTGCTTGATCAATCCGGAAATATCTTTAGAATTAGAGCAACCACGATGATAAGTAGGCAATTGGACCATCCAAACAAGTGTAGTATGGTGGATGATTTATTCTCTTCACTGTATGTGGAAGGCACACCGACAATTTCATCCAAAAAAATATTACATATATATTTTAACAAACTACAAATATACAAAATGAGGCTGCTTTTTCACGAGCTTCAAGGTAGAATTATTATCTTCAGTTTCGTCATCTTTATCACTCCACTAAAAATGAAGTCCCGTCATATAACAATTTTATCAATATAACAAATATGTCTTTTACTTCTTGAGACCCTTCTTTTAACCAAAGTTGGATTTTTCTTGTAGTACGAGAATAGCACACCAGAGCATCTAATCGCGTTAATTAAAAAAAGTTAGAGATAAAATCCAACTCAACGTCACTTTTAAGAAGCAGCAAACAACACTTGGCTCATATTTTACGAAGGCATAATAATAAGATCATATATATTAGCATATTGAGAAATTATCAACTTATGTTATTTACGTGGGCCTTTCAGGGCTTTCTATGTATAATATTTTATTTTCTTAATTTAGCATGTAAAACTTAGAATGACTGATGACAATTATGAGTGAGGAAAAGAAAGACAAGTGCAGAGTCTGCATTTCATTGAAGAAAGAACTTTTACAGTACTGTATATCAAAAAGTTATCAAGAAGGAGAAACTAAAGACAACATATATACACCTATCTTACTAAACTAAAGTGACGTGTCTAGTTTCTAGTCATACAAGAAAATAAGACAAATACAAAAAGGAATTAATTACAATAGATTATTCAATTTTCAATCAGGGTCTTCTTTGTGTTGTCGCAAATATTACGTGATAGAGATGGCTGAGTAGGGAGACCTGGTAATACTCCCCCGCAGGTTGAACGGTGGGGATCAAAGACGTTCAAACTGGAGAGTAAGTGTTGAAATTGTGATCGAGCAAGAGCTTTGGTCAAGAGGTCACTGAGCTGCTGAGAGGTAGATAGATGAAGAGTTTGAAGAAATCCACTCTGAACTCGATCTCGAACTAAATGGCAATCTAACTCAATGTGCTTTGTACGTTCATGAAAAACTGGGTTAGATGCAATATGAAGAGCAGCTTGATTGTCACAATAGAGTGTGACAGGTTGAGAGTGATGAATCCCAAAATCTTGCAAGAGGGAATGAATCCAAATAAGCTCACAGCAAGTGGACGCCATAGAGCGATATTCGGCCTCAGCAGAGGACCGTGAAATCGTAGTTTGTTTCTTGGATTTCCAGGAAACAAGAGAAGATCCAAAAAACACACAGTAACCAGTGACTGAACGACGAGAATCAGGACACCCAGCCCAATCAGAATCACAGTATGCGCGCAGCTGAAAATCACAGGAGACAGGAAAATATAAACTGTGATTGGGTGTTCCTTTGAGATACCGCAAAATACGATGAACAGCTTGAAGGTGAACATCAGTGGGAGCCTGCATGTATTGACTGAGAACTTGCACGGCATAAGATATGTCAGGGCGAGTCAGGGTAAGGTAGATCAACTTTCCAATTAAACTGCGATAAGAAGAAGGATCTGCCAAAATTGTGCCAGAGTACAAAGAAAACTTGACATTTTGCTCCATTGGCGTTGCAGCAGGGCGTGCACCAAGAAAACCAGAATCAGTGAGAATATCCAAGGTATATTTGCGCTGGCAAAGAAGCATGCCGGCAGAGGATCTGGCCACTTCGAGACCTAGAAAGAATTTAAGGGCACCTAGGTCCTTAAGATGGAAGCGTTGATGGAGAAAAGCTTTGACAGATTGTATAGTAGCTAGATCATTGCCTCCCAAAATGATATCATCCACATAAACAAGTAACCCCGTGAAGTGTGTGGCCGTCCTCAAGGTAAAGAAAGAATAATCATTCTTAGACTGGTGGAAACCATATTCAAGTAATGCAGCAGTGAACTTGGCAAACCACTGGCGAGAGGCTTGCTTGAGACCGTAAAGGGATTTATGCAATTTGCACACAAGATTGGGATCAATGGAGGAGCCCGGAGGTGCTCTCATATAAACAGTCTCATTCAAATCCCCATGTAGGAAAGCGTTCTGGACATCCAATTGGCATAAAGTCCAATTATGGGCAGTCGCTAATGAAAGAAACATACGGATGGTCACAATCTTAACAACAGGCGAGAAAGTATCAGTATAATCCAGGCCAGCTTGTTGGGTGAATCCTTGGGCGACCAAGCGTGCTTTGTGTCGTTCGAGTGTCCCATCAGCATTATATTACCAGGTCTCCCTACTCAGCCATCTCTATCACGTAATATTTGCGACAACACAAAGTTCGTTGACCTGGTGGTAAAGAAGTGACTGTCCAAGTTTGATTTTCCTGTAAGGCTTGTATTTCTGCTGCCATCGCCTTGACCCAAGCTGGAGAACGAGAAGCCTCTGCATAGGTTCGAGGCTCACTAGTAGACAACAGTGTCATGGTATAATGTAAATGGGAAGGTGAGAAAGACTTGTTAGAAAAAACAGAATTTATATCATGAGCAGTGGAGTTACCATCGGATGCTGAGGAAGACGTGCTTGGGGACTGAGACTTGGCATTATGATATACGTAATCTTTGAGATATGCAGGTGGACGCGTGGCACGATGGGATTGGCGAACAGAACCACCCTCAATGGGTTGGAGATGGGATTTTGTGATGACAAGATCTGGTTGGTGCATGATTTGAGGCGGAAGGTCAGTAGGGGGCATGGAGCTTTGGGTTGAAGTGTCAGAAGAAAAAGTTGGACAAGATGGTGTAGGTATGGAAACAGAGCCTAAGGGTAAGCTAGGAGGAGAAAGTGTGGAAGAGTGTGTATTATGAAAAGAATGGTTGTCTAATGGTGCACGCAAGTCAGAAGAGGGTAGAAAAGTGGGGTCTTGAGACAAGTGAGAGTTGTCAAAATCAATAGAGGTGTCAACATTAATGGAGTCGTCTGACTTGGAGGATTGGAATGGAAAAATCTCTTCATGAAAGATCACATGCCTAGAGATTTGTACCATGTGGGTATCAAGATCAAGGGTCCTAAAACCTTTAACACCAAAAGAAAAACCTAGGAACAAGTGAGGTTTTGCACGAAAATCAAGTTTGCCCCTTTGAGACTTTGGAGTAGACACATAACAAAGGCATCCAAAAGGTTTTAAAAAAGAAAAAGTGGGTGAGGTTTGAAAAATGATTTCAAAAGGGGTTTTACCATGTAAAACCTTGGTGGGTAAGCGATTGATTAGGAAAATGGCATGTTGAACAGAATAACTCCAGTAGGTTTTTGGAAGTTTTGACTGAAAAAGAAGTGCACGGGCGACATTGAGAATATGTTGATGTTTACGTTCAACTACTCCATTTTGTTGTGGAGTGTACGGACAACTTTTTTGATGAATGATCCCCTTTTCAGAATAAAATTGTGAAAGATGCAATTCTGGCGCATTGTCTGACCGGATAGCTTTGATTTTTGTATGAAATTGTGTTTCAACCAGATGAAAGAAAGATTTAATATGTATACTAGCCTCTGATTTGGCCTTCATGAGGTACAACCAAGTTGCCCTTGAATGATCATCCACTAGGGTGAGAAAGTATTTGTAATTGTCTACAGAAGTGATAGAGGTGGGACCCCATACATCAAGATGTATTAAGTCAAAAGAACTTTTACACCTAGACATACTAACTGGAAAAGGCAAGTGGCGCTGTTTTGCCAAAGGACAAATAGAACAAAAATCAGAGAATGGATGTATAGCATTGTTATACTTGGACAAAAGTTGCATAGTTTCAGTGGATGGATGACCTAGCCTGGAATGCCAAAGACGGGCTTCTTGATTGATGATTTGGCTAGCATTAACAAAATGTTCAAAACTCCCTGCATTTAGGACATAAAGACCTTTATGCTCTGTCCCCAAACCAGTCATCCTCAATCCGCTCTGGTCCTGCATATAACAATAAGAATCAGAGAATGTGACAAGACAGTGGTTATCTCTGGCTAATTTGTGAATGGAGATCAAATTAAAATTGAATTGAGGCACATGTAAAACTTCTTTCAGAACAAGATTGTGTTTAAGATAGATGGTTCCGATGGAGGAAACCGGTATGGAGATCCCATTTGGAAAAGTCACAGATGAGTTGTGATTCCTTGGTGAAGAATGGAAATATGTATGAGAGCATACCACATGATCTGTGGCGCCAGAATCTAATATCCAAAGAGGAGTTGAGAAATTCTTAACAGAAGAAGAAATGAAGTGAAGATGATCTAGAGTCATACCTGAAACATGATGGTTACTAGTGAGACTATTACCTTGCGAGCTTGAACTCTCAGATTGTGTATGAGACTGAAGTAGAGACATCAAGCGATTACACTGATCCACAGACAAATTAAGAGAGGACAAGTTTGGTGCAATATCTGGAGAGGAACTAGCCGTATGTGACACGGCATTGACATGAGGTTGCCCATTGCCTTTGTTCCTCGGCTCATCCCTTTTTCTTTGCAAGTGAGGAGGATAGCCATGAAGCTTGAAACATTTTTCTATCAAATGTCCCGGAATCTTGCAGTAATTACAGAATGGACGATCTCTTTTGTTAGTCCCATCTCCTCGTGAGGATCTCTCAAGTGGCTTAAAAGTATTTTGCCTCACTTGCATAGCCATGGTATCTGTGGTGTCATCAACAGTGTGTGAAATAGTCCTTTGCCTTTCCTCTTGAGACACTAGAGCAAAGACTTTGTTGATGGGAGGCAAAGGATCATTGAGTAAAAGCTGTCCACGAACCACTGAATATGACTCGTTCAAACCCATCAAAAATTGGAGTACATACTCTTGATGTTGAAAATCATTAAGCTGTTTGAGATGGCCACACTTACAATCTGGAAGTGGTCTATACATTGAGAGCTCATCCCATAAAGCTTTGAGTTGGGTATAGTACCCACTAACAGTTGCACTCCCTTGTTTTAAAGAAGACATCGCCTTTTTTATTTCAAAAATCCTTGGACCATTATTGTGAGAAAATCTCTCCTTCAAATCATCCCATAGTTCCTTTGCAGTGATTGCAGTAAGTGAACTGGTAGCAATTTCTTTAGAAAGGCTGCTTGAGAGCCAAGAGAGAACCATACCATTACATCTATCCCACGCAAAAAAATTCGGATCAGCCGGTTCTGCCACAGGTATCGTGCCATCTATAAGTCCGATCTTGTTCTTTGCACGAAGAGAACGAAGCACTGACTTGCTCCAAAGATGATAATTAGTTTCGGTGAGTAAGGCAGGTGACAAGGATAAGTTTGTGTTCTCTGCTTGGTGCAAGAACAACGGGTTAGATGGGTCATTCATGGGATTGATGTTGGAACCTGATGGAGAGATGGTTGTTAACAAGGAAGGATCTTCAGACTTCTCACTCATGATGTAGTCGCTGAGGATTTGATGATAATATCCTCAAAGCTCCGATACCATGTAAAACTTAGAATGACTGATGACAATTATGAGTGAGGAAAAGAAAGACAAGTGCAGAGTCTGCATTTCATTGAAGAAAGAACTTTTACAGTACTGTATATCAAAAAGTTATCAAGAAGGAGAAACTAAAGACAACATATATACACCTATCTTACTAAACTAAAGTGACGTGTCTAGTTTCTAGTCATACAAGAAAATAAGACAAATACAAAAAGGAATTAATTACAATAGATTATTCAATTTTCAATCAGGGTCTTCTTTGTGTTGTCGCAAATATTACGTGATAGAGATGGCTGAGTAGGGAGACCTGGTAATATAGCATGTCGGTCCCAGTCGTGACCAACCATAAGTATTACTTAAAAAATTATTAATTAATCTGATATTATTGTATTGATATTATGCTATATATATATATAGACACACACACATAAATAAACCAAAACATAGGATATCTTGTACATCAAAAGTAACAAGCTAAGTCGTCCCCTAATTTCCAAATTAAATGTGTTGAACATCAACATCATCTAGAGACTAAGGGAAACCAACGTCCATGAAGAGAAGATTGATAAGAAATCATGAACAAAAGGAACACAAGCACTAGCGCTACGCCCCACGGAGACCCTCCAACTTGATGGATCGAATGCTGCTCCGGCCACGGCACGAAGAACGAAGCGCCACCCGATAAGCAATGCAGGGCTATTAGCAGAACTATAGGAGAAAGTATGAGTATTAGCTTCACCTGGTTGATTACTCCCTCGTATTTGGATTCATAGTCTACATACCATGAGAAACCCATCACAAAAAACAGTATGACCATGAAGAAACACAGGTGAGCAGGAGGGAAAGCCAAGTACTCCAAGAAATATTCGAAGTTAGAATAATATCTGTAATCTCTAGCCATATAGTTGGGAACTGAGAAGAGAGAAGAGAAAGAAGGACAGAGGAGTTTGAAAGTGTTGAGTGGTTGGTTTGAGAAGCGAAAGGTTGTCCAGAACGAAAGCATTTATAGGAAGTGGAAAATGAGATTTTCATTTTTTTTTTCTGACATGATTAGATTCTGTGCGATAAGAAGAAAAGTGAAATTTTTGTGTAGCTTTACTTGCATAATGGAGATTCTTTCTACTTTGTCCGCCGATCGATTCCTCGAGAAAATTCAATTAGGGACGGTGACTATTGTTCGTGGATGAGATTCATCTATCCGTGAGCTGTTAACCAATGGCAACATGCCACGTACCACCGACCGTGGACCATGATGATGAGGAGAATAATGAAGAAAATTATAGGTTTTTTTTTTTTTTGTGAAGGTTGAGATAAAGTTGGATCCAGATATGGTGGTCCATGTCACCTTTAATTGTTAGCTTTTATTTCTACTATTCTAATTTCAAATTCATAAAGCCAACTAATGATAGAGATGTTTAGGGTTGTCTTTTGATATATTTATTTTTTCATGCATTTTCTATGTTTTATATTATGAAAAACATAAACAACCTCGAAAACACGTTTAGTTGCTTATTTTAGAAAACATAAAATGCGGACATGAGATCACAATTCTGGATAAAATCAAACACTTGAAAACAGCTTGAAACCATAAAACGAAAAAAAAAAATTATAAAAATAGAAAACAAAACAAATGACTCTTATTACTAAACGGAGTGGTTCAATAAATATACCGGCAGTGTCAATTGGTGTCTGGTCCATGATGATCATATCTTGTTTGTTTTCGTTAATTTGTTTTTGTCCGTCATATAGTTGTATTGTTGTGGTATGTAGCCCCTCTCATCAGAAAGCATGTTGTTGATGGCTCATCATTACTTCACTAGTGAACTCCGATGGGAGCCAGAATTGGCATTACTGGGCTTATGCTTTAGGCCCAGAACTGGGCTTCACTTACTCCGCATGCAGCCCAGTTTTAAGTTCTAATTCGGCCAAATATTTCTTTAAAGCTATGATTCGGCCTACAACTAATAGCCCGATCGAGCCCAGTTCTAACCAGGAAAAAACAAGAATGTAGTCTCTGAACTTTCTTTTTAAGTCATTTCTTGGTCGTTGGTCCTACAACGGATGGCCCAAAGTCAACATTTTTTTTTGGGTGGACACAGAGTTTCCACTTCCAACACAATTAGTTGTAAAGAATCAAATTTAGTCTACAAAAGAAAGGCTACATTCCTAGCAAAACCACCCAATCACTGTCAATTAAGACATCACCAAGGGCAAATGCAATCCCTAATTGCTTGGCCAGTATGACGGGACGACGTCAAAAGTATAGCGGTATAGACCATAGAGTCAACAAAAGCATTCCAATCGCATTCAAATTTGTTAAACAAAAAATGGACAGTTCTCCAACCTCAATTAGAACAACAATTGAAGAGAAAAATATTATTGGAGTCTACTTTTCCTCAATTATTCAACATGAACAACTCAAACTTACCAAAAAGGAAAGACAGACCAACCCGTTTAGACCCTGCTCGAGGAGAGTACTGATCTGATAAGTGTTTGAATTTTGAAACTACTGTTATACCCTTAATGTAAAGATTGTCTGAGGTGTTTTATTATAATCATGGATAATATTGTAATTATGTAAATGTTTAATAACGAAAACCTGTGAAGGGTGAACCCTTTTGCGTGGTTCAGAATTCGCGAAACCTACTAAACAACACATGTATTTAATATTTTTATTGCCTTGAAAAGAGGGTTCAACAGGAACCCTGCTCCTCCGAACCAGCTGCCAAGCTGGGCCTTGACTAGAAAGCAAAAGTTACTTAAAGAGACAGAGTGATTGATTTGGAACTAACACACAATTAATTATTGACTACTACCCACTTAACCAAAAAGCGTCATCAGTAATGCAAAACATAGCAATTATACTCCACCGTAGCATCTCCTGTCTTGAGATCTAACTTAGCCGTAGTGGCTTCAACATAACCTCTAGCGAATCGGAAAAGTCCACTGCCTCCGATCACCGGCATCTCTCTAACCTTCGTGAAAACCGCGTTCCTCCCAAGCACTGTTATGGTGCTCCCATTGTATTTCCCTTCGGTGAAAGCAAAATTCATGGCCATCAGCAACCCAAGTTCCTGCTGCGACGCGGATGCGTAAAACCCCTGTGCCCTACCAACAAATTTGGTGCTCAAATCAGGGCCTGCTGTGAGTGGGTTATCAATCATTCTCACTAATCCGAAGGCTGTGAGTGATGCGTTTTGTGGTGGAACGACTTGGACTCCACTTGGGTTTGGGCCTGCGAGGATGTCGTGCCAGTATATGCGAAAGTGGCTAAGCTTTTCTCTCTTGAGACCCATTTGTTTCTTGTTCACCGTTCTCGCAAATTCATGATTGGGATTCTCTGCTGTGGATGAAACGATGGCGAGGCAGAGAATGATCAATTGAGTTGCAAGAATTGGAAGAACTGTTGCCATTGTTGAGATTAATTTGTGAACTACTGGAGCCAATGACTAGTTCATTGCAGTTAATTGGGTCCTTATGTGGTTTTAAGTTGTGGTTCAAGGGGAGCTTGGTGAAGGAAGACTTTTGTGAGCAAAGCAGATCCCACTTTATTTGACCATTCGTAAATATGAAGTCAAGGTCAAAAAAGTAAATGACAGATAGCACTTCATCTTGTCCATTGAGAAAGAGTGAATAATCTAGAGATCACCGTCCGTCAATAATGAATCACATAAACATTATACTCAACAGTGGCATCTCCAGACGCTTGATTAAACATATAAGTAGTAGCCTGAACATAACCTCTAGCAAATCGGAAAAGTCCGCTCCCTCCGATCACTGGCATCTCTCTAACCTTAGAGAAAACTGTGTCTCTCCCCAAGATTGTTATTGTGCCGCCGTTGTACTTGCCTTCAATGAAAACAAAATTCATAGCCATCAACAACTCAATTTCTTCTTGTGATGCTAATGCATAAAACCCTTGTGCCCTTCCTACCAATTTTGAGCTCAATTTAGGCCCTAATGTTAACGGATCATCGATCATCACTATCGTGCCAAAACCAGTCGCTGATGTGTTGGATACTGATTTCACTACAGGTACTGTAGTGGGGTTTTTGCCACTAACAATGTCATGCCAGTATAGCCGAAAATGGCTAAGCTTTTCCTTCTTGAGACCGATGAGCTTGTGATCTAGGGTTCGAACAAAGTCTTCATCAATTCCTTCCCCGTTGACTAGGACTGTGACCAAGTTTGAGAAGATTAGGAAGATGAGGAATTTGGCGTGTGTAATGGGAAGAACTCTTGCTCTAGTCATGGTCACTGGCTCTACTGTACTCAATTGTAGCTCTAGAAGTTTTAAGGGTGCATATTTATAGTGACTTACGTGCAACTACTAGGTATTAATTATATTACATAAATGTATACAAAAATTTTGATCGATTATTATAAGAATTTTTGATCGAAGACTAGTAATCAAAGGAATATTTTAAAATGATTTAAGTTAAATCTCTGTCTTGTCTTTTGGAATTTGTAAGCTAGACCCAAATTTCTTTCAGTATTTCTTATCAAGAACACACTTTTCTTGATTAGTCTTTATTGAGTTGTGTTTATCCCCTTCCTGTGAATCAATATTCTCTCTATAAGATGACAGCTTGTAAAGTTGTTTCCAGCATTTGTTCGACATTATGACACCCCAGTCCGTGGGTCTGGGGTGTCGCGAGGCAAACAAATGCTACCAGATATTACCATTTATATATATCCCTTTGTCTTCACTTTGGTGTTCCTCTACATTTTTACGTAGTTCTTCAGTCACTTTGCTAGGTCTGTTCATTTGGATTTTCTCTCAAATGCCATCCTTATTGATGATCTTTTGTATCTTTTCTCTTTGCTGTCTAGTGTATCGTTGCTTATCAAAGAAAACATATTCTTTGTCTACATTTACTACAAATTATTACCCAATTGACACTATCCCATTTGGCTATAGCTAGCAATGTAGATGCTTGTCGATGAACATTTTGATCCACTAATAAGATATTGTGTATTTATTCACATGAAAGCGTCACCTAATTCCATGAATCACTTTCAGCTAATTCCATCCCTAGTTAATTAATTTGTTTGTCATGAATATATATATATACATAAATATGTTTCTATCCTTCATATAAATGTTAACTTTAAATCATAAGCATGCATTACAAATTTTTTTTGCATGTGATCAATGTTTTTGGCTGTATTGGGACGTACAACAAGTATCTTAGAAATTTTTTTAGAAAAAAAACCGATTATCTAAATGCTTCAACCAGTTCTAAGTACAAAAATAGCAAAACATCCCAAATCAAATGATCAATTACAAACAAACATCGACAATCTTTATTGAATTGAAATCAAACTTGAGGAAGACAATTCCAAGGTTTGGTCTAATAAGAGACTCAAACTTAACACCTTATTAAGAACGATCAATAATGCAACACATAAGCATCATACTTAACAATGGCAACCGGGTAGATAAAATAGTGCGTGCTAGCCTTCACATAACCCCTAGAAAACCTAAAAAGGCCGGTACCACCGAGGATTGGCATCTCTCTCACCTTTCGTCATAACTGGGTTCCACCCGGCTATTGTAATCGAGCTACCATTGTACTCCCCTTCAGTGAATACAAAGTTCAATACCATCAAGAACTTGAATTCTTTATGTGACGTGCTCGCATATATTCCTCGTGACCTTCCAATTAATTTTGAGCTACGATTTGGCTCTACGGTCAATTCAGATCGTCCATAACCCTAATTTCGCCAAATAATGTTGCGGATGTGTTGATGGGTGGGGTGGCACGGATAAAATTGATGTTTGGTTTTGGCCTTCAGCAATTTCATGCCAATACAAGCGCATTTGAGTGAGCTTTTCTTTCTTGAGTTTCATTAGCTCGTGCTCATAATTATCTTCCTTGATTGATTGATTTGGTGGCGAGGCTTGTGAAGAGATGGAAGTGGATGAAGGAGAAAATGAGAGTAACGAAGAGGAGTCTATTCATGTTTACACTTTCTGAGAAGCTCTCATACAAGAATGAATACTAAGAGAGCAAGGAGATTACTCACCTTGCATTGCTATTTATACGATGTGTAGAAATGATCAAGACCACAAATATCAAATTAATTTTTATATTCTCCATATACACCAAGATCTTACTTGGATATGCAATCTATCCAGATTAATAATTGAAGATGTTAGAAAATTCAGCCCAAACACATTAAAGTGATATTATCTGCTCAGAGTCAAAGGCCTCACGAATTTGTTCTCATGTGCCGTCTCTAAAATACTTAGGCCTAAAAAAGGCGTCACTTGTATGAAAGGAGTTGAACATTTTCTTAATAACACTCAATTGGATTATGTCAAGCTGTTGTGGGACTACAAGTCTTTACACTTTTCGGTACTCGTGAACTCGTTTATGTGAGGCACAATAAGTGGAAACAAGTAGAGGTTCGGGTCAAAGGGCTGCACGGATTTGTTCTCCTGGGTTGTTTCCGAAATACTTAGGCCTAAAAAACATGTTACTTGTGTTGGAGGAGCTGGACATTTGCTGATATACTATTCAGTTGGGTTATGTCAATCCGATGTGGGAATACAAGTATTGACAAGAGATGTATGTCACCCAAGTTTGTTGGAGCAGTTTGCAATCATCAACACATGAATCATTGTTGATTACAAGTTGAATAGATTCTTAAATTAACATTAGCTATAAATGAATTTGAAAGCCTTATATATAACTCCACTTATGTATTGTGATTACATGTATTCATAAATTAAGCACTATATTTAGTAAGTGAATAATATATGCCACCTTGTGATTTGGATGTATACGTAGGAATAATATACACCTACCGCGTTCTGCAGGATTTCTTTGTGGTCTTTTCTTTCATAAAGCATTTTTAATTTGATTCTTGATATGACAGTAGTGGACTGTACACTTCAATTTCATTTTGTCGGTATTCCTTTGGACGTGCATTTTTTACACGAAGGTCGATCATTAGACGCAAAGGATATTCACTTTCCTGGAAAATCATGCTGGACAGAAAGTGAAACTTCTGAATTACAGATCTTTATGAGTCGTTCTTTCCTTTCCTGACAAGTAAAACAAGCCATGCAATGATTGAATATCCATCCCGATATGGGCCATGTCTGAAAGTTTTAGACTTTCTTTTCATTTCAGGCTCAAGCCCAATACATTCGTATCACAGGAAAAGCAAACGGTTCAACATGCTTCAATATCCATCATGATATGGGCCGTGTCTGAACTTTTTGGACTTGCTCAGCTAGCTGTTAGTCTGACATCGGAGGATGGCTTTATTGCATGTTAGTATTTAGCTATTTATTAAGGGGATTCAGGTTACGACTTACGATTGCAGCTAGGAACCATCCATGACCGTGATTTTGCCAACTGGGTCGCAGAGGTCCAATGGGCTGGTGCATTCCCAGACCCAGTCATGTTTTGGATATGAAGTCTCTTCCGACTCTTCGTGTCTATCGAGCTCGACCGATTTTAAGATTTTCTCTTCCTTAGTTGAAAAGAAAATTCGTCCTATATAGGGTTTCAGTTCCGCTCACGGAGCTCGAATGTTGGTTCCAGCTGCAGTGTTGTAATGGAAGACTCAGAGCCAGAGAAGAAGCGTCCCAACTTGAACTCCGTGTCGCCCACCATGGCCCGGAACTCCTCCTCTTCGCCAAACAGCAACCAAAACGTAATCTCTCAATTCCTTCCATCCTCTTTAATGTATATGGTGTTATTTTGATTTCATACATTCTATTATTGGTTCAATTTTGGTTTTCATTTTTTTATTTTCTTGTTTGGATTGTGGATTTTGGGATGATGAAATGGAATTGACGGTCTTTATCAGGGAAATTGGAATTATATGTCAGGGGACATGATTTGAAATTTTGTTCTGACTATAAATGAACGAGAATCAGTTTAATTGTGCCTTTTCGAAGTTAATTTATAGAATTAGACTGTTTACTAAACGATACAAAGAAGAATAAACAAAACGCTTCTTATTTATTTATAGAATCAGTTTAATTAGCTCCTTGTTGATAGTCAGGGGAATGGAGAAGTATAACATATGAATTTCGAGTTGTTTGGCATTCCTTGAAGATGAAGCCTTCATTTGTTCTTACTCTGATCGTTTTGTTCTTAATATCTGTTTGGTTGCTTTCGTCTCAAAAGAAGAATAAACAAAATGCTTGGTAGTGTAAGCAAACTTAGAGAACAATTGTAAGTTAAAAATGTTTATGATTTTTGGCTCACCTAGGATACTATTCAATGAACTATCGCTAATGGTAGGCTACTGTTTTAATAGGTGGGTTACCTGGAAAGTGTCTTGAAGAGGGGAATGGGAGTTTTGAATCTAGATGTCCCATTTTAGTGGATTGAAAAAAATAATAATAGTTCCTATTGAGCTCAGTAGTGTTGGACATATACATATTTGATAGACTTTAAGCAGTATCCAGTAGCCATTATATGATACGATGGGGGATTTGCTTACAAATGATCCTTTGACATACAATTTCCTATTACCCCCATTTATTTTTGTTGAAGAACTTCCTGAAGAAAAGAACAAGTTAGCTTTTTTACTTTTATATTTGATGCTGTTAAGCTTTTTAGGCGAATAAGATCGATAGAATTATCCCATAGGGTTAAATCTGTTTGAATAAAGTGGGAAAATGCATTTAGTGTTTTATATACTCAAAAGATAACTTTGAAACTAAAGGAGAATTCTATATGTATGCTATTCTTCCTGCAATGATATATACTGCGGAATGTTGGCTTTTGGAGAGAGGAAATGCTAAGAATGATTGTAGCGGTGATGAAAAAGTTCACTTGGTGTGAGGCAACACAAGGAAACTACGAAAGGCAAGATATGAATTGATGTCAGTCGATCTAAGGTGGGATAATGTGAGAGAAAATTGTTCAAGCTGGTATTGGCACATATGAAGTTTAGATGGGAGCATTCCACCGCAAATAGGGGTAAAAATTCAAGTAGGAGATGTGAAGAGAGAGTAGAGACCAAAAAAGACATGGAAGGAGGCAATATTTAAGAAACTGGATGAGCTAGAAATAGGGGAGAGTGTAACTATATACCAAGTTGAGTGGCGATAGAGAATCCACAAAGTGAGCTTGAAATAAATTTTCATCATGGATTCATGTAAGCAATTCAAAAATAGTTGGAGTTGAGGCTTAGATGATGACTACGGTAATTAAATTTTCATCACTATCGTGCCAAAACCAGTCGCTGATGTGTTGGATACTGATTTCACTACAGGTACTGTAGTGGGGTTTTTGCCACTAACAATGTCATGCCAGTATAGCCGAAAATGGCTAAGCTTTTCCTTCTTGAGACCGATGAGCTTGTGATCTAGGGTTCGAACAAAGTCTTCATCAATTCCTTCCCCGTTGACTAGGACTGTGACCAAGTTTGAGAAGATTAGGAAGATGAGGAATTTGGCGTGTGTAATGGGAAGAACTCTTGCTCTAGTCATGGTCACTGGCTCTACTGTACTCAATTGTAGCTCTAGAAGTTTTAAGGGTGCATATTTATAGTGACTTACGTGCAACTACTAGGTATTAATTATATTACATAAATGTATACAAAAATTTTGATCGATTATTATAAGAATTTTTGATCGAAGACTAGTAATCAAAGGAATATTTTAAAATGATTTAAGTTAAATCTCTGTCTTGTCTTTTGGAATTTGTAAGCTAGACCCAAATTTCTTTCAGTATTTCTTATCAAGAACACACTTTTCTTGATTAGTCTTTATTGAGTTGTGTTTATCCCCTTCCTGTGAATCAATATTCTCTCTATAAGATGACAGCTTGTAAAGTTGTTTCCAGCATTTGTTCGACATTATGACACCCCAGTCCGTGGGTCTGGGGTGTCGCGAGGCAAACAAATGCTACCAGATATTACCATTTATATATATCCCTTTGTCTTCACTTTGGTGTTCCTCTACATTTTTACGTAGTTCTTCAGTCACTTCGCTAGGTCTGTTCATTTGGATTTTCTCTCAAATGCCATCCTTATTGATGATCTTTTGTATCTTTTCTCTTTGCTGTCTAGTGTATCGTTGCTTATCAAAGAAAACATATTCTTTGTCTACATTTACTACAAATTATTACCCAATTGACACTATCCCATTTGGCTATAGCTAGCAATGTAGATGCTTGTCGATGAACATTTTGATCCACTAATAAGATATTGTGTATTTATTCACATGAAAGCGTCACCTAATTCCATGAATCACTTTCAGCTAATTCCATCCCTAGTTAATTAATTTGTTTGTCATGAATATATATATATACATAAATATGTTTCTATCCTTCATATAAATGTTAACTTTAAATCATAAATATGCATGCATTACAAATTTTTTTTTGCATGTGATCAATGTTTTTGGCTGTATTGGGACGTACAACAAGTATCTTAGAAATTTTTTTTAGAAAAAAACCGATTATATAAATGCTTCAACCAGTTCTAAGTACAAAAATAGCAAAACATCCCAAATCAAATGATCAATTACAAACAAACATCGACAATCTTTATTGAATTGAAATCAAACTTGAGGAAGACAATTCCAAGGTTTGGTCTAATAAGAGACTCAAACTTAACACCTTATTAAGAACGATCAATAATGCAACACATAAGCATCATACTTAACAATGGCAACCGGGTAGATAAAATAGTGCGTGCTAGCCTTCACATAACCCCTAGAAAACCTAAAAAGGCCGGTACCACCGAGGATTGGCATCTCTCTCACCTTTCGCCATAACTGGGTTCCACCCGGCTATTGTAATCGAGCTACCATTGTACTCCCCTTCAGTGAATACAAAGTTCAATACCATCAAGAACTTGAATTCTTTATGTGACGTGCTCGCATATATTCCTCGTGACCTTCCAATTAATTTTGAGCTACGATTTGGCTCTACGGTCAATTCAGATCGTCCATAACCCTAATTTCGCCAAATAATGTTGCGGATGTGTTGATGGGTGGGGTGGCACGGATAAAATTGATGTTTGGTTTTGGCCTTCAGCAATTTCATGCCAATACAAGCGCATTTGAGTGAGCTTTTCTTTCTTGAGTTTCATTAGCTCGTGCTCATAATTATCTTCCTTGATTGATTTGGTGGCGAGGCTTGTGAAGAGATGGAAGTGGATGAAGGAGAAAATGAGAGTAACGAAGAGGAGTCTATTCATGTTTACACTTTCTGAGAAGCTCTCATACAAGAATGAATACTAAGAGAGCAAGGAGATTACTCACCTTGCATTGCTATTTATACGATGTGTAGAAATGATCAAGACCACAAATATCAAATTAATTTTTATATTCTCCATATACACCAAGATCTTACTTGGATATGCAATCTATCCAGATTAATAATTGAAGATGTTAGAAAATTCAGCCCAAACACATTAAAGTGATATTATCTGCTCAGAGTCAAAGGCCTCACGAATTTGTTCTCATGTGCCGTCTCTAAAATACTTAGGCCTAAAAAAGGCGTCACTTGTATGAAAGGAGTTGAACATTTTCTTAATAACACTCAATTGGATTATGTCAAGCTGTTGTGGGACTACAAGTCTTTACACTTTTCGGTACTCGTGAACTCGTTTATGTGAGGCACAATAAGTGGAAACAAGTAGAGGTTCGGGTCAAAGGGCTGCACGGATTTGTTCTCCTGGGTTGTTTCCGAAATACTTAGGCCTAAAAAACATGTTACTTGTGTTGGAGGAGCTGGACATTTGCTGATATACTATTCAGTTGGGTTATGTCAATCCGATGTGGGAATACAAGTATTGACAAGAGATGTATGTCACCCAAGTTTGTTGGAGCAGTTTGCAATCATCAACACATGAATCATTGTTGATTACAAGTTGAATAGATTCTTAAATTAACATTAGCTATAAATGAATTTGAAAGCCTTATATATAACTCCACTTATGTATTGTGATTACATGTATTCATAAATTAAGCACTATATTTAGTAAGTGAATAATATATGCCACCTTGTGATTTGGATGTATACGTAGGAATGATATACACCTACCGCGTTCTGCAGGATTTCTTTGTGGTCTTTTCTTTCATAAAGCATTTTTAATTTGATTCTTGATATGACAGTAGTGGACTGTACACTTCAATTTCATTTTGTCGGTATTCCTTTGGACGTGCATTTTTTACACGAAGGTCGATCATTAGACGCAAAGGATATTCACTTTCCTGGAAAATCATGCTGGACAGAAAGTGAAACTTCTGAATTACAGATCTTTATGAGTCGTTCTTTCCTCTTCCTGACAAGGTAAAACAAGCCATTCAATGATTGAATATCCATCCCGATATGGGCCATGTCTGAAAGTTTTAGACTTCTTTTCATTTCAGGCTCAAGCCCAATACATTCGTATCACAGGAAAAGCAAACGGTTCAACATGCTTCAATATCCATCATGATATGGGCCGTGTCTGAACTTTTGGACTTGCTCAGCTAGCTGTTAGTCTGACATCGGAGGATGGCTTTATTGCATGTTAGTATTTAGCTATTTATTAAGGGATTCAGGTTACGACTTACGATTGCAGCTAGGAACCATCCATGACCGTGATTTTGCCAACTGGGTCGCAGAGGTCCAATGGGCTGGTGCATTCCCAGACCCAGTCATGTTTTGGATATGAAGTCTCTTCCGACTCTTCGTGTCTATCGAGCTCGACCGATTTTAAGATTTTCTCTTCCTTAGTTGAAAAGAAAATTCGTCCTATATAGGGTTTCAGTTCCGCTCACGGAGCTCGAATGTTGGTTCCAGCTGCAGTGTTGTAATGGAAGACTCAGAGCCAGAGAAGAAGCGTCCCAACTTGAACTCCGTGTCGCCCACCATGGCCCGGAACTCCTCCTCTTCGCCGAACAGCAACCAAAACGTAATCTCTCAATTCCCTCCATCCTCTTTAATGTATATGGTGTTATTTTGATTTCATACATTCTATTATTGGTTCAATTTTGGTTTTCATTTTTTTATTTTCTTGTTTGGATTGTGGATTTTGGGATGATGAAATGGAATTGACGGTCTTTATCAGGGAAATTGGAATTATATGTCAGGGGACATGATTTGAAATTTTGGTCTGACTATAAATGAACGAGAATCAGTTTAATTGTGCCTTTTCGAAGTTAATTTATAGAATTAGACTGTTTACTAAACGATACAAAGAAGAATAAACAAAACGCTTCTTATTTATTTATAGAATCAGTTTAATTAGCTCCTTGTTGATAGTCAGGGGAATGGAGAAGTATAACATATGAATTTTGAGTTGTTTGGCATTCCTTGAAGATGAAGCCTTCATTTGTTCTTACTCCTGATCGTTTTGTTCTTAATATCTGTTTGGTTGCTTTCGTCTCAAAAGAAGAATAAACAAAATGCTTGGTAGTGTAAGCAAACTTAGAGAACAATTGTAAGTTAAAAATGTTTATGATTTTTGGCTCACCTAGGATACTATTCAATGAACTATCGCTAATGGTAGGCTACTGTTTTAATAGGTGGGTTACCTGGAAAGTGTCTTGAAGAGGGGAATGGGAGTTTGAATCTAGATGTCCCATTTTAGTGGATTGAAAAAAATAATAATAGTTCCTATTGAGCTCAGTAGTGTTGGACATATACATATTTGATAGACTTTAAGCAGTATCCAGTAGCCATTATATGATACGATGGGGGATTTGCTTACAAATGATCCTTTGACATACAATTTCCTATTACCCCCATTTATTTTTGTTGAAGAACTTCCTGAAGAAAAGAACAAGTTAGCTTTTTTACTTTTATATTTGATGCTGTTAAGCTTTTTAGGCGAATAAGATCGATAGAATTATTCCATAGGGTTAAATCTGTTTGAATAAAGTGGGAAAATGCATTTAGTGTTTTATATACTCAAAAGATAACTTTGAAACTAAAGGAGAATTCTATATGTATGCTATTCTTCCTGCAATGATATATACTGCGGAATGTTGGCTTTTGGAGAGAGGAAATGCTAAGAATGATTGTAGTGGTGATGAAAAAGTTCACTTGGTGTGAGGCAACACAAGGAAACTACGAAAGGCAAGATATGAATTGATGTCAGTCGATCTAAGGTGGGATAATGTGAGAGAAAATTGTTTCAAGCTGGTATTGGCACATATGAAGTTTAGATGGGGAGCATTCCACCGCAAATAGGGGTAAAAATTCAAGTAGGAGATGTGAAGAGAGAGTAGAGACCAAAAAACACATGGAAGGAGGCAATATTTAAGAAACTGGATGAGCTAGAAATAGGGGAGAGTGTAACTATATACCAAGTTGAGTGGCGATAGAGAATCCACAAAGTGAGCTTGAAATAAATTTTCATCATGGATTCATGTAAGCAATTCAAAAATAGTTGGAGTTGAGGCTTAGATGATGACTACGGTAATTAAATTTTGGGTTTTTATGTTTTAAAATGATCTGGAATTCAGGATCCCAGTGATGGGCTTTCATCAATTAGTAAGAGGGTGAGGCAGCACTAATTTATAATTTTTGGTGGAATTTTCTTGAAATCAAGCGCAATGGGTATGCAAATTTATCAATGTGCCTATTCTCATTTCTCTCGGTTCGTATTTGATTATGGGCACCCAACACTTTTTGCTTTGGGTGTGCACCTACGTAAGTGTAGGTTTATATTGACACTTGCACTCTGCACCCAACTTCTTGATGCTGGTTATGTAACAAGGTTTAACTGGAGCAGGGAGACTACCTTTCAAATCAGACATACAGCATGGACTCTATCTAATTAGGGGAGAGTATTGCTCTAGACAGGATAGGATGGAGAAAGAGAACCCACATAATGGATTCAAACTCATTTATCTTATGAATTCGTGTGGCCGACCCATAAGTGTTTGGGACAAAGGCTTTGACGATGAGGACGATGCTATGGGACTTATGACATAATATGATACTAAGAGAAATATTCTTAAAAGTTTGTCTTTCTATTTTCCAGGTCGATGCAGCTGTTCTCCAGTACCAGAATCAAAAACTTGTTCAGCAGTTAGATATTCAGAAGCATGAGTTGCATGATCTTGAAGCCAGAATTGAAGAATTTAGAGACAAACAAACTGCTTATGACGACATTTTAATTACAGTGAACCAGCTCTGGAATCAGGTCAAATGTTAAAAAAAAGTTGTATGCTTGTGTTTTCTATTCTTGGTCTTTTATGTCTTCACATGATTCATGTTGTCTGATGGGTGTCTTATTTGCATACTAAATAGTTGATTGATGATTTGATTCTGCTTGGAGTACGAGCTGGGGGTGGCCAAGTTTGTTTACAAATGTTGGATCATGAAAACTGTTCTGGAGGTAAAATCTTAGCATTTGTTTCTTATGGAAAATCCCTTTTGGTCATTCCTTCTATTCACTGAGGTTATGAAGTTTTTTTTTTCCTCTTTTTTTTTCTTCAATTTTTTGGTTCACATTGAATTGTAAATATTGATTTGAGTTACCTTTTAGGTTCAATTCCCTCTTGTCCACCAGAGAGATGTTTCTTTGCAGACTACTAGAGGCAAATTCTATTGAAAGCTTTGGAAATGATGGAATTGTTGAATATGTTGAGGAATCTCTCACTTCACGCCATTCATCTACTATGGAGTTGATGAAATTTCTTGAAGAAACCATTAATGTTCAGAGGAAAAAAACTGAGAATATAGCCCAGGCATTGTTTGGAAAGCTGTCTGCAGAAGGTTAGATGATCTTGGTGTTAAGTACTTAAGTCCAATTGTTAATTCATCATAACATTTTTATTTCCTGTAATCAGGTGAATTTACCTAATTAATCTAAAGAGGACTAATTTGCCTTTGAATGTCTTACTGATTGTTGGTAATCATAACATATTGACATTCGCAGATGCCATCATACAATTGTCTAAAATTGATGACATGATGGAGATGGAGGCAAAAAATATGCGAGGGTCATTGATGTCTTGCACTTGAAACATAATGAATATGCTCAATGGATTCAAACTTACATAACCAACCTTTCGATGGATCAATCTGAGATTAAGTGCCTAGCAGGTATCTCGCCTTCCTTAACTGCCAACTATCTACATATGCTCGAATGACTCTTGAATGTACTAAAGTCAATGTTACTTTGACACATACAGTTTTAGTTGAGGTGCTGGCAAAAATCGTTTTTTCAGCTCCAGCAAACTTGCTTGCTTTTCATGGTGGCACCTTATATCATTCTGTTGATTGCATATACTGTTTACGTTGCTGAAAAGGTGAGTTGGAAGAGATTATGGCTGAACTTGAAGAAAGTAGAAGAAGCTGACTTAATCTGAAAATGCAGAAGGATGCAGCATCTGGGTTCAGACTCCTATCCCCTGGGCAGTTAATGGAAGTTGTCACCTGAAAAGCCTTCGGATAGGTCAAAGGGTTTTTCGTGAATTGAAGGAGTCAATGGAAGAAACAAAGGTAATATATTTTTGGTGGAATTCACTCATATAGGACAATATCAGTTGATTTTTCAGAACAGTTGTTATTTGGCATGTTACAGATGCTTGCAGCTGACCGACTCTCTGAGCTTCCAAGATGCACAGCGAAGAAAATATAGTCTTATCAAAAGAGTTGGAACACCTATCAGGTGTATAGATACTCACTAAAGCTGATATTCATAGTTCTTTCTTTCGTAGACTCTCTTTAAGAGTATTCAGGCTTCTTGCTCTTAAATTAATGTAAGTACTCTGTTTTATTTGCACAGATGAACTTAAGGATGACAAGCATGTACGCTCATCACGTCTGTACTCTTTGGTTACTGATCAGCTGCAACACTGGAACGCAGAAGTGGAACGATACAAAGCACAGACAGATTCGCTGCAGGTTAAACTGTGTCTAAATGTCTGTTCATGTCTTTGATGCTTGTACTGTTGTGGGGCTTCTTTTAAAAGTGTAATTTCAGGCTGACATGCCTTTTGTCTTGAGGCGGGAAGCGAAGTGAACGCTAACATAGAGTCTGCAGATGCAGCAAGAAATACTATTCACAATCCTGAGTCTAGAATTGAGGAGCTGGAGCTTCAGCTGCAGAAATGTATTATTGGAAAAAATGATACTCAAATTGAAATGGAAGAAGCTGGCCAGGCTTCAGGTGAAATGAAATAGTGATGTTGCGAAATTAGTGAAAATTTTCAGGAACTTGCAAGGTCTAGGATTAAGATTTTCATGTAATTGTTCGTAGCAGTCTTTTTGACTACTTTAGTTGATATATTTTGTTGAGTTCTGCATTGTTAAGGAATTTATTTGCTTTCTTGGGTAGTATAGCTAAATCTGTTTTTATTACTCTCTCATTTGAAAAGGGTAGGAGTTTAGTAAGTGTTTTTAAAGTTCAGACAGATAAATCGTTCTGTTGAGAATTGAGATGGAAGTAAATGTGTTTTGTTTACTATTCGAAATTGAAGGCGTAAGAAGTATGTGAGTGGTTTGGAGCCTATATATTTTATATAGGCTTTGGTGAGATATAATAAATATTTGGCTTTTGGTAAGATGTAAATTGCTGCTTGGTATCACAGTAATATTTCTATTTCTATTCTATTTCATCATTCTGGTGTAACATGTTTTTAGTTCCCTTGTGCATTGGGTAAGCTTTACTTCCTTTGTAGATCCTACTAGTTTCAATCTAGTCTTCTGAGCTGATAAGTTTTATATAGTCTTCCACACTATCACTCCGCGTAGTTGTTGAAAGGTTAATAGGATCACATTTCTGATTTAAAAAAATTGTTCTCTTCTAGGGAAGAAAGGATATCAAAGAAGAGTTTCGTGTAATGGCGTCAGCTTTGTCTAAGGAAATGGAAATGATGGAAGCTCAGTTGAAACGCTGGAAGCAGACTGCTCATGAGGCAGTTTTCCTGCGGGATGAGGCTCAATCACTAAAATCTTTGCTGGGAGAAAAGGTAGGTTCTTGCCTCTAATTTCATTCAACTTTTGCTCATTCGTTTGGTCCATGAAAATTAATTTCAGAAAGAGACTAAGGCTGTTTATTTTCACAGGAAATAAAAACCCCTAGTGTGAGAACAATTAAACTTGTTCTTTAGAATATTGTTTCATGAATTAAGTGCATAATTATTTTTTTTCTTTCCTATCCTTAGAGTTTGTTTAAGGCCGGTATCAGTCCCATTCTGTTGCTATGGTTTTGTACTTTCTTATGTGTCAAGTCACAAGTGGTTATTTTTTTTAATGTTTTTATATGGGTTACATCCAATTTCTGATAGCTTTATTGTTGATGAATCATGGATTAAATGCTTTGTTTATTGAATATGGATTTTTTTCCTTCTATTTCCCCCTGTCAATTGTTTTGAATATTTTCTTTTTATTGGGAGATGGGTGGTATTTGTCATTTTGACAAAGCTGAAGGACTCAGATCAAGAAATTATATGCATTGCACTGTGATTAGGCTAGCTGTTTGCTAGGATATTCTAAGTGGACTAAAGGTATGAGTATAATCGATTCATAAGAAGGACGAGGAAGAGGACAAAGTTGTGACTAAAGATATGATTAGGCTGAGGCTGACTATTTCCTTTGCTCCTCATTTCTGCAAATCATTTGAATGTATGTAAAATTTGTGTTACTGTCATGATTGCTTTCATTAGCAGTGTCTTTGTCTTTTAAATCTTCAAATTGTTATATTTGTGATGTAGGTAAATGAACAAAAATGCTTAGCAGACAGATGTGAGAAACAGATGATGGAGATCAAGTCTCTGAAAATTCTGGTAAGATGTTTTCCAGAATCAATTGCGCCAGTTATACATTTCGTTGTAGGTTTCTTCTTTTTAAAGTTTTTCCTTTATAATACTTTCGCCCTGTTCTCCTATGACATCCATATCCTTGAGCACGCAACTCTATTATTCTTCAAGTAAGTTTACTGTTCATCCTAGAGAAAAATGTCATGTTTTGCAGCTATTTAGACTATGGTGAAATTCATATAGTAACTGAAGAGAATGCAAATGTTGCAGATTGAGGAGATGCAGAAAGAAAAACTGGAGCTTCAAATAATCTTGGACATGTATGGAAAGGAAGGTTCTGACAATAGGTACACTTTCCAAGGACAATCTAGAATTCTACTAATGACGCGAGTGGCCTCAGGGCACCATGCAGTACAAAAGTGAAGTTCATGCCATTAGACTTTCATGTGATTGAAAGTCGAGTTCAATAAGCTTTTGATTTTTTCCTTCTATCTTTTGTAGGCCATGATATAGCATGACTAATATGTCTTTTAATGTAATGTCTGGTTATAAACAATAACAATATTTGTCACGTACTCTGATATTCTTAAACCTTTTGAGTGGATGAATGGTAATAGGTGTAACTGTGCATTGTCCTATCTATGCCCACTGGGTAGGGCTCGAATCGCCCAATGCCTACCCATTAAAAAAAGGTGCACCAATTTGCAAAAGAGTGATCCGTCTGAATTGATGGTCACATCAGTACAGTTGAAGTGATATCCGGCTTGAGTTTTTGAGAAGTTAGGTCTGGCGCGGCTGTTAAAGTCACGGTACTCAAAGGACAGAAAGCTATCTTTACCTTTTGCCATGTTGACCCTTTTGAATTTAAAAATTGTTGCGAGGAAGACCTGTATAAACTTGGTTAGTTGTGCTATAATGGTTTGTTTAGGTAGCTTCTCCTTGTGTAGGGAGTGCGATAAATACTTAGTGATGATAAGTTGATTCGCATGGCATGCCACACATGGGTACATCATTATGAGATTGGGAATGAAATTTCAATTTTGCTTTCAGTTTCCTGGTGTGGGTATTAAAGATATTTGGATTTCTCTATTGCACTTGGTGTTTGCTTTTCTTGTATGTTATCTTGCAATCCATATCAAGTTCCATGCTTTTATTTTCAGAGATCTGCTGGAAATAAAAGAGTCTGAACGAAGAGCTCACTCACAAGCTGAAGTTTTGAGGGATGCTCTGGATGAACATAGTTTAGAGTTGAGAGTGAAAGCTGCTAATGAGGCTGAGGCTGCTTGCGAACAAAGACTTTCTGCTACTGAAGCTGAGATAGCTGAATTGAGAGCCAAACTGGGATGCTTCTGAGCGGTAGTTTCTTTTATTAGGAAAAACTTGAAAGTTATGTTCTGTTAGGTTTTATAGCTGCACTAAGATTATTTTGTCTTGCTTTGCAATAGATGCTGATTGGCCTGGCAAAATTTTGATTCTTATGTTTTTACTTGAAAGTTTAGGGTAAATTAAAAAATGATTGATATCTTTATCCAGTTTCTTTCTTTATCAGATGATGTTTTTGCTACTAAAATATGTTTCACTTAAGTAAGATGATTGATATCTTCTGTATTTGAAGGCTCTATAAATGTTTGCCAAGGCATTCATATGTTCACCTGAAATAGATTTTATCACAAAATTGCAAACATTGCATTCCTGATCTAGGCAAGTGTAATTTCTTATTGAACCTCCATCTATGACTGGAGTCATGCAACTGTTTAGCGAAACTATTCCAGCATGTAAATATTACCATCATTATTTTTCCTTTTTTTTGTGTTATCAGCTAATTATTTTAAAATAAGGTATTTATTACTGTTGTTATGTTGCGGGCATTGATATCATTGCAAATGTTGCAGCTGTTTTTATGTCAATATCTATACATAATATCGAGTTGTCCTATTCATAATGTACATTATGAGAGAAAGCAGTTAGAGAGAGAGCATACTGTTTTGTACGTGTTAAAGTTGTTTGTGTACCGAACTGAGATATATATCCTAAGAATTTCATTTCGCACTGGAAACTATTCTAGGAGAAGTTTGAATCCGTTCCGTTCGGATATTGATTTTATTCTTTCCTTTTTCACTTCTCAATTTTGCCAGAGATTTTCTTGAACGCTTATTACAGTTTCTGAACGAACGTATGCTACCACTTCTTCAGGGATGTTTTGGAGCTGACAGAAGCTATTAAAATTAAAGAGGGAGAAGCAAATGCATATATTTCTGAAATGGAGGCATGCTTTTATGCTTATTTATCCAAGTTTTAAATTTCGGTTTTGTTACATTCCAGGAATTCTGTGTTTTAGAACTTACCATCATCTTCTCTTTCTGGATTCCCCCCACTCCTCTCTCTCATTTTCCAGACCATTGGTCAAGCATATGAAGATATGCAGACACAACACCAAAATCTACTGCAGCAGGTGACTGGGAGGGATGAATATAATATCAAGGTCTGCATTCTGACCTGGCATTTGTTTGGTGTCAATGATATATCATATGTTTCATCATCAAGGAGATGCTTCAGTTAGTTCCTTATCATTTCACGGTTTCGATGATGCAGCTTGTTTCTGAGAGTGTGAAGACGAAGCAGGCGCTCAGCTTTCTACATTCTGAGAAACAGACACTAGCAAAGCAACTTCAGCAAGTTAATGCATCGGTTGAATCTTTCAAAACGAGGATAGCTCGCTCAGAGGAGCAGGTAATATGTCTGTACACTTTGTAGTCAACTTCATTTTTTCTTAAAAAAATTGCTGTTATATTTAATCATTTGGTAGTTGAATCTTGCAGATGAAAGTTGTCATGACGGAGTCAATCAAATCTACTGAAGAAGATAGACATCTCTCAATCGGCCTTGAAGCTGCAAGGTGGGAATTGATGGATGCTGAGAAGGAGATGAAGTGGCTAAAATCTGCTGTTGCTTCTTCTGAAAGGGAATATGAGCAGCTCAAGCGGAACACAGATAAATTCCAAACCGAACTAAACAGTGGAAAGGTAAGCTTAGTCCCCCTGATTTCTCTTTGTATGTTAGTGTGATGCTTCTGATATTGGGTTGTGCAATTCATGATTATAATTTAGGAGATGAACATAAATGTAATTTGTTTCACATGCCAGTGTTAGCTATTTGATTCCATTTATAGGCATGTACCTCTCCTGTCCTCTTTGAATTTTATTTGTTATTTATGTCCGATATATTTATTTCATTTGGCTACTATATATTGTAGTTATTCCTACTTATCATACTGCCTGCCATGGAAATAGTTCAATGCGATTCCTACTTATCATACTGTTTGTCATGGGAATAGTTCAATGCAATCTCAGTAACTTATGACCTGCCAGTGCCTGCAAAGCTGCATTTAGTGAGGCTAGGCAATAGGCATCCAGGACTAGTGGAAACTATCCCATCAGTGGGAGTGCATGTTCATCTGACCCTGCTACAGGAGTTTATAATTCCAATGTAAGAGAGTTTTGTTGGTTGTGGATTGTGTTGGAGTGAGTAGCTCTAACACTCGCACTTCCTTTGATTGAGCCTGAATATGGATCTGCACTCTAAAACTCCACGACACCACCCCCTTCCTCCAAAGCAAAAATTGGAACACCCTTTTCTTCTACTTTTCATACTCACTTTTCTTACTGCAAAATTATGTGGAGCTAATCGTGGTTTGCTAATGTAGATCTGAAAGGGAAAAGCTCGAGGAAGAGCTTATGGAATTGAATAGGGAGATGGCTGATTTGCGCTCTGAAAGTGGCGAGGCAGCAATCCAGAAACTCCAGGATGAAATTAAGGACTGCAAAGCTATTCTCCAAATGTGGTGTGTGTTTTGACCGGCCAAAGGAGGTATATAATCATTTCGATTTTGAACCTCTTTGCGAATCCTTATGCTGTTTCTTGAGAGTCTCTTGATTACATTCGGAATGGTTCTCCATTCCTACATATCTCAACAGTGCATTAGGCTAGACAGAATTTTCAAAGCTACATGCCTAGTGATATGCTTGTTGTTGGTCTGTGTGCTTTGTATTTTTGGCAGGTGGTAATCTTGAAATGCTATCATCTGTTCTGCAATCAATGCATCCAAAGGAATTTAGAGATCCGTCATCGGAAATGCCCTGGCTGTGGAACTGCATTTGGACAAAATGATGTCCGGGCTGTGAGAATATGAAGGTCCATTCCATTATTATGTGCAGGCATATGACTGAATTACATCCGACAACGTGCTGTAGTTGGTTATACTGGAGGCCAACAATGAAGCATCAGTTCTTGATGTCTTCAGAACTCCGGTTGTAACTAAAAATAAAGAAGAGAAAGGGAGGGACTAGGAGAGTGTGAGGAAAGGGTAGGCTTTGTACATTCAACCCATACAAATTTGTTCCATGAGCCATCATCACTGGTTTGGGCCAAAGGCTGTGTGGGTTGTTGTGGTTGGGCCTATGATAAAAAAGAAGGGCGAAAGGCCCAAAAAAATATGAAAAAGAAAAGAGGCGAAAAATATATTAACGACTCAAAAGGGTCAATACCATGATTACCATCCCAGTTATCCCAGAGACTCTTGATTTTGTTTTTATTAGTGAGTGATCAAATGTTGCACCTAATTTGATTAACTGCCTCTGAATTTGGTTATTGGTTGCTCAAATGTCTTGTCTTGGTAAAACTCTCATCCTGCCGTTTTGTATATACGAACAATCTATTCCTGTACAATATATGCTAACGTGGGGGCTTCATCGTTGCTTCCAAGAAATGAAGTCCAAATAAAAAGGAAAAAAAAAGACTAAACAAACAAAACAAAACTTGGTTTTCATTTCACTTCTATGATTCTATCCATGGTGATATGGAACATACTCGATGGAAATTTAGCATGATGATATGAAACATACTCAATGGAAATTTAGAATAAAGTAAATTTTTTTTGAAAATGAATAATATTATCCCTAAATCTGTAATCTACCTTTAAAAAAAGAAAAAAGAAAAACGTAATCTATCTTGTTTTCTTCTCCACTTGACAACCCTAAATTTTTTTTAAAAAATTGTTACATTTGGGATAAATGAACATGTAACTCCTAAGTTTTCTTTATAGTAATCAATTGTACAGGTCAGCAAACTAAACAACTTCCAATCCAATTTCATACCAACTGCAACTGCTATTAGAAAACTAATTCGTGATTATGTATTATACGTAATCTTAATAGTTAAATCAATTATTTATTTGCTTTTATTATCCGTAGTTTGTAAACGTTGAGATTCCTGGACATGTTGGCATACGATCAGGATTGTGTCACTGTCATTGTGAATGATCCGGTGTCGTTTATCGGCATAGCTAAACCCGGAAGACAGCTTTATGTTTCCCATAATATCCTTCACAATGCCTTTCAAATTAGCTTCACAGCTGACAGCCCCTCTCCAAGTCCATCTCTGGCTCTTCAATGGCACGACTCCTTCTCTCTCTCATCTTTCTCTCTCTAACCACCTCTCTTTCTCCACACCCTTCAATCCCAACCATCCGATTTCCCCTCTCTTCGCTGTCAATGACGTCCACGACCTCCTCCCTCAGTACGGCTTCCCCAGAGGCCTCATTCCGGCCAATGCCAAATCCTACACTCTCGAAGACGACACCGGATCATTCACAATCCATCTTGAGGCACCATGTTTATGTTCAATTTGATCAGCTGGTCTGGTATGACAAGATAATCAAAGGGAGGTTGACTTATGGAGCTGTTCATGATGTATCAGGAATCCAGGCCAAGAAGCTCTTCCTCTGGTTGCCTGTGACTGGGATTGAGGTTGATAAGGATGCAGGCATGCTTGAGTTCTATGTTGGGGCTTTGTACTGAGAAATTGCCTGCTAAGCAGTTCCAGGAAGTTCCTACCTGTAGGGGCAAGGGTTCCTTGCGGACCAATCTGGCATCCATTTGAGGTACTTATGTTTTTCTTTTATTTTTTTCCCCCTAATTGGATTGACAGGTACAAGTGATAGGCTGATAGCTTTTGTTTTTTTGGGTGTATATTGATCATTCCAATTACTAATTTTTGTATCCTTTCTCGTTTGAACATTGGTTTTCTTTGATGATAATCTCTGTTATGCTTAAATTGTTATTGGGGATTATGTTTCTGGGTATTGGAATTTGAAGGTATGATCGTTTGATTTGTAATTGGCAGATATAAAACTCATTAGTTCCCCGAGAAGAAAAGCCAGTCATCACCAATGCCTTCTGGTTTACTCTGTGGTTAGGTGATTGAGCCGTCATTTAACTTTTATGCTATTCATAAAAAAGGAAGTTGGTATGCCTACTTGAAGTAGAGGCAAAGTAGGTTTTTTTTTAATTGTAACTTGGTGATTTAACCCACAACTGGTGGTCTAGAGGTCGGTGTAGTTTATACTGTTAGGGTGAATGTAGCATGAGCTGAGAGAGAGCAGATATGATACATTGATATCTGCAACTATGTCTACTAATTTGCCAAATCTTATTGTGCTTTAAAGTTGAGATGGGATTGGAGTGTTAATTCAGTGTGTTTCCAGTTCCTTTTTTTTACCCGGATTAGCAGTGGAGTTTTGATTAGTTCAGAAGCTTGAACATGCCTGCAATGTGGTTTTCTAAAGTTCTCCAATGAAGATATTTCACACTCAACAAGCTTTATGGTTAACAGATTGAAATCAAATTTTCGGCATTGGCAATAACTATATTTGCTCATCTTTTTACCTAACAGAAGATGCAACTGGATTTCTTTGGAAATTTACTTCTCATTGTTAGATGTTAGTCTGAAGACTAATACACAAAACCACATGTCTGGTTCTGAATCTCACAATTAGGCTAAGTTAGTCGATGATATTTAATTGTATCGGTGCTACCAAACGCTGAAGGTAATTTGACCATCTCTACATGAGCTCTTCTGGTTCAAACAATGATATCAGAAGTCTGAACTGAAGTTACATATTGCATTGAAATGTTGTGCAGTCTCTGTTGTCTTAAGATGTTGTGTAGATAGATTCTGATTGATCGAATTTGGCAGTGATATCACTTATATATTGTCCTTTGATTGATGAAAGATCAGGCCAGCCAATATTGCAACGTAAGATTTCTGTGATTACTTGTATTGGTTATATCTCTACTTTGGCATTTTGCAGGGGAGAATGCCAACTTGATACAAAGAGAGTCCCGAGACTCATCTTATTCAAAGCTTTCCGAGAAAAAGTCAGAAAACCTTAAATGCCTACCGATCAAGAAATGGATGCTATCAAAGGCAAATTATGTAAATCTCATGGTTTCTATTATATATATGTGAATAAGTTAAGATAAATATTTTCTTTGTATGTAATTTGTTATGGATTGGGCGTGAATGCCAAACTCAACCCTCCTCCCCAAGCATAATATATTTCTGATCCAAAACACAAGGGAATGAGGGATGGCTACTTGCCTGTGATGTTGGATTGAGCCCTTCAGTCAAGAATGGCAACTTTTCAACTGTCAAAGGGTGTGAAAGTGAGTGAAACCTTTGAAATCTAACTTTAGTATAGTTGTTTGGAGAATAATAAAGAATCAACCGCTCTAATCATACACATTATAAAAATCAAATTATGACTAGACTGCCTAACTAGAATCAACGACCAATTTGCTATTAAATCATCAATATTATAAACCTTATTAGTTGGTCTCAAAATAATGTTGCATACAATATAAAAATGTTATGGAAATTATACTGCAAATAAGTAAAATAGGTCATTTCTAAGTTCCAACAATAAACTCAATGCAAGTGAGTCACTCCAACCCAATTAACCCAAAAATGCTTTGAATGACAAGGAATCATATGCTTAGAAATGGTCAATATGGAGGTGAAAAAATTTTGTACTCACAAGCTTGACATCCTAAATTTAGGCGCATATCGAATGTTCAAATGGCATATTATATATATAGTGTCGCTATCGGTTATCAAAAAGAAGCAGCCAATCTATAACTGTGCTTTAAGACTTAGCTTAGATTCTCCCTAAAAATATAGTAGAGGCCTTAATATGCATCTAATGCGAATCAGAGAGCTTGATTCTTTGTAAAACGTGACGTAACAAAGTCTAAAAAGAATCTTGTCACAGTTAGTGAAGCACTTAATGATTAATCTATTATATGCACTTAATTCACCATCCTCTACATTCAGCCGAACAACAAGCATATGCACACACTTTCTGACACCCCCCCCCCCCCCCGCCCCCCCGCACGCCCACGCACACATCTTTCCCAGTTTTCAGTTCTTTCGTTGTGGTTTCAGCCACGAAAAACACATGCCTCTGAGTATAGCTACTGTAAACATATAAATACAACTTCTTGTTGAACAAAAAATTCAGCTCTTAAGCATACCTGAAACCTTCATTGTTCATACTCACCTCTCCTCCTTTGTCCCACTCAAGCCAAACAGGCAGTCTAAATGGAAATCTACAGAGAAGTCCCGATTCACGACGGCCATCAGACTAATGACAAGGAGATCAAGCCAAGAAGGAAAGAAAAGACAGTGAAGCAATTGCGTATGGGAAAAGAAAAGGGAGACATAAATGAATTAGTGGATGCTTTCATCAAGCACTTCCACAACCAGCTCAAATATAAGCAGGACAAGTCGATGAAGATGGTTGCCTGAAGCTGAGGAACATGTAATACACATACATTCATTCATTCTATAGATGCTAATGCTTAAAGATAAAATCTATTATTGTACATAATGGCCAGGCCACAACTGTCATCGCTATAATAAGTGTACTAAGTACTAACTCAATCCTTGTTCTAGAAGGAGACAGATATTGTAGTTCATACTCTCTCTTCAGAATTTCAAGGGCTCATAAGATATAACAAAGATGCAGTAACACTGGCCACTATCAGCCATGGAGTACTAAAAACAAGGGTAATAACAAAGATTTGATTTTTTTCACTAACCAAGTGTAATATAGACGTAAACTAGCTCATCCGAAATAAACACATGTACATTCATAGAGCAACTAAGGAGATTACATACTACTAAGGCAGGAACCCAAGAAAAGACATTGCCCAAGAGCAAAGGACAAGATTTACAGGTATCTGCTATATTTCACTTATGTAAAAGAAATGGCCTCACAGTTTTATTGCCGAAATCAACAGTCCATTGGCAACTTGTCAATACTTCTTGACCAACATGAAAGGCGCCATCTTGTTCCCATCATTTCTCCAAAACAAGATGAGCATTCCAATTTATCTGCGTTTTTTTTTTTTAAATTGAGAAACCAATCCACCAGTATATTCGTCATTTTTAACAATTCATTATGAACATCAGAGGATCCACTCCCCAGGAAGTTCACTATTGATTCAATCTCCCTGATGTATAAACAGACAGTTTAACCAAGATAATTCCCAGTAGTCTACGAAAAACATGAGCAAATGAATTCTGGTTGTCATGCCTGAAGCACCTGACAGTGCACAATGTGACTTTTCAAACTGCTTCGGCCTGCTATACTTGACCATAAATTTGTCACAAGAGTCCTAAAATGTCCTCTCCCTGCAATATTTTCCCATAGGTGAGGGTTACTCTCTACTTGTTTGTCAGGGCTTGAAACGTCAACCATACTGATGCTCATGTTGTTACGAACAATGCAAAGCTTCCCATTAAGAGGGACAAGAGCAGCAGCCTCCAAAGAATGGGAGCTCCCAAGGTGGAGCTTGCTATCTATAAATCTGTTCCATGAATCTGTTGCTCCATCATAAATTCTAAGCTTGCACCCATCCCGGCAATCCAATGCATAGAGTCGTCCATTTAGAGATATGCTGGGGTTGCGCCACCCAGCAACCATTCCATCATTGATTGGAGTCCAGGTATTGGCATCAGGATCATAGGCTTCACTCATGACCTCACGGTGGGAACCAAGACCTTTTAGAAACCACTTTCCCTCGTAAATGACACCGATAAAGGGAACCATAGCTGTGCTCATATCAGAAATAAAGCTCCAACGGTTCTTGTTTGGATCATATACTTCAGCAGAACGGAGTGTCCTCTGGATTCCTTCGCATTCTCCTCCAGCCACATAAAGGCAGTTGTTAATGACACATGAGCCAAAGAAATGACGTTTTTCGAAGCATATCGGGAGCCCTGTGCCATTTGTTTGTTCGGGCACTGTAGAAAATGACTCGTCTCATAGAACCCCTTAGTGGATCCTTCCCTCCAAATAAGTACAAGTGGCAACCACTCAGAACAGCACAACCAAAGCCAAGGGCCTCAGAGTACTCCCTGGGGACTGGTGGAAGTGGCTGCCAGAGCTGACTCATGGGATCAAAAGCATTCCACGAGATCTTTCCATCACGGTCTCTCTTGACAATATAAACCCACTCTTCCGCCATACCAAGACTTTTCCGAAGTGAATAAAAGAAGTTGCCAGCCAGTAGTCGATACCATCTCTTACAAACTAGACGAAGCTTGCGATGTTCAGCACGGGGAACCCGGATCAGACATGCAATGGCAAGGTCATCAGGAAGGCCAGGCAGAAGTGGAGCCTGGACTCTGCTTCTCTCCCTACGTGAGTTTTTGCTCTTGTGTGCATTAGGATTAATATCAGGCTGGATGCAGAGTTTTGACCCTGGGACAAATTTCCTTGCCTCAGCAACTGTTTTCAGGCCAGCATCTACCTTGCAGTAACAGGATACAGAATCAACCTGTAAAACAATCAATTTTAGAATGTGATCTATAAAAGCAGTTTCCCACTGAAGTAGTCAGTAGAATGTAAGGTGAACTGCATGTATGTGAGAGAACAAACTGTCAAACAAATCCTCATCTAAGCTCAGGGCATGCAGCCTTCCAAAAGATATCAATCCTATTATATTTTTACTTTCCCAATTTGTATATTTTTAAGAGGTTTGGATGTACTCTCGCTCTCAGAATTGTGTGTTCTGCCTCTTGAACCACAATACTGAGATCTTAGAAAAACCTAAACTTTTCTCCATTGAAATTTGAAAAACGAAAAACTAATTTTTCCCTTCTGTGTTATGAACTTGTCAATTGTATTCATTTTGATTAATTTTCTTCAAAGGGAACAAGGCGGACTGAAATTTGAAAACAAAAACTAATTTTTTCCCTTTCAGTCCGCCTTGTTCCCTTTAAAGAAAACTAATCAAAACGAATACAACTGACAATTTCAAAACACAGAAGGCCAAAATATAGTCATCACCATCTTTAGAAAGTTGGCCTTACATTCAGCACTATACTCCTTGGAAAAATGGCTTCAGCTCAAGATGATGCATTGCCTGATCATGTAAATAATCAAGCTAGCATATGAAGCAAAAATAAAGTAGCCAGTGGACAAGTAGCAAAGAGTTATCAACAACACACGTATACAAAACCATGAACAAAAAGATATCCTACATAACCAACATAGCCTTCTGAGCTTATTTACCATAGCATGCACAAGTTATGCTTCGTATTGAACTCTTTCTAAAAATCATCGGTTCAAAATTTCAAATAATAATTGGCACTCAAATGCAGTATTAGTCATGTTCATTGCAATCATGGACATAGAAAACAGGGCAAAATCACAAATCTGCATAAGGGACTTCTAATTTGAGAAGGATTTTACCAGGGATTCTAACAGAACTAGTAAAAGGAAATAACCCAATAAAATTTGCAAGAAATGAAAACGCCCCAGCATTTCTCAATCATAAATTATCATAAAAAAAAGCTCCACAAACCTCCATCCAGAATGCATAATTCACCAGCCGTTCTAGTAGATGCATGTTCAAAATCAGATACAAGCAAAAACCCAAGAATCCAAAATGCAAACAACGGAGAGAGGAAATTCCGAACGGAAATTCTTGTTATATGTTCTGAAAATTTTCTTTTAGACACCACATTTGGTGACGGAAAATTAAACAATTTGTCAGCTCTAGAAGAATGAAACCAATATAGCTAAAAAAAACCCATCTGAAATTCAAATGATGGAAAACCCAAACAATTCCGAGAAACAACAACACTTTGCAAGAGAGAGACTAAAAGATCAAGAAAGCTTACCAGCGGAGCTTGAACTCGAAATCCCCTATGAGCATTTGAAGATCGCTGTTGAACGGATTGTTCCATCTGTCAGAAGCTATGATTCATAGATAAGCTGCAGCAAAATCAGGCCTAACAGAGGCTTAATTAGAAATCCAGATCGAAAACTAATTGAAATTCAACACCTAAATCTGAGCAAGCCGAGCAACCATTGAAAAAAGATACTCGGTTTTTGTTGTTGTCTTTTCCTTTTCTTTAATGTACAAATCTCTTCAAATGCAAACAAAAGCATCCCAAAAAACCAACAAGAAGCTCTTTACGAGTTGCAAGTACAAAACGTGAGTGCACCTCTCATACACTTTCTCTCTCCACAGTCTACACAACAGAACAGAACTCTACGGACGAAAGGGCTTGAATGAAATTATTGAAATAATATAGTTTAATGCGGTCTATTAAATGATTTAGTTTTATAATAAAGTTGTGATTTTCAACTCTGGTGTAGTGTCGTGGCCGGGTCAAACACATTTAAGATGAATATGAGAGAGAAGAGGAAGTGGGTGATTGATTACGAGTTTTTGGTTTTTGTGAATTGAATCACACTACTTTTTCTTTCTTTCTTTTTCCAAAAGGCACGTGAGAAGAACGTGATAAATACGATTGCTAAATTAATTTTCAAGGTTATTTGCGTATAAAAAAAATATATATATATATATTTTTGCAAATAAAAATGATTAAATAAAACATCAAAACTTAGCTTGTGTAATTTGTGATGATAAGCCCACGAGATCCAATTATTATAATTTCTAATGAAGTTCCAGTACTAATTATTAAAATAATCATCATTTGTTGTATTAAATCAACACATCTGAAACTGAAAATGTATTTGTGGACTCCACATTAAATAAGTTGGCACATAATCACTAAGTCTATGACTAATTATATCCAATAAATAAAATCATCTATGACTATTAAGGAGTGAATTGTCACGGTGATGATGATATTAACTTCGATGGTGTAAACATATATGCAATCAAAACATTAATAAAGCTGACTATGACTATTTATCTATGCCACAAAATGATGCAACGATAGTGTAGTTATACTTGCTCTTTTGGATCATCTGCAAACGTCAAACTCCTGATGATTCAAAGAATTGTCAAATACCTCCGCACAACCATCATCAAAATATACTACTACCGTGTACATTAACATAGTGATAAATACATTAATGTCAATAAATCAGATGAATCCTCAAGAGACAGCAAAATAGAAAAGCAACCCCAGCCCACCGCATGCTTCAGTATCTTCTACTTGGATGTTAAATAAATTGGTAAAGAGATCCATCAATTTAAGGTCCAGTGTTCACCCAATTCGCATTCATCGCCTACAGCAAAACTTTCATCTCAAAAGGGCACAGAAATTCCAAGTTTATTTCAATATATAAAAGACTTTACTTCATTGAGGAGAAAGTAAACTTCAAAGGAACTCTGTCAAGGATCAGATACCCCAATGGTTATATCCCGATAAAATGGGTTGAAAAACACGCCTATGAGATTGAAAAGGATGCAGCAGCCGAAAGAACGCACTCCCTCTCCCACTGTACACATCCTACACAACCCACCATCACCCAGCAAACTGAAGGAAATAGTTGGAAAAAAAAAATCAAGACTCAGGAGAGAGCCAGAACACAAAGTAACCCCTATTCTGTTAGAACTGTTTCCCCATAACCTACCAACATTCAACGCGTATGTTCCTGCAACCACCCCAAACTTACATTATCCCCTCCCTCACCCGCAATGACTGTAGTAACACTGAAACACTAACTAAAAGGCACAGAGGAGAAAAAAAGAAAAAAGAAAACCCCAAAAGTATCCCCTATGAAAGGGGGAATAGTCTGCAATCACTAGACACTAAGTATGTAGAATGTTCAGTTATTAATCCCACGCACTGGTAACCCCTGGGCCATACCCTCCTCCGTAACCACTAGAAGCCCCCAATCCACTGCCACTGCTGTAGCCTCCACCATAGTAATCTGAACCACCCTTAGTGAAAGAAGAGTCCCTTCGAAAGTCACGGCTGCCGAACCGGCCTCCCCCTGAACGACGATTCCTCCCTCCGCCATAAGAGCGCACTGCAAACCGAGATAACCAAGCAGGTACTTCTTGATTCGCCTCTAGCATTAGATCAGATAATGATTTTGCCAGCGATCCATTGTTCTCGTTGAAGAAGGCAGTAGCCAAGCCTGTTTTACCAGCTCTCCCTGTTCGACCAATTCGATGGACATAATCATCAATGTCATTTGGTAGATCAAAGTTCACCACATGAGCAACGTGGGGAATGTCAAGACCACGTGCTGCCACATCCGTTGCCACCAAAATTGGTGTGATGCCAGTTTTAAATGACCGCAATGCTTGTTCTCTTTCCTGCAACATATATGAATAAGAACCTAGAGATGTAAGAAGCAGACAACTGATCTGCACCGCAACACCCACGCAACGTAGAAGCTGTTAAACTAAGTCCTGGAACAATTAACTCAATCAACAGAATCATGGCAGGCAGAACTGAAGAACAATTCACAATGTTAAGCAATATAGACGGAACAACATCGCATGGTAGCATGGCTGCCCGACACATACAAAGGGGCTCAAATGCCATGGCACTTAGTTGTTTAATCAAGAAGCCTAGCAAGCCTCGCTCAAGACATCTTACACAAGCATCTACAAAAACATTGCTCCAAACCCAGCTGGTTGGATTAAAGACTCATTGTCTGGGATGTCTACTAAACATAAGACAGCAATTAAGGAGGGGGATGGTGAGGTAAGAAGATGTACTAAAAGTCATGACTCTAGCAACAGAAAGGCAGTATTGGGAAGAGAGATGTTACATAAATTAGAATCAAGTATCGGTTAGAGAAATCCTGATTTAATTCCATATTAACCTTTCCCCTTGGGACCGGGTGGTGGTGAAGAGCCAACCACTGAATCAGTGGTGCTCCTCAACGATAATTATTTCCTTGTCTAACACCCAGGGCAATCACTAGTTCATAAGTCTATAAATTTAGGAAACAACTTCTGCAACATTCTCAACTACACACAATTAAGATCACCACAAACGTCGGATGAAAGTGAGGCAACCTACTATTAACAAGTTTGGAAGAAGCATATTGAACCGGGCTCTAACTTGAGTCTCTGTTAACCCATCTCAAGTTCAGTCAACCAAATGAACATATTTCTCATGCGTTTTAAAAGGCAAAAATGTAGCAGCAAGACTTTAATCACAACAGAACAATCTTCACACATTTTTATTCTTTCAGGAAGTGAGTGTCATATGGTAGCACAATAACAAAGGACTCATTTCCCTTCCATTTCATACAAGATGAATACTGACAGAAAGGTAGTGTGAAATCAGAGTAACTACACAAAAGGTTAGAAAGTCAATGTAGGATAAACAAGCTGCAAAAAAACATATCACTGGAACAATTAGCTTGCTGAAGTAAGAAGGCTTCCACCCCATCCGAAAAACCCTTCCTCAGTGCCTCAGCATTTCTCCAAAACCTTTGGATCTCAGAGACATGCATATAAGGCGCACTTCATATGATCCATAAAATCAAATCAAATGAAAATATCTGTTTTCCGTGGAAACCACATCAGAACTATGAAGAGAACGTATGAACTCTGACTAGGAATAAATTATTGCTCCATGAATAGATGCAAGTGCTCAAACTCATAGACAGTACAAGATGACACCAACATCAGAAATAAGCAGAAAAGGGATGAATCCATAGCAAAACCTTCAAAAGATGAAGAAAAGAATACCTGTTGCGATCTATCACCATGAATAGTAGTAGCAGGGAAACCATTAACTGACAACCAATGTTCAAGTGAATCTGCTCCCTTCTTTGTCTCCACAAAAACTAATGTCAAAGATTGCTGCAAAATCAAGAATCCAAGAGTAAGAGTCAAAAAAATTAACAAACAAGATGAAGATAAATAACCCAATCAATTTTTTACCTGAGAAACATAAGTGATCAAATAAAAAAAATAATAGCCATCATTCTGAAAACAACTAGCAAGCAAAGGACCCGAAATCACCCACACCCCAAAACGTCACAATATAGAGAGATAAATATGGCATTTTCTAGCATACCTTGCCCTGGACACCATTTGTCCTCTGTGCATGAAGAAGGTCCATGAGATGACTCCTTTTGTCCGACTCATGAACAAATTCAACTCTTTGGACGATCAAATCAGTACTTGAACCCACTCGTCCAACAGCCAAGAAAATGTAATTTGAAAGAAAATCAGATGCCAGTCTCTGGATGACAACAAACGGTTCTCATAGAATTATATTTTTAAATATCTAGAGCAAAACTCATCAAATTTGACCTTGTATAGAGATTAAATGAAGGACTTTAAGACAATTCTGTTGTAAATAAACTCTCCAGCCCCCAATATTAGTAAATAAAATTCCTAAAAGATATTAACAGCAAAAAGTAATAATTGATTATAAGTCTTTTCTAGTAACTAAATGTATTTTCCATAACACATGAAAAGGAAATAGTACTTTATCAAAAATATACCTAATCTACAATAAGAAACATGATTAAAGACCTTCACAAGTGGGAAAACAAACCTGTATCTCTTTTGGAAAGGTAGCACTGAACAACATTGTTTGTCTGACACCTTGCGGAGGCATGTCAGAATGTTGCACAATTTTTCTAATTTGAGGCTCAAAACCCATATCCAACATTCGATCTGCCTCATCCAGAGCTAGATACCTGATCATTTGTAAAGAAACTCTAGCCCTCTCCAACAAATCCACCAATCTTCCAGGAGTTGCAACTAGGATATCAACACCTCTCTCCAGGTCTCGCAGCTGCCCATATATTAAAAAATCACTGGTAGTAGACAAATAAATCTAGAATTACAGTGACATGCTGCTAAATGAAAATTAATAGGTAGGATCATTCAAGCATACAATTGAAATAGGCACTTAAAGTTAGAAATAGGATGAAGAGAAATCCAGCCACAGAAGTGTCGCATAAAAACAAAAGATATGGAGCTTTATTAATTGCTGTAATTGCAAAGTGTCTCATGACTGATCCATAACCATTACCTCCAAATCTAGATTAATAAAAAGGTTCTAAATAAACCAATTGGAATATCGAGATGCCAAACATTAAGAAGCATTCAATTAAACACTATATTTCATACCGGGATGTCAAACATTAAGAGGACGGAAATAATGTTTCCAGAAAAAAGTCACTGAGAGCTGTATTAGGCTGTCAATAAGCAAGTATAACAAGCATCAATAATACTCTTACACAGCATAATCATCACCATCAAATCCTTTACCCCAAACATGTAAATAACAGCTTGTCACTAGAACAGCTAAGACAACATCAACCTCAACAATTTGACCTAGTTGATGCAGTGACTGAAAAACAGTATTCCACTCCAAAATGAGGTCATAATGCTTTTCTCACAATGCAAAGACCAAGTTACTAAGTATACAAACCTTATATCTTGAATTGACAACATAAGATGCAAAACTATAATCAATTCATGACGAAACATATCATAATCGTGAAATCAAGTAAATTAGTTGAAAGATTAAGTCTAGAACAAACCTGCTGATTAATAGGAGCTCCTCCATAAGCAACAACCACCCTGACCCCAGTTTGGTATGAGAACTTCTTAGCTTCCTCATGTATCTGCAAGCCACAGAGCAATATACTAAATTCATGATCATAGAAGTTGCATAAAATAGAATGTATCATACAATAAACAACAAATGAACCAACTTGGCAAGAAAGCTCCCGAGTTGGAGAAAGAATGAGAGCAAGCGGGAATGCTGTGCGCGACCCCCGTAATGGTCTATTATGTGTGCTCTGTCCCTGTCCCTGTCCCTTCATAATTCCGCTGATAATTGGGAAACAGAAAGCAGCTGTCTTGCCAGAACCAGTCTGGGCACATGCCATCAAATCCCGCCCCGCAAGAGATATTGGGATGGCATTCCGCTGCACGGGCGTCGGTTTGACATACTTGCACCTCCGGATGTTCAGATTGAGTGCTTCCCCAAGGTCAATCTCTGCAAATGTATTCACAGGTGGAGGTACGTTATCCCCACTGGTATCCACCGGAATATCCTCATATGCATCAAAGTTAATCCCAGTGTTCTCCTGCTCACTGAAAACCTCCTCTGTTTCGTCATCATCACCAAATGGGTTAGCTTCCCTCTCTCTCCCACGGTCCCAGCCACCACCTCTGTTACCCCATCCTCCTACTCGACCACCTCCATACCCAGAACGAAAATCATTTTTGGAACCAGCCCAACGAGGTCCACCATACCCAGCTCGATCATTAGTTGAGGCAGGCCCAGAGTAAGCCGGAGCAGGTGGGTCTGAAGAGGCTGGCCGATTGCGGAGATGGGGAGGAACATATGCCGATCGTGCAAGTGCAGAAGTGTTACTAATACCCCCGTTGTTTGCAGACCCAGGAGCAGCATTATTAGTCCCAGAGTTTGCAGCCATATCCGCCCATGAAGTTGTCATGGTCAAATTGGAATTCCCCTCCACGGTCACTTGAAAATTCAATCAAACTTGAACCTCAGAAAGCTCAAAGAACAATAACTTTCTTCCAATCCCAGAAATGAAAAGCTCCAGCTATTCGAAATGGTTCTAATCTTTGATAATCAAATCGTGACAGGTATCTGCGTCAAAAACATGATCAGAAAATCATCCATTCCGATTCCATCATGACAAATACAGCAATAAAAAACAATTCCATCGTGACAAATACAGCAATAGAAAACAAAAAACAGTACTTAGGCTCCTCTTGGATATCAAAAAACGTAATAAAAGTCCCGGTAATTGAAAAAGTACAATGAAAAACACAGAACAAACTCGCTTCCTCCACAGAAAAGAAGAAGAGAGAAAGCAAAAAAAGCGTCAAATTTTTCTTCAGGAGTCATGCAATTTGTGCACAGCCAAACAAACGTCAAATCCAACCTGATCTGCTAAGGCAGCTAAACGCAATCCACACCATAAAGGAATGCAACAACTTCTCTCACCAAAAAAAAATCACAAAACCTAACCCGTCTTGAACACTTGGGCGCAAAATATGAACATCCAGAGATTCATGCATATCCACACGCACGGAGAAAGAGACAAGGAACCAACCTGATGAAGCAGCACGACAACAAAACCCTAACAATCGAAGCGATGTGTGTTGTTGTTGAAGATCCAGAATGGAAGAAACTAAAAACCCTTATATGCGCGACTCCGTGTATGTTAAGTATCCGCCAACACAAAAATATCTGCTGTTTTCTCTCTCTATAAACTTTTTCCTTCTCTCTCTATGAACATAAATAATTAAATACTAGTTCTTTCTCCTCTTTTGTGCGCCTTTTTTTTCCCTCTTTCTTTTCTATTTATTTTCTTCTCACTTTCTTTTTCTTTTTTTTTTTTTCAAATCAAATTCGTCGAATCTGTAAAAAAAAAAAAAATGGACAAAAGAAGGAAAAGAAGTTCAAGGCTGACCAAGGTAATCGATTGTATTACGCATACATATGTTCAATGTTGAATTCAAACTACAAAGTGAGTACAAACATATTTCTCAATATTATTTGAGAAAAACAATCCAAACTCGTTCAATACCTTTTTTGTACTGTTTATGCGATTGTAAACAAAATTTTAAAAGAAATTTTAAAATTGGCTAATGCGATTTTCTTTGTGTTATTCAAAGAGACTAGTCTTAGTACAAAGCATTGACTTTAATTAATTACCATTAAAATGTGGATTTTTTGCAAAAGTTTGGTTGTTTTTCATGATATATCATTAGTAGTTTAGGAAATTAATATATGTTTCTCAACCCTACACCTTATAAGAAAAATATATGTTTGTTTTTCTACCCTTACGAACGGAAAATTTGTTGGGAGACACTATGCTTCAATTTCATGTAATCATCCTTATTGTATATGAAATTAAGTTGCCTATAAAAGGAAGAAAAATCAAATTGGCTGACAATGGGAAATCATCCTTATTTTAACATAGTTCTTAATTAGCAAGAATTAACTTTTAGATGGGGACCATCAAAACATAATACAACCAAATCAAGGCCAATTAAGTCTTTTGGGCATAGCCCAATCCAATTTTTTAAAAGTTCGGCCTCTGCCTAATCCAATTAAACAAAGTCGATCCAATAGAATGAAAATGTGCACAACTCCTAATTTGTAATTACAAAAACCAAATAAAGGGCAAAAAAAAAAAAAAAGCAGTGGCTGTTCTCTCAAAAAATACATCGGTTTCTCCACCACTGTTCCTCTTTCTCTGTTTCTCTAACTCCATATATCTCTAGATTTTCAGTCTCTCTCTCTCTAGAGATTCAGAGAAATATTGGGCTTGCTTTTTTACATATCTTGGGGATTAGTGGTCGTGGAGTGTAGGTTTAGGATTACGGAATTTGAAGGGATCTCGATCTGTTGTTGGAGTATTAGCGGAAGATGAGTTTGGATTCGGTCCCATCTAACTCTCATGGAAACCTGGACGAGCAGATTTCGCAGCTCATGCAGTGCAAGCCCCTGTCGGAGCAAGAGGTACGATTCACAATCTCTCGGTTCGTTTTCTTTATATCTTTGGTTATCTGGGCTTAGCTTTGTTCATTATATGGTGGGATTTGGGGCTTCGTATGTTCCTATCGGTTTCTTTTCTTAGAGTACCTGGAGGCTGGATCAGGATAGCTATTATTTTCTTGTGTGGTTTTGGTTTGTGCGTGTGTAATCCGTTTCTCTGACTGAATTGGGATTTCCTAGGATGGATCTGGGCGTGAGCTTGGAGGCGTCATGTAGTTCATTTTATAATTTTGATGATTCTATCAGATCCGTTCACGAATATGCTATGTAGACAGCCAGCTGTGGTTTCTTTGAGTTTTGTAATTTTTTAAGCGATAAATTGGTCTAACAAATTGGGATAAGATGGAGCCAGTTCCAATAAATTGGAACCCAGGTACACTTTGTTTCTTTATGGCAGCTCAACCGAAGTGAGATAGACACTCTAGCCTATTAAGTGGGGGTGCTGGATGTGCCATCATGTGTTTGCTGTGGTACTTGAGGTGTTCTTTGTGGGCAATTCAGATTGATTTTTTTTCCTTTTACTTTTCCTTTGCTCATAATTGGCCAATGTCCAAGAACTATGTTAAAATCATATTGAAGCATATATTTGAACGGGGTTGAGCTGATTAAATCCCTGTAAGAAGGCAGACTGTATGTTCAATTATTGTTTATTGTGTTGAAGATGCTGACAACTAAGCTTAATCCACCGATATAGTTTTTTTAATAATTTTTTAATGGGGTGATTGGGATTGGGGGAATGAATTTCCAGTTGGGGCATCATAGGTCTGTCTTTTTTCCCCAAAGTTTACCATTTAATTTTTGTGGTCATTTCTGCTTATGAAACTCATGGTTTTTGGGATGGGTTAGATGGGAATTGCGGGTTTGTCTTCTTTGGATTACCTAGGCAAATTGGAGGCTTTTTTTGTCGTCTTTTCTGGGTTTGTGTTCGTTGCTCAAGTATGTTGAAGTACCAATATATACTGCTGATGGTGGGTGGATGTGCAGATGCGTGTGGATCTGTTAGTCTTGAATAGGCAGTAATGTATCATCTATAATGCTTGAGGGATCTATTGACTGCATTCAGTATTTCTAAATGAAGCATTGATCCTTATAGTGGTTCTGTACTCTGAGGTCTGAAGTCTAGAGAACTGTTTAATAAAACTTCTGTTATTTTTTTTTCTCTTTTTTGTAGTAACTCATCTACTTCTATTTCTGCATCTACATCGTGCAATGTTTTTAAGCTCATGTTTGCATTTATCTATGTTTTTTCAGGTTAGGGTATTGTGTGACAAGGCTAAGGAGATTTTAATGGAAGAAAGCAATGTTCAGGTTTGCTTCCCAGTCCTCTTTGCTTGCGCTTAAGTTCGCATGTATAAATTCTTCAATAGGTGTTTTGTAAGTTTCAGTGTAGCCATGCTTTATTTTTGATGTGGTATTTTGAACTCAAGTGTAATTGATTTTCATTTTCTTACTTTCAGCCGGTGAAAAGCCCTGTTACAATTTGTGGTGATACTCACGGGCAATTTCATGATCTTGCTGAGCTTTTTCGCATTGGAGGGAAGGTAATTATTATCCTATTGAAGCAATAGGTATTTTACTTTTATGCATGTGTTAGAATGGATCACTGCCTGAAATTATGCAAGTCATGAGAGCATAGGCCATATATTTCTGTAGGAATGCATACTCAATGTTAGACACTCCAATTCATGAGGAGCCATAATTCAAGTGGTTGGTACCTCACCAATGTTCCCTCAAGGTAGGGGTTAGAATCTCTATCCCCGAAAATTGGAAAAGAAACGTTAATCAATTGAGAAGAAAGAAAAGTCTTTCATTTCTATTATTGGGACTTGGGAGAGCCACTTGGGCTTCTAAGTACTGTGGGAACCAATGCCAATGTTTTATAGTGGTAACATGGATTTGTGGGAGAGAAATGAGTTTGTATACTCACTTTCCTTGGTTTTCTAGTTTTTTACTCAGCAATTTTTTCCCTGGCCAAATTTAGAGGCCTTTATAATTTATATTAAGGGTAATCTATGGTGTATATACTGACGATCGCAATAGCATTCAGTCATGGGCCCTCATTATTGTTTTTATCAATTTTTCTATTTTCGTATGTTGTTCATTTGGAGTTTGAAAATGTATAGGTTTTTTTACTTTGATATAAAACGGTGGTATTTTAAAATGGATCTGATGTGCTACTCCGAAATTGATATGTTTTATCTTTTGAAAAGTTGGAGCTTCTTTCTCTGGGTTGTTTTTGAATTGTTCTTGCATCCTGTCTTACCTTGTCTAATCTTGAGTGATATAACTGTTTGGTTATCTCATGGAATATCAAGATTTGTTGTTCCACTACTAATAGTTTTTTTTCGTTATTTTTTGGTTAGTGCCCAGATACAAACTATTTGTTCATGGGAGACTATGTTGACCGTGGCTACTACTCTGTTGAGACTGTAACGGTAAGCTTCAATTACTCTGTTTATCCCCCATGTCTTTGGTCATGTTCTTATTTTATTGGTTAGATTGTATGCAAAGTTGAGCAATCCCGTAACTGTAAGGTACACTGTTGTTCTGTCTTTACTCTTGAGATGTTTGTAGGAACAGACCGGAGTGTCTTCACATTTTATTTTATCGTTTGGTTGAGGATTTAAATTTTCATGTGGTACTGACAAACTTAATTATTCAGCTGTTGGTAGCGTTGAAAGTGCGGTATCCTCAACGGATTACTATTCTGAGAGGAAATCATGAAAGTCGTCAGGTATGCTTGGATTGTTAGGTTGGGACTTTTTGTGGAATAGCTGCTCAATTCTTTATTCTCTCTTCTTGTCAACCTGGAACTATTTACTGATCAGCTGAAGATCAAAAAACTTTATGCCTGTTCTTCATTAATCATCAGGGTGCAAAGTTGTATTATCATTTTGCAGCTGCACTACAGTTTTATCTTTTCCATATTTTAAATTTTTTTTATAACAGCATTTGATTTTGATTATAGTGATTATTGCTTTATACTTTGCAATGCAGATTACTCAAGTATATGGGTTCTATGATGAATGCCTGAGGAAGTGAGTTTCATTGAGTTCTTGGTTTTCTAGGTTTACCATTTTATGTAATGAAGATATTACTATTGTCTGCAAGTCAAGTTGTAAAGCCCTAGGTAATATTTATTTTAGCTTGTAATTTTCATTTTTATTGCAAAGAATGAAAAAAAAAAAAGTGAAGCTCTTGTATATAAGTTATGCGTAATTACAAGAATGGTTCCCTTATGAAGCAGTAGCACAAATCGTAAACAACACCCGTGAACAAGGCTTCCGTAGTGGGGGACATGCAAGATAAACACAGACCTTACCCCTCACATAATATGTGGAGAGGTTGTTTCCAGAATTGAACCTGTAACCTCTAGGTTGCACTCTTGCAACTTTACTATTGGCCCATATGTTCGCGTATTATGAAGCAACAAATAAAGAAGAAAATAGAATAAAAGACTTGATAGGAAGAGGTTTGCTGTAGAATATTTTCAGAGCAAGGAAGGTGAAAGTTCTTTGTAGATTCAAGTTGTTGCTGTCAATACTTTAGAACCATGTATGTATATCTATGACACACATTGGCGCTTTTTATTTTATTTTATTATATTATTGGAATGTTTTTCGATTGTGATGAACTTCCTTTCATCAATCTGTTTGGTTGGGATGGACTTATTATGTATTTTGATATTACAGTATATGACATGGATAACAAAATTAAGGAAACTGAGAATTGATGTTATGTTACTTTAGATTTCTAAAGCCCAAGTTCTTCGAAAGACATTCTTGCTTGACAATAGGGACTGATGTGTCCTGTTTTGTTTCTAGGTATGGCAATGCCAATGTGTGGAAGATCTTCACCGATCTCTTTGACTATTTTCCACTAACAGCATTGGTTAGTATGGCATCTATTTATTGTTCTTTAATATTTCTGACAATGTAATTGAGACTTGAGAGTATTGCTGGATGCTGGTATGTGGAGAGAAAAGAAGAGAGAACAAGAACAATCAGGAATTTGTAACTTTACATTTCTTTTTTTGTGGCCCAAGTGGTGGGGATCGACCTTGGGCCACAGAGTCCAATGGGAATCAGGTTTCTCTAGTAGGGATTTGTATGTTAACATGGTGTTATTTTTCTTGTAAAGGTTGAATCAGAAATATTTTGTCTCCACGGTGGATTGTCCCCTTCCATTGAAACCCTTGATAACATACGTAATTTTGACCGCGTGCAAGAAGTACCTCATGAAGGTCCAATGTGTGACCTTCTTTGGTCTGACCCAGATGATCGTTGTGGCTGGGGTATCTCACCTAGAGGTGCCGGATATACTTTTGGCCAGGTAGTGGCTTTCTCTTTCTCCACTGTCATAATCTTGTTTTTTGCAGCCTCGAATCATTGTGCACTTTCCTGGTCTGCTAATCTTTATTCTTCTTGCAGGATATATCTGAACAATTTAATCACGCAAATAACTTAAAGCTGATTGCGAGGGCTCACCAATTGGTCATGGAAGGATACAACTGGGGTCATGTAACTACAACCTTTCCCTCTGGATGCTCTTTCATATTTTCTTGGTTGGATGGTTAATTCAATCAATTCTGCATTTCTTTGATAGGAACAAAAGGTGGTAACTATATTCAGTGCGCCTAACTACTGTTATCGATGTGGAAACATGGCCTCTATCCTTGAAGTTGATGACTGCAAGGGGCACACATTTATCCAGGTCTTTATTTCTCCCTGCCTCTCATTTTTACTAGTCTGTGGGCAATATTAGGCATCAGAAGTTTGAAAATATTCAAAAAACTTTATGAATTTGCAGTTTGAGCCGGCTCCTAGGAGGGGAGAGCCAGATGTGACCCGGAGGACTCCTGACTATTTCCTATGAGGAAATCGACCTCAGTGTTACCGTATTCTTGGTAGCCATGGTATCCACCGACTGTTTTACTCATCGACAGGTATTTTAAATCTAAAGACTACATTCTGGTAGTGGTTGGGCAACAAGATACATGTAAGATGGGCAGGTGAGGCTTCGTTGCTTTGATTGTTTATTTGAATTGGTTGAGTTTTCCACAAAGGGGAAGCAGCGGAGCTGGCCTTGCCAAAGCAACATATGTACAATTTTCAGCGAACAATCGGTCATCTTTATGTTTAATGAAAATATGTATAGGAAATTCTCCTGAAGCAAATGGAGCATTCGTGGTGTCATTGTAAAAATTACTTGGATTACGTAATGAAAAAGTGGTGAAGCTCTGAAGAAATCAAACGAGTAATTCTAAATGTGAATGTATTTTTAGTAAGTCGAACATATATATACATTTATATAGTTGTATATTACTGTGGGACCCAAACCAGAGTCAAATCATCTATCGTTCTATCAATAACGCAGATGAACCAAAGGAACAATGTATTTCACTTAATCTCCTTTGGACCGAGTGGGAGGGGCTTCAATGCTGCCAAAACAACAGCCACTTTGCATGCTATGAATCCCATCATACCAACCAAGAGATCTTTTGGCGTCAATGTCATCGAAACATCTCCCGAACCATATCTCACTGCTAGCAAAGTGAACCCTACTGCCAATGCTATGCCTGATAATGGGCTCTTGAATCCTCCAAATTGTTGATCAGACCCACTTGGTCTATCAGAATCTGATGGTGGAACCGGCAATCCATCGACGGACCTCTGCAACAGCAACAAATAAAGAAATCCGCCAATCCCGCCAAGTAAGAATGCAAAAGCAGCATTGTCTCCAGCAGATAAGTTTGCAATAGTTGTACCGGTAGAAATAAGCATGGCATCGTAGAGTAACAATGATGACTTTAAATCTGCATACTCTTTCATGCTTTCCTCATTAGAAATGCTGAAACTATCTAATGATGTTAATTGGGAAATGGTCTTTCTACTCAGCAGGGTAAATGGATCATCACCAGATATTTCAGAAACATGGCAAGGTCTAAGTTCCACCATCGATAGGTTGCTTCCCTCTCCAAGCAATAAATCGTCAACTTCAAATTTATACTCGAAGCCAATATACTGAATCTTTCCAGCATCAATGTCTTCCTTCAAGGCTTGACTAGCACTAATGATGATCAAGCTGACACCGCCTAGTCTCCATTGACCTATAGAAAAACAAAGCGTAAAAATTGGCCATCGATACAATCATCTAGCTGAGCATTATCAAATATTCAGTTAATTAACAGTCTTGCAGTTAAAGAAACAAGTCATCTTAAAAAGATAATTGCAATCCTATATCAATCCAACTAGAATAACTGAAAGAAATATAGGAAATGATTTTTCATGCCAAGAGCTTATTACACTTTAAGCAATAATGTATACTAGTTTCTCGTGTATTCTCCGCAGTTGAGACAGAAAACATTGAATAACATCTTCAGAACAACAAATTTTCCTTAAAGACTAACCTGATTCAACACAGACCCAAAGAGCATCAACTCGACCTAGTTTAGGTCCTTCAAAGGTAAATGAATCAATGGAACCGCCTTGGAAATGGATAATGTCAGCATCAGAACCAACTACGTCCTCTAGTTCTGCATAAAGAGTTGCTGAAGCTGAAGGAATCCTCTGCAATATTGAGTCACCATTCTGATCTATAAAGCATAAGATTATTCCAGCGTTTAAGTTGCTCAAACCGGAGCCATACATACTACTTGTCTGTAGCTCAACCTTGTATGACCACCGAAATTCAGCCCCACTAAATGATGTGTGTGGAATATTCTCTTCTATGACTTCTCTGCAGAATTTTGCTTCTGAGACTGGTAAGAGACGCAACGGTCTTGCATATCCCTGAAAATCTGAAACAAATGCTCATTACATAGTGCACCAATCAAGCGATTATCGAGTCTCTTGTGGAACTACATGAAAAGCGATATGAATGGACAATAATTCTTAATGAAAGGGACAAAAAGAAACTTTTCAATTTAATCAGCAAAATAATTTCCCAAACCTCCAGTTGCAGAAAAACAATATAGGTGAAGAAATTCTGATGTCCTAACATAAGTATCCAACAAAAGTACATGCTTCATGAAACTAGAATAGGCATGGGTCTTTGTTTGCAAACAAAAGAAGAACAGCTTGTTTAACAACCAGACAGTGTGGTGCATCAAATTCCTCACTGTATTAACTGTTTTATATAGCTTCCCATCAATTCCTTTCACAAATTCAAAAACTACCATCATCTTTGAGAAAGGAAGAAAAGAGACGCACGGAGCCTATTATCAAGATAATCAACAAACACACATGAAGTTCTGCGTACTTTTAATTAGCAAATAATTTCTCAATAAAAGCTGTACCTCGAAAAAAATTGGATTGTTTGGAGAAATTAAGAGCACCAAGTCCAAAACGACCGCACTGGAGATGAATCCTTCTTGTTCTTACATGCTTGTGGATTGGGAATAATTGGGGGTTTCGATTTGTTTGTCTATGATTACCTGCGAAGACAACATGACTCAGTGACGCCGTCTCCATCTGAGAGAGTGGCCGGAGAGGACGCCTGGACTCAGATATTTCACACAGAGCGAGCACCGGCTCAAGAAATTGTCTGGGCAAACGACATCGTTTTGAGCAAGTGCCCCACTTCTAAATATTCTTTGAAAAGCAATGGAGCTTTTTTTAAAAAAAAATTATTATTATTATTTATGGATAGAGATTTTGTTTAAAGGATGGAGAACTACCTATTACTGACAAGCACCAATTGTTTTGATTTAAATTGATCAGATTTAACATGATGAATTTATCCATATAAGCCTGTTTCAAAAAAAAATGTAAAAAAAGAAAGAAAAAGGAGTGTCAGCATCGTAATTAACGCTAAACACAGGGTCATTGTTGCTCGTTGGACATGTCGTAAAAGGGCAACTTAACGGTGCGAATTGGGAGCAAGAAATTGGCGTGCGGAGAAATTCTCTTTGTTCATTCTCTCTTGCGACCTTCGACGCCTCTCTCTCATGGATGGCTCTCTTCGATCACTCTAGCGTATCTGATCCCTTCGTTTTCTACTCTTCGATCACTCTCTGCTATCTGATCCCTTCGTTTTATACTCTTATATTTCAGCGAAGTTTCTTTCGAGAAATGGCAGGCTAACCTAGTTTTGTTGTCGGTGATGACGGCTTTACGATCCCGGAGCCACAAATCTTCTGCGTGGTTTGTATCTCCACTATCTGCAGATCTATCACTAATTACTGCTCTTATCGTTTTTCTTCTGTCGTTTTTGTTTGTGCGGTGCCCGTAGTTTTTCGTAATTAGGTTAGATCTATGTTTCTTCACTCTGTTCGCAATTTAGATTTATGTCTTGTTCTATTGGTCCCGTACTATTGGTCTCGTAATTGCTAGTGTTAATGAGCTTGTGCTGTTTTAGTCTATGCTGTTACTCAATCGATATCTGATCTCTTCGTTTTCTACTCTTCTATCTCAGCGAAGTTCCTTTCGAGAAATGACAGGCAAAACCTAGTTGTCGTCGGTGATGACGGATTTACAATCCCGGTGCCGTAAATCTTCTGCGTGTGTTTTGTATCTTGTAACATGTAAGTCCACTATCTTCAGATCTGTCACTAATAAGTGCTTCTGTCGTTTTTCTTCTATCGTTTTTGTTTGGTGCAGTGCCGGTAGCTTTACGTAATTAGGTTAGATGGTCTGTATCTTGTTCTATTGGTCTCATGCTTGCTAGTGTTAATGAGCTTGAGCTGTTTAGTCTTATGCTATTGAAGTACTCAATGTATTGATTTGTGAATTTTTTTTTTTAAATATATATGCAATCTTCCACTTTGTATCAATATCATGTAAAATCTCGTTGCATGTTTGTTGCTTTTTAAAATTTAGTCCTGTTTCGTAGCACTTGATGATTAAATGTTGGTAGATTTGTTTAGACTTAGTATATTGCAACGTGGTAATACTTGAGACCATCTCCTAAGTGATTCTTTTACAAAGCCAGAACTCGCTTCAATTTAGTGACCAGTAGTTGCACCATGATCCATAGTAACTTAGAAAGAATTCTACTGTAGTCCTGTCTAACCTGAATACCATAGTTGGTCTAGTTCTGTTGAAAATTATAAAATCTGCATGTTTCTACTACAAGCATCTATTTGTTCTGAATTTTCTGGTTTTCCAACTAGTTGAAATCCCAGCATTGTGCTCGTGAATTCAAAAAGTTTTGCTTGGTTCAACATGAGTATTCTTTGCGTTTCTTGATGATGTTTATTCTTTTGTTGTCTGAAATGTGCTTTTATGCGCACATGCTGAAAAGCAGCTGCACATAGACGTCTAAGACATTTGTGATTCCTCCAGTGATTGTGATGTCTTTTCCTGTCGATTGTGAAAGTCTCACAAATGTGTGACTCCTTTTTCTTTCGTAATTTGTGTGATATTCACTGATTATAATTTATGTTCCTGCTAATCATAAAATGGTGTGGTGTGATCCTCACCTCGCCAATGTCGAGTGGTAACATATTATTTTCTTGCCCCTTACTGTGCTCAGTAACGGATTTGATTGCCTCTTCTTTTTTTGAGGGAAGGGGGGAAGGGAGGGGAAATTTCTTTTCTTTTTTTTGATACTTTGCATTTAATATTTCATATTTTTCGGTACTTTGCTTTTGATATTTGTAATTGCCCCTTGAAGTATTTTTTTGCTCCCATAAATTTTGTATGCTCTTGGGTCTAAGAAATGTTTTAATGCCAGGCCCATGTCTATAATTTCAAAGAGTTGGCCCATCTTTAGTATCAGGCCATGAATCAAGACGTGAACTCTAAAATTTAAATATAGCCAAAAAACTAAAGTTTTGTTGCGCGTTCTTGGCTACTTAGCTCTTCAAATGTTGCTCCCCCCTGGTGCCTTAGTAGAGTTTCTTGTATATATTGGGTTTCTGTAGGTCCTGTGGTTCCCAGGAACTTGTGTTCAAATTAACGAACTACTCTTCATGGTCTCTTTCTAGATTAGTAAATAATAGAGATGGGAAAAGGGCTTTGTTTTCAAGCTATAATGATGCCTGTTACAGAAACTTTTGAAATGTTATGGATACACTTATTCAGCGATGTGATTGTGTCAGTTGTCATGTCGGGCCAATACATATACTTTTGAGATGGTCTGAATTTGCAATATTTTTATTTGGTTGAAATATTTTGGATACACAAATGTTCTCTTTCTGATAGATACAATGATAAAAGTGTGCAACATTTGAGACAATTGTAACTCCCCTAGACCAAAGGACCAATGCAACAAACCTTTGCAACTTCCTTAGTTCCTTGACACACCAAAGTAGTATTATTGGTGATGTGAGCATGGAGCACCCCTTATTTTGTGTACACTGGCAATTAACTGTTCTCTCTGTTTTCGTATTTTAGATAATTGATACTGTGTCTTCTCTTTGTTTAAGCAATATGCTAGGTTTGTGGGGTATCTTTTTATGAAGGGTTCGAAGTTTGTGGAACTTGAGGATTATTTGGTGTTTTGTCCTTAATTGGGGCCGTTGGTAGAGCCTCGCTAGCCTTTCCTTTTGCAATCGTTTTTATTGTCATATTGGTTGATTTTAGCGTGCATGGTGGTTTCTTTGGATTATTTTGACTGGTTTTTATTGCACCTGCTATTTGTGTGCAGGAGTGGTTATAACTGAGGGTGATGACAAATAATATGTCATTTCATTTAAGCTTCTTCGAAATCTGAACAGGTAAATATGCCTTTTTGGTTAGATTGTTTAAACTAATAGTCGGTTTTGATAAAATAAAAAATCTTCGGTTCCAACCAAAAGGAAACTGAATGTCATAAAACTTAACCCTGTAGAAGAATTACTGAATGTCATAAAACCGTACCCTGTAAAAGAATTCGCACTTTTGATTTGGTTCGGTTTTGGTACATTTAATACTGTGAGAGTAATATTCTATGTCTATATGATAATATATAAATTATATTCTATTAAGTGTAATTTTTCTTCCGGATTTTGGTTTCAAACCTAATTTTTTATATAAAAAAGCCAAAAACCGATTCATCAACATCTTAAAACGGAGCCTAAACAAAAAACCAAAAAGTCCCATCAAATTAAAAAAATTCCTTCAGTGTATCTGTTTTGGTTCCGTTCCTAAGTTTGAAGTAAAAAAATCCAATGGATTAGCTTCGTAGGTATTCGGTCCTCGGGACTCAGTTTCTCGGGTCGTAGGTTCAATATTAAAAAGCTCGATATGTAGTGCCTGAAGATGACTGTATCACCATTTTGTAACGTTCGCCTGATTAAAAGTTAACGTACAACGTATGACTTTCACGGTGGGCTTTTTGACCGAAAGACTGAATGTATTGGGTTTGACATTTAAAATGAGCGAGCCCAAATTCTATGCTACTTGTGAAACCCAATTTAAAAATGGCTCGAAGCGTTAGGCTGGTAGCTTCAAGTACAGTGGGGTTTAGACTTCAGATACTTAATAAGGTGGCACAAATCATTTTTTATGAAGCCCCACTGATATTTGATACAGGCCTAACAGAAATTTGTAATTTGATACATCTAAGATTCATTTTTGGACAAAATAATCGTACAGGGCGATTGTTAATTCAATGAATATAAGATGAGTATAAGATGAACATTATCATATTTGTTATAAAATGAAGGATGAGTATGAGTGTTATAATTATACAATTTCTATACTACTAAATTTTTTATAAATAAAAATAAGAATAGATTAATTTAATGATTTTGATTACTTCTCAATAACGGATATAATTGTTTTCTTATTATCAAACTCATTCTCTTTTATAGAGATTAACAAATCATTTTAACGAGCTTGGTTAATCTCCATAAAGAGGAAATGAGTTTAGGATTTCATCATTTCAAACTCAATCAAACGAGAAAATAAGTAATTTTCACTCTCAGTTCTTCTCATTCCTCCCTTTCAAATGTCAACCAAATGTCCTTTTAATTCATTAGCCCAAATAGAATGGGTTTGGTTTCAAGATGAGCTTTGTGTAGCCCAACTTAAATGGACTTTCGGCCTAAATTCGTTGGGCTGCAAGCCCATATTATGTACTTTTGGATCTAAACTCATCTGGACACAATTAAATGGCTCAAAGCATTAGGATGTAATTAAGCCCTTTGCCTAAATCATTTGTTATGAAGCTCAAATAGAAGCCCAACTGAGAGATGCTTTCGCCCCAAACAATCTTAGTTCGTTAGCCCAAATAGCGTGGGCTTCAGATCCAAGATGGCCCTTAATGGTCTTCACGCCTAAATAATTGGCCTGCAGGCCCAAATTTTGTAGGCTTCGGATTAAAAGCTAGTTGGCCAAATTCAATGGGCTCAAACAATTAGGCGGTTAGCTCAAATATAGTGGGGTTCGGAAACAAAATAAGGCGGCCCAAATCATTTGTTATCAAGCCCAACTGAGATTTGATATGAAACCCAACTAAGATTCCATTCAATTCGGCCCAACAAATCTTAATCGTAAGCCCAAATGGCATAGGCTTCAGATCCAAGATGACCTACGTGAAGCCCAATTAAATGGGGCGTTCGTCCTAAATATATTGAGCTGGAGGCCCAAATAAAGAAGGCTTGGATCAGAAGTTTAATGGTACAAATAAATTGAACCAAATCGGCCTTTCAGCCCACTATACTGTTGAAAGAGGCCCAAATCAAGTTCGGGACGTTTTTTTCCTGTGCTGACTCTGCGAAAGAGTAGCCTTACTGACCTACCAAGGAGAATAACTGAATACCTCCCGGACAAACGAAAACCACAAAACCTTACCATATCACCCCAGGCAGTGAATCCTGTGATAAAAATAACCAAAGAACAGACCTACTAAAGCTATCATAAATTACCTTTGTTGAACCGAGGAAGAACTCTCTATTGATAAAACAAGATTCGTTCTGAAGGAGACACGGGCAAGCATCTGCCTCGCTGGCTATAGACCGGCCAGTGTCTCCTTCATCTTCAGCTTCGCAAAACACGCTCCTATAGAAAACAGAGACAATACATCAAGAAAACCTTTTTTCAAGGAAAGATGTCCTTTATCAATTTTAGTATAAGATGTACAACAGACACAAAGGTACCCTCAATATAAAAACTCCCCCAAATACAAATAGACACCAATCCAACCCAAATCTGCTGATACAAATAGGGAATGCATCTCATAAAGAGTGCACCCCTTTGACCTAGTTATAGGACGCAATCATCAGCTGAAATAAATCGGGCATGCTTGCATGAACAAAAGATAAGGGAAAAAAATACAACTTAGATTTGAATTTGGGAATATCATTACAACTCGAACGATATTAAGTTCAACAATAAAATCATGTACATTTCCACATTTTTCAATTACCCATTGTCAAGAATAAGCAGTCTCATTTGAATCAACCCCATCCCTAAGAAACCAAGAGCATAAAACATCAAAGGCTACTGCCTAATTGGTATTCTAAGTAGTATCTAAATTTCAAAATCAAAGGTATTCATTAGAAGGCTCAAAATATCCAAGGGGCTATAACAAGTTCCTGTGTACCATGCGTAGACCGACGGGAAAAAATATTCAAGAAATTTTATTAATTGCAAATGAGGTTGTGGACCATAACATTTAAGACCTAACAGTAAAAGGTATCTTTGACAAATTGGAGACGAAGAAGGATGATCATATATACTGGAGATATTACTTTTAGTTTGGTGAATCAAGAGCACTAATCTCCCAAGGATGGAATTTAAAAAATGAAGAATTGAGCTATCAATGCTACTATATATTACCTTTGTTCGTTGTTTATCACCATCAGATGAATCACGGGACAAATTTGGAGGAACAATCTGCTTTTGATCAAGCAAGACTAATTATGAAAGGGACATACGGAAAAAGCATGAACATAGCCTGCTGGTCACCCATGCTTTCTACCTCGTCTGGAGATTTCCAGTACATTCTGCAATTAGAAACAGAGATGTGACGACACCAAGAAAACCATTATTGATTCCACCAATAAAACCATGCCTACAACCAGAATTATAAGTTGCCCAGTATAAATTTAAGATGGTGGATATGAAGTTCAAACCCCTTTCAAAAGCTAAAGAAATAAGAAGTTGTGGTCACATATGCGAGGATCTATAGATACGAATGCCTAAGATTAAAAGACAAAAATCTCTCAAGCCTTCTGTGATACACAAAACACTTCTTAATCTTCTTAGAGTCGAAAGGTAATTCCAACAACAGTTTTTATTATGTCCTTCATTTACTAGTGCTCTTTACTTTCTTAAGAGTAAAAAACATATCGCACCGTTATTTTTGATACCTGTGCCCTATTAGGTGTATCTTAAGTGGACTTGAGCTAAACTGGAACTGGTCCTTCGCCAAACTTCAGTGGGCTATGTTGGACCTATGGTCCTATATGTCTAATTTTGATGATATTAAATCATTTATAAATGATAATGAAACATTAAAGCAATATTTGATTTATATGAATTGAATTTAAATGACTATATATTTTTGAGATAGTGCTGGAAATTAAGTTTTGAAAACAAACATACATGGACTAAGTTAGAGCATCAATTTTCCAATTATCATATCTTAACCAACTTAGGTCCAAATGACTTGAAACTTGAACCACATGCACATGAAGGTTTAATATATGTTCTAGGACTATAATCATGAGAAATTAAGTGCATAACATATATATTTGGTCATATGCTTAAATTCCGCCAAAACTAGGTTTTACCTAATTTTATGCATATGTGTTCTTTGTGAACGTGGTGAACCAAATGAACTCCGATTTAAATTAAATTTCGTGTGCATCTTAGTTTCATCACTATGAACATATTTGATTTAGTAAAGTTCAAGAGAAAAGATTATTTACACTGAGTTTGCAAAATGACTTTGAATTTACACTTAGAATTTATCGGTTTCACTATTAGTGATCTAATTGCTTGGTTGAGTGACCAAACGATTTCCGATTGTTATGAAATTTTACATGGACATTCTAATACATATAAAATGATTTATCATGCAGTAATATGAATTTTCTGGGTTGTTTTTCTAATGTAATTAACCTGTGCGCTCTATATGAAGCTCTTTGAGCTTACATGCAATTGGGGAGTTCTACCTCCTATTTCCTTGTAGGTTAATCATCATTGTGGTCTCATATGGCTCAGAATTCAGTATGTTCAAGAGTGGTCGAAGTCCTGTTTCTAAGAATGAGTTTGGAGCTCTAGGAAACTATGAAAAATCCTATATTTGTCAACTTTCCACTAAGGCATTTAATCAAAGTTGAATGAATCCAACATTGAGGCTATTGGTTGTGATCTTCATGGAGATACAACTCTTTTCAAACATGTGGGACAAACCTTGTCCTCTCTATCATTAGTGATATATTCTTGTTTGACATTTTCACTCAAGACATGTGCTACCAAGAAAGTTAGGTTGATGCAATCAAACAAGATCCTTGACTAAGAGATCACTTTTGAAGTCTTTGCTTCAAAATGAAGGGACAAGATGGCATAGTACAATCTACATCCATGGTTGAGAATTAAAGAGAGTTTGAATGGTCAAGATTTGAAGACATACATTGATCAAATGGTTGTGCGTAAGACAACTTTCTTGCTTGCAATTTTTGACTTAAAAAAGGGAGCATGTGCAACGTCTATATGCTCTATGGTGGAGATTTGTTTGCTCAAATCATCAATGACCAAGATTAGGAGCTGCAATGGATGGTAGAGATCAACTCTTGAAGTTTGATCCAATGGCTGCAAGCATAGGAGAGAATTGCCGTTAAAAGAGGATCTTCCCTTTCATACAACTTGGAGAAGCATTTGCAATCTAGAGAGAACTTTGTTCAAAGCTTTCAAGCATTCAAGCATCCATTGTCTACTAAAATCTCAGCTTCTTCTTGATCATTGATGATTTGAGCAAACAAATCTCCACCATAGAGCATATAGACGTTGCACATGCTCCCTTTTTTAAGTCAAAAATTGCAAGCAAGAAAGTTGTCTTATGCACAACCATTTGATCTATGTATGTCTTCAAATCTTGACCATTCAAACTCTCTTTAATTCTCAACCATGGATGTAGATTGTACTATGTCATCTTGTCCCTTATTTTGAATCAAAAACTTCAAAAGTGATCTCTTAGTCAAGGATCTTGTTTGATTGCACCAACCTAACTTTCTTGGTAGCACATGTCTTGAGTGAAAATGTCAAACAAGAATATATCACTAAAGATAGAGAGTACAAGGTTTGTCTCACATGTTTGAAAAGAGTTGTATCTCCATGAAGATCACAACCAATAGCCTCAATGTTGGATTCATTCAACTTGATTAAATGCCTTAGTGGAAAGTTGACAAATATAGGATTTTTCATAGTTTCCTAGAGCTCCAAGCTCATTCTTAGAAACAGGACTTCGACCACTCTTGAACATACTGAATTCTGAGCCATATGAGACCACAATGATGATTAACCTACAAGGAAATAGGAGGTAGAACTCCCTAATTGCATGTAAGCTCAAAGAGCTTCATATAGAGCGCATAAGTTAATTACATTAGAAAAACAACCCAGAAAATTCATATTACTGCATGATAAATCATTTTATATGTATTAGAATGTCCATGTAAAATTTCATAACAATCAGAAATCGTTTGGTCACTCAACCTAGCAATTAGATCACTAATAGTGAAACCGATAAATTCTAAGTGTAAATTCAAATTCATTTTGCAAACTCAGTGTAAATGACATTTTCTCTTGAACTTTACTAAATCAAATATGTTCATAGTGATGAAACTAAGATGCACACGAAATTTCATTTAAATCGGAGTTCATTTGGTTCACCACGTTCACAAAGAACACATATGCATAAAATTAGGTAAAACCTAGTTTTGGCGGAATTTAAGCATATGACCAAATATATATGTGATGCACTTAATTTCTCATGATTATAGTCCTAGAACATATATTAAACCTTCATGTGCATGTGGTTCAAGTTTCAAGTCATTTGGACCTAAGTTGGTTAAGATATGATAATTGGAAAATTGATGCTCTAACTTAGTCCATGTATGTTTATTTTCAAAACAAAATTTCCAACACTATCTCAAAAATATATAGTCATTTAAATTCAATTCATATAAATCAAATATTGCTTTAATGTTTCATTATCATTTATAAATGATATAATATCATCAAAATTAAACATATACGACCATAGGTCCAACAATCTCCCCCTTTTTGATGATTACAAAAGATGCATGATATAAATGTTTATTTGATTGTAATTGAATTTAATATCTATTCAAAGTGCCTTAAAAAGTTTAACGATATCAATTTAAAACAATTTTGAAACTCATATACCACTTTAGTTAAGTAAGCTTAACTCCTCCTTACTTTAACTTCTATTCTCTCCCAATCATGGCATATACACTCCCCCTTAAGTTATGCCTATATATGCATTTTGACAAATGATTTTAATGCAATTTATCATCATGTTTAATGATATCAATTTAAAACAATTTTGAAACTCATATACCACTTTAGTTAAGTAAGCTTAGCTTCCCCTTACTTTAACATCTATTCTCTCCCAATCATGGCATATACACTCCCCCTTAAGTTATGCCTATATATGCATTTTGGCAAATGATTTTAATGCAATTTATCATCATGTCTCTCCCCCTTTTTGTAATAATTCAAAAAGTGGAGAACTATGAGGTTGATGCAAGTTTTGTAAAAGATTTATAAGCATTTTTGAGATTTTATCACAAAAGTGATTTAAGACCATAAACATGTTTCAAATAATATCAAAACTAGTTCTCATCAACAAATAGTCATGGCAACACACCAATAGAACTAATAGAACCTAAGTGACCCAATTTGGAGCCTATCACACTAAGTAACTCATGGCCTCCTAATGACACTAGGTTACTCCCCCTTCAATCATGCATACCAATTTATACATTTAGCTTATAAGCACATATCACCAAGAAAATATAATAAGCATTCGAGTTCAAACTTGGGATATCAATCAAACAAGGATATGCATTCAAGTAATAAGCACTCAAAGTGCTTCACACAAACCCAATGCATTTCTTAGTTTTATGAATCTATCCTTAGCTAAAGGCTTAGTGAACAAATCGGCAATATTATGTTCCCCTTCTACATGTTCAAACACAACGTTCTTTTTAGCAACATGATCTCTAATGAAATAATGTCTAATGTCTATATGCTTAGCTTTACCATGATATTTAGGATTCTTAGACAAATGTATGGCACTTATGTTATCACAAAGAATTGGAATGTTTGAAAATTCCATATTAAAATCAAGCATTTGTTGTTTAATCCAAAGCAATTGGCAAGTACAACTACCAATAGTCATATATTCGGCTTCGGTAGTGCTCAAAGCAACACATGTTTGCTTCTTGGAGAACCAAGATATGAGCATATTTCCTAGGTATTGACAAGTACCACTAGTACTTTTCCTATTTATTTTGCAACCCGCAAAGTCGGCATCTACAAATGAATGCAAGTCAAATGAAGATTTCTTATCATACCACAACCCTAGGGAAGGTGTGTCCTTTAAGTACCTAAGAATCTTCTTTATGGCCATGAGATGTGTTTGCTTAGGTTTACGTTGAAATCTTGCACACATGCAAACACTAAACATAATATCGGGCCTAGATACGGTCAAGTAAAGTAAACTACCAATCATTGATCTATATCTCTTTTGATCAACATCATTACCATCTAGGTCGGATTCTAATTTGGTTCTCACTCCCATAGGTGTGGATGAATTTTTAGAAATATCCATGTCAAACCTTTTTAATATCTCATTTGTATACTTAGTTTGACTAATGTGAGTGCCAAGTGAGGTTTGTTTAATTTATAAACCTAGAAAGTAAGTCAACTCACCCATCATACTCATTTCAAATTCATTCTTCATGCATAATGCAAAATCTTCACACATAGATTCTAATGTAGCACCAAACACAATATCATCAACATATATTTGCACAATTAGCATATCAAGACCTTTGTATTTAATAAACAAAGTATCATCAATACTACCACATTGAAAACCATTTTCAAGCAAGAACTTAGACAATCTTTCATACCAAGCTCTAGAAGCTTGTTTTAAACCATATAAAGCCTTGTCTAGTTTGTAAACATGGTTTGAAAATTTCTTACTTTCAAATCCGGGAGGTTGTTTAACATAAACTTCCTCATTTATCACACCATTTAAAAATGCACTTTTCACATCCATTTGAAAAAGTTTGATATTTTTGTAACATGCAAATGCAAGCAATAATCTAATAGCCTCTAACCTTGCAACCGGTGCAAAGGTTTCATCAAAGTCAATGCCATCTTCTTGGCAATATCTTTAGGCCACTAATCTAGCTTTGTTCCTAGTTACATTACCATTTTCATCCATCTTATTCCTATAGACCCATTTTGTTCCTATAATGGTGTGGTCTTTAGGTTTAGGACAAAGAGTCCAAACCTTACTTCGCTCAAAATTGTTCTAACTCCTCTTGCATGGCATACACCCAATCATCATCATGCAAAGCATCACGTACATTTTTAGGCTCTACCAAAGAAAGCATGGCAAAAGAGTTTAAAGGATTAGAATTGACCGTAGAGTCCATTTTGGCTCTTAGTTGCCTTCCTTGATGCAAGTCTCCAATAATTAGTTCTTTTGGATGAGACTTCATCACATTGTATTTGTGAACACCTGGTTGTTCCATAGCATTTTCAGCTTCATTTTGTTCTTCATTTCCCTCGGGTTCACCTTCACTTTCTTCATTTGGTGGTGTTTTTTCATTTGAGATATTCATCTCCCTTAAGTTCTCCACCAAAGGGACATCATCTTCATCTTTTTCTAACAATTGTACTCCATGTGTACCTTCATTTTTGTGCTTCAAAAGATGTTCCAAATCTGAAAATTTATTTTCTACACGCACATTTGGAGCAAGTGTGGTCATATCATCGAATTTAACATTTACACTTTCTTCCACAATTTTAGTTCTGGAGTTAAATACTCTATATGCTTTAGATGATGATGAATATCCTAAAAATATTCCAATGTCACTCTTTGCGTCAAATTTATCCAAATTGTCTTTGGTATTTAAAATAAAACATTTACCACCAAAAACCTTAAAGTAATCTACTTTAGGTTTCTTGCCATACAAGAGTTCATAAGGAGTTTTCTTTAATCTTTTTCTAATGCTAAGTCTATTACTCACATAACATGCATTACTAGTAGCTTCGGCCCAAAAATATTTAGGAAGATTATATTCTACAAACATGGTTCTTCCTAGTTCTTGTAAAGTTATATTCTTCCTTTCTACAACCCCATTTTGTTGAGGTGTCCTAAGAGCACTAAACTCGTGTTTAATACCAAAAGAAGCACACAAAGAATCAAAATTAGCATTTTCAAATTCCCCTCCATGGTCACTTCTAATTTTTGAAACCTTTAAGTTATGCTCATTTTGCAATCTCCTAAGTAAGTTTTCAAAAGCATGCAATGCATCACTTTTATGCACAAGAAACAAACACCATGTAAATCTAGTATAATCATCCACAATAACAAATGCATAGTATTTTCCACCTAGACTCCTAACTCTACTAGGACCAAATAAATCCATATGTAACAATTCTAGAGGCCTAGAAGTACTAATATCAAGTTTAGGCTTAAAAGACTCTTTAGTTTGTTTACCCCTAACACAAACATCACAAACATGTTCAACATTGAAATTTAACTTAGGCAATCCTCTAATAAGTTCATTGGCACACAACTTTTTCAATGTAGACATTCCGATATGACCTAATCTTCTATGCCAATACAAAGCATAACCATTCTTAGCGAGCAAGCAAGATATTTTAGAATTTTTCATAGCATCAAAATGCATTACATACATATCACCACTTCTACTTCCTAATTTCACAACATTACCATAAACATCAAACACATAACATTTATCATTTTTGAAAAGAATATCAAAGCCTTTATCGACTAAATGACTAACACTCAATAAATTAAAAGATAAATTTTCAACCAATCTTACTTCACTAAGGGAGAAAGAAGAGTTACCGATGGATCCCAAGCCTCGGATCTTACCTTTGACCTTGTCTCCAAAGGTCACAAATGCTCCATTCTTCTTTGCTTCAAAGGATGTGAATAATGAAGCATCTCCCGTCATGTGTCTAGAACAACCACTATCCAAATACCATTTGCATGACTCGGATTTGGATTTTAAGCACACCTAGATAAACACATGTTTAATATACCTTAGGTATCCAAACTTTGGATCCTTTGGGGTTAGTAGCAATAAAGGCATATGTATCAATTTTGAAAGTTCTCATCACATATACTTTCTTTTCAAAGTCGTTCAACCCTTTAGGCACCCAAACCTTCTTCACATAAACTTTCCTCTTCCTAGGTGTAGTTCCCTTAGGAACATTAGCCTTACCCTTGAGGTAAGTACCATTTTTGTTCACGTTGACCGTGGCCTCCTTAGCCTCTAGGGTATCCTTAAATTTCATAGGATCATATCCTAATCCACTCTTGTCAAGATAATGTCTTTGAGATGCAAGAAGTTCATCCAATTTAGAAGAACTCATAGAAAATTTTGAAAATTGTTTTTCAAGCATATTGTATTTCTCATTGGTCATATCAAGCTCTTTTTGTAGAGAAAAAGAGTTAGGCATAATAATGCACTCATGATCATCCCATGTATCCAACTCACCTTCTAGCTCATGAATCCTAGCATGCAAAGCATCTAAGTCATGTGAATTGCTAGATGATGCAATTTTACTAGAATTAACACATGTTTTCAATTGATCTTTTAAATCCTCATTTTCTTGAACTAATGCATCAAGTGAAAAACATACATCTATCATATTTAGATTTCAAATCACAACACTCATTTAGATGCATTTTTTCTACTTTAGAAAGTCTACTAACTTCTTTCTTAGCATGCTTGTGTTTATGCATCAATTTCTAATAAGCAATATAAAGTTCATCATAAACACAAGAGAGCTCATCATAAGAAGGTTTAGAAGATGTTACCATCTCATCCGAATTTGATGAGGACACTTCCTCTTCCTCATTTGTCATGAGACACAAGTTGGCTTGGAGTTCCTCTTCACTATCACTTGAAGATGATGATGAAGAATCATCCCAAGTGGCCTTGAATGTCTTCTTCTCATTCTTCACTTTTTCCTTCTTCTTCTCTTTCTCTCTATATTCCTTATGCTTCTTCTTTTGAAGCTTAGGGCAATCGGTCATAAAGTGACCTACTTTGCCACACTTAAAACAAGTACTCTTTTCTTTCTCTTTCTCCTCTCTCTTTTCTTTAAAACCCTTTCTATTCTTGAATCCTCCACGTTTGTTCATCTTCAAGAACTTCTTGAAATGCTTAGCTAATAGGGCTGCCCCTATTTCACTATCATCATCACTAGAATCCGAACTAGTGTCACTATTGATCCTAAGAGCTAAGCCATTTTTCTTAGGTGGTGCATCTTCCTCATCTAATCTTGACATCTCCAACTCATGTGTCATTAGACTTCCTATTAATTCCTCTATCTTAAGCTTCCTAAGGTCTTTAGCCTCTTTAATGGCTACTACCTTATCTTTCCAAATCCTAGGTAAACTCCTAAGGATCTTTTGGACCTTATCAACTTCCTCATATGGTTTGTTCAAGGCTTCTAATTCATTACATATACAAGTAAGTATAGAAAACATCTCCCTAATGCTCTCACCCTTCTTTATTCTAAAGGTCTCAAACTCGGGGACTAGCATGTTTATCTTAGAGTCCTTCACTTGACTTGTTCCTTCATGCTTCAATTCTAACATATCCCAAATCTCCTTTGCACTCTTACATTGAGCTATGTAATCAAACTCACTCTTAATAAGTGCAATGTGCAAAATGTTGATTGCCTTATTATTTAGGCTAAGTAATCTCTTATCTTCCTTAGTAAACTCACTCTTTTCCTTATCTACCATTTCATCACCCAAAAGTTTCTTAGGAACATAAGGACCATTCTCTACAACTTCCCACAAATCATAATCAATGAAATTTATGGCAAATATTAATTCTTATGGTGAGGCCGAAGGCCTATCCATGAATAGACCACCATTTTTCAATGGCTTGCAATACGGTTTTTGGAAAAATAGGATGAAAGGAGCTGCGATGGATGGTAGAGATCAACTCTTGAAATTTGATCCAATGGCTGCAAGCATAGGAGAGAATTGCCTTTAAAAGAGGATCTTCCCTTTCATACACCTTGGAGAAGCATTTGCAATCTAGAGAGAACTTTGTTCAAAGCTTTCAAGCATTCAAGCATCCATCGTCTACTAAAATCTCAGCTTCTTCTTGAGCCACTACTCAAGGCCTTCTCACCATTTTGCTGCTGCAAAGAGAGGGTGCTTTCACTTAAGCTCAAGGTGTTATTTCTCCCAAAATCACCTCACCTTACCTACTTGAAAATCCTACCCGTGAGTGTGTGATTGTCGTTATTGAAAGTTCTTCACTTAAATAGCTTAGTGCTAGCTGTGAGAACCTTGGCAAAAAAAACCATTGAGAAAGTCCCTTTGTTAGGGCATATTGCAAACATTGAAGTTTGAGGGAGTTCTTAGAAACCCTTGGTTGTAAAGTTTGAAGATTGTCTTGAAATCTTCAGTTTTAAGGGTGACCTAAAAACTCTTATGAGTTTTGTGGAGCTCTTGAGAAAACCACATCCTTAGTGGAGGTTGAAAATCCTAAGTTGGTGAACCTAGGTAGTAGACGTAGGAGAAGGGTCTCCGAACTACTATAAATCGTTGTGTCAATTTTTGTTGATTGCATTGTTTGTTTGTTGATTGACTAAGTGTTTAATTGTTTCCTAAACTATTTTGGTCATTGCAAGACCTTGCATTAAAACTGATTTTCTGCCCTTGTGTGTTGATCATTTGCTTGAGGTTGTTAATTGCATTAGTGGAGATTTCTCTAAATCATTAGGACAAGTGTTTTGAATTGCAGAATTTTCTGAAACCTAATCTGTCCATGAATAGCAGACTGCCTTACACTTTGAATTTTGATCTGAAATTTTGATATAGTATTTATTAAGGTGTTGTGACATTGCATATAAAATTTCGTTGCATTTCAAAATCATTTGATAGGTGAAATCTGAGTTGAAAAATTTGTGTGCTACTTGTTAATTGTCATTAATTTGTTTAAATTGAAAAAGGGATTCCAATTGGAATTTGGGGACACAATTCACCCCCCCTCTTGTGTTAAACTCGATCCGTCAGGCTACAGGCCCAGGATTTGAGCATACAACAATACAATTTTTTTAAAAGAAAAAAAATTTATTAAAGAAAGAAAGTGTGGTATAACCGCATGATTCTAAAAATAATGACATGCAGGATCTCACAAGAACAAGATGAAACAATTAAGACGAGTAATGTCAAACTCGCTCTCGGAACATTCTTTTACAAGTAACCACGAGAACACCAAACTAGGCAGTCGTTTACCAATAATCATTTTGTTGTATGGTTTGGGTGAATTGGCATTGAGTTTTGTATGAATCTAGTGATTCTACTCCAAGGCCGAAACTAAATTCAGTATTCAACTTAAGGTTTTTTCCTTCCCTCATGGGTTACTGCTGCTTAGAGTGTGTTTGGATTGAGGGATTTGGAGGGAAGGGAAAGGAAGGGAAATAGAGTTTCCTTTCAATTCCCTTGTTTGGATAGTTTATTAAAAATTAAGGGGAGGGATTTGAGGGGATTTGGAAGGAAGATTTCATTAAATTTTTGTTAAAATTCTTTCTCTCCAAAATGGAGTCATTTGGAGGGAATGGATTACTAATTAAGTCATTTGTAAGTTAAATATCTATTTTACCCTTGTACATAATATTTTAACATAAAAATAAGGATAAATTAGTAAATTAAACAAATTTTCCTTCCTTCCTTTTTTTTATCTATCCAAACATGGGAGAGGGAAAAATAATCCCCCTTCCCCTCCCTTCCCTTCTCTCCCCCTCCCCTCCCTTCTCTTCCCTTCCCCCCAAATCCCTCAATCCAAACACACTCTTATAGTTTCTGCAGATTTCACTAACTAAACAGGGCAGGCAGAGGGTAAAAAAAACCTTGAAGACTTGAACATGCTGCAATGTGCAGTTACTATTGCAGTTTCTGCAAGTAGGAATGGCATTTGGAAATTTTGGCTTCCCTGATTTCTATCTATACCACTTTACATGCAGCACAAGTTAAATTAAATATCTTATGCCTAGTGGTATAGAATCTAAATGAAAGACCATCTATACCATCTGTGTTCCCCCTCCCTACTCCCCTTACCCATAAAAATTAAAAAGTCAAGTTTCTTAACAAGAACATATATAAAACTTATGTCCTGAATTTCCTTTTGCATTTACAAGAATTAATTCATCCTCTATGAAGGTTGACTTGTTTCTAATTTTCTTCCAATTCTCAACACCATGATTAGGATGTGCATTGCCAGCAATATAGTCTATGCAGTAATATAGGGTAACAAAAGAAACCATCAAGCAGATGAAGCAATTACCAAGAAATTCCTCTCAGTTAATGTCTCAGACAAGATAATTCAAGTTTTAGAGTTCAAAACTGAACAGAGACAATCGATTTCCTTCAATAAAAAGACGTTGAATGCTCAAGTATTGATATATCACAAACTTTTAAAAAATTGAATAAAGAGTGTTACATACTCAGTGAGTGATGCAAATGATAATTAACTACTTGTGCCAAAAAGAATTGTGTGGCCAAAATCTTTGCAACCAGAATAAATCAAAAAAGGACCATATCCACTGAAAAAAAGAGCAATCGATCTACACATGTGAATCCCTGAACTGTACACATGTACAAAGAGAGCAGTCTAAAATGTTGTACAAGAAAAATATTCCATTGTAACCGATCAACAGGTGTTACATGAAGCCACAAAGAAACCCTTTAATGTGAAATTTTTTGTTAAATAGCCATAAAGGTTGGGCCAAGTTTTATCTTAGGACATCATTTGGTGTAATACTGTAATTCATCAATAGGACCAGCAAATCCACTTCACAAAATTCCTAGCAACAACAAGGCCACAGTTCTAATTTATATAGAGGGCTATTGAATTCATTTGCAAGACATAATAATATGGAAGAACCAGAGGTCCAGAGGGGGAAAAAGGAAAGATCGTCAATACAATCTTACCACAAGATGCAATGGCTTCTCACTTATCCTCATGAAAGATTGAATCTCTTGATCATGTTCTGAAATTACAAAGCGGGCCACCAAGCTTAGTAACTTGATCAAGCATACATAGCACAAGAAAAAAATCTGGAGATGAGCACTCTCACAATTATTTGAGTTGCGAATTTTTGACAAGGCAAAACATTTTTCATTATTATTCAACAAGGCACAGAAGCCGAATAATCAAATAATAAAATTACTAAAAAGGAGCCTTATGCATTAAAGGATAATCAGACAAGTATGATAATAATCAAGCTAAAGCAGGTAGCATATCTATTAATCATTTAGAAATGGTACTAAACAGCAGAAAACAACCACCAAAAATTCCCAAAGATAAATTATAACTTAAATAATAACAACTAAAAAAATACTTACATTAAATCTTTTAATAAAATGTGCGTATATATAATAAAAAAAACACAAAAATTCTGCAATAAATGAGCCAACCGAACATGATAGATACACATCAACTAGCAAATGCTCAGAAAACCATATTGTAATATGCATTTACTTTTGAAAAACTTATGAATATATTAAGAAAGATAAACAAATGCTAATTTGAAATCAGAGTTAACTTTGTTAACAACAACACATGAAGCCTATAAAGCTTCCATTTCGCAATAGAATCTAAATTCTATACTTCAATGTGAATTTGATAGAGAAACTACCAACCAAAAGAAGATTCAGTGTATATGGACTTGTTGTTCACTCTAGAAACAATGAAATGCAATCTACGTCAATGCAAAAGTCAGGAGACTGTGAACCAAAATTAGATGAATATATAAAATTTTAGCTCGATTTCAATTATATTTGCAAAAAATTTGAAACCATTGATTGTACCAGGAATAAAATATGGAGAAGAACATTATAACCATTGATTAAAGCAACATTTCACATCATTGAAGTAAATCATAAATGCATATTTTGCTAAAACATGTAAGGTTAGATCTAGAATCATCAGTCTCCATTCTCAAATCCAAATAAAACATATGTTATTAGAGAAAGAGCTGCACCTTCAAGTGTTTACCAAGGCGCGAGTGTGAGAGGCTTCGACGATGTCAAACCGTGACCATCGATAAGGTTTCGCCTTCGTTGACGAACGAATAAAATATACTTTGAAAAATCGGAGACAAAGACGTAAGGTTAGATCTAGACTCATCAGTCTCAATTCTCAAATCCAAATAAAACATATGTTATTAGAGAAAGAGCTGCACCTTCAAGTGTTTACCGAGGCGCGAGTGTGAGAAGTTTCGACGATCTCAAACTGTGATCATCGATAATGTTTCGCCTTCGTTGACGAACGAATAAAATATACTTTGAAAAATCGGAGACAAAGACGTAAGGTTAGATCTAGACTCATCAGTCTCAATTCTCAAATCCAAATAAAACATATGTTATTAGAGAAAGAGCTGCACCTTCAAGTGTTTACCGAGGCGCGAGTGTGAGAAGTTTCGACGATCTCAAACTGTGATCATCGATAAGGTTTCGCCTTCGTTGACGAACGAATAAAATAGACTTTGAAATCGGTGACAGAGACGTGAGCGTACTCCGAGGCCGCGATCTTGTAAATGATCGGTGGCGCTTCTCTCGTCGTTCGTAGCGAGTCTTGCTCTAGACTGATATCAGAGATTCCTGAACTTGGAAACTCCTTGGAGATGCAGTCTCCATCGACCTAGCTTATCCGCGAAAGCCTCGCTTCTTCTTCTCTCTCCCTCTCCCTCTAGAGTTGTGCGAGTTCTCTCCTCTCGTCGTTGGCAGCGAGTCTTGCTCTGGACTGAAAACAGAGATTCCTGAACTCAGAAACTCCTTGGAGATGCAGTCTCCATCGATCTAGCTTAGCCGCGAAAGCCTCGCTTCTTCTTCTTCCCTCTCCCTCTCCCTCTCCCTCTAGGGCTGTGCGAGTTCTGGCGGTGGAAAAGATGTGTGGTGAAGTGCGCGGCTGGATCTGGAAGTTTTTCATATTCGAACTTCGAAGAGTGCTGAAACTGCGCCGTTTCATGAAAATAGATCTTATAGCACTTTTAAGTTTTAACACATTTGGCAAATGAGCCATTGGTTGAGTGGCAATGACTTTGCATGTCCTTGACTGAGGTCTTGGGTTCTAGTCTCACCTCCTCCGAATATTTACAAGGAGGTGTGTGGGCTTAGTCTGCCCCTACGTGGGCTTGATAGTCTGCCCTTGCGTGGGCTTGATTTGTGCCTCCTGCGTGGGGCTTGTTTGTTGACACCTGTACTTTCATAGGCTTGATCTTGTGGTGTGTCGTATATTGTGTTTGTATTTGTACTCAAAAAAAAAATTGCCGGCAGAATCAACATTGCAATTGAAGATACGAGTTTTGAAAACTACCTGCAAGATAAATAAAAAGATTTTATATTATTTAAAACATTGCAATTGAACCAGAGGAAAGAGATTAACGGTGAAATGATTTATATATTTAGGGTCCGTTTGGTAGACAATTTTGATAGTAGTATATATGGTAGCATATATTGTGGTAGCAGATATGCTGGACAATAATAGTAGCACATATGCTGTCTAAATGGTTGGTAATGTTTAGTTCTACTTTTGTTGGTAACATATATATTAGGTAATATTATGTGACAAATTACATGTAGGGGTATTATGTATTTTAGTTGTAAGAAATGCAAATATAAATAACAATTAATAAGAGAGGATAGATTGGGGATAAAAGTCAAAATGGTCTCAAAATTATCCCTCCCATCACCATTTTCATTTGACAATAATATTGTCTCAATATTGTCTAGAAATTCGTGTCAGAAAATTGCTGTTTGTTTGACAACTATCATATATACTACTAACTGCAATATATGCTAGCAAATATGGCTTGCCAAACGGGGCCTTAGTATGAAAATGAGCAAAATATATGTCTAGCAATTTGCTGTAGTTTACCTTGGGTGGTTTGAATGGGTAATCACTTGGAAATATTATTATGTCAAGGAAAAATATTCCACCTTCATATGGGGTTCCTACAAAGATGATTCAAAGGCGTCTGTCAAAATTTGTCAATCCAAATTATTACACACTCCAAATAAAGAAGCAATGTTTGCAGCAAAAAGGATAAGTATGAAATTGCAAAGAACCCACAAGGCCACAACAACTACATGAACCCAATATTAAAGGACTATTTTCCTAAACTAAACCCTGTCAAACCAAATCAGACTCTTCTTTGTGTGAGGCTTCGGGCTGCTACCACATACACAGGCTGGAGTATCGCAGTTACTTCAAGTACATCGAGATCTTCAAGGGAACTGGGGACAGGGTCTCCATTGAAATTTCCTAGGAATTGTTATCACACCATGCATAGATATCTTTCCATGCATAGAGGGGAAAACATTCAAAAGCAAACTATAACTAATAAATGGAGATTCAGAAAGATGATGATGTATCCTTATAAATCAATAGGTACCTCAAATTTCATAGTGACTACACCATGATGCTCACATTTTGCAGCCTCTTTTCGTATTTCCACAACGTTCAGTACTAGAGATTTTACACGGCCAAGGTTTCAAAACCTACCATTAAGTAAAGAGAAATGGGGACTATTATTATTTGCAGTGAATGGGTTTGCAGTGAGTGGGTTTTTTCGGTAGTCAATGTTTAACAAATTAATACAAATACAAATTTGGCAGCTCTCATGAGCTTACCAAAGACGCTACGGTAGCAAACATACCCAGCATTATCAGACAATTGCTTAATTATCAGTCAAAATCTCAATTCCAACTACGCATTCTTCCATAACAAGCCCCGTAGGAAGTCCCCGGGAGAGAGAAGCCGTTGCTTTCGCACTCAATTGCTTAATCTTAGGATAAGAAACCTGTGAACTTTGAAACAAGAACACAATGAAATGGCAACAAAAGTGAACCACAAGAAATTAACAAAAACCCAGTGAACCCTACAAAGATATCAAAACCAGAAATCAAAATGCGATGGTCGATAGAAATAAGTACGAGGGGGTCCAATGAAGGTGGAGATCCAGTGGTAGAGATTATCGCCCTTGGGACAGGCAGAGCAGTCTTGAGGAGGATCCACGTTTAGCTCCATCATCTCCCTCTGTATTCTCTTCCCCGACGAAGACACCCGTGACGACGTCGTCACAGACGATGTTGCTATTGCTAGTGACGAAGATGATCTCGCCGTCCCGATCCCGGTGTTGCTACCGTGGTTCATGTTCATGCTCCACTACCACTGCCATGTGAAGTAATCAAAACAGTTAACAAACAAGAAACAACGGATAAGGATCATTTACTTGCCTGGGCCTGGGTGCCACTGGCCTTTGAAGTAGTGGCTTGGCTTGCATACTATGCGCAGTGGCTTGAAAATTGAAAGTTGTCGCTTTAGTTCGCTAATTTATTTGGGTTGAAGGCCTAATTTTGGCCTGACACAACTGCTTAAAGAATAAAGATAGTCACATTAGTAATCCAAGAAATCTCATGACTTCTAGTCACTCATTTGTGTGAATGGAGTAATAAGCACTTGCCAGAATTCTATTCACTCATGTGTCAATGGAGTGACCACTTTGACTTGCCATGACCAAGTGTTACTGACGAAGGAAAAACAAAAAAGAAAAAACAAAGGCATTGGAACCAAATTAAATTCTATTTTGCTAATTTCAGCTCAAAGAACATAAATTACAAACGATAACTCACCCCACATTTCCATAGAACACAAAAATGAGGGTAAAAAAGAAGACGCTAAAGTGGTACAAAATTTATACTGACATTGAAAAATACATCAACACTTTGTTATTTAGTAGGACAAGGGGTTTATGATACACCAACAATTGAGCTTTGTGCATTGCCTATGACTTTCATACAATTTAATCTCGGCCACTGTTTGAACCGTTCGAAGAGGAGTGAAATCAAATATACCTCTGAATCTGATCAACAAAGCAACACTAGGGCAAGACATATTGCTGATACTAGACACTGAAACCTGGAAACCTGCAAGCTTGGGCTACCTCCCTGGGGGCTTATCGGACCAAATGCCTCAGTAGGCAGAAATCCAACTCCGTTACTCGAATTAGAACTGTTTCACAATGATGATTATTTAGAGATACAGAAAATGTAAAAAGAAAAACTAATTGAAGCTTCTCCACGTGATCTAGAAAAAATAAATAGCATAGATTCAGATTTTACCTTCCTGTGAACTTACAGGATCTATAACCTGCAAAATCATATATTGGTAAGATAACAAGAAAATAAAAACAATTTTTGTGTGTGTTTGTGTTCGTGCATCAGAGCAAACGAGTACATAAGGTATTACGATGCAATGATAAAGAAACAGATCACTGCTCTGCAACAATAGAGTATAGGAATCTGCAAAGAGAAAATACGCTCTCTCCTTGATGCTAGGAAAGTAAAAGCATGTGGGCGCAAAGAAGATGAAGACAGAACTCAAGCCTTAGCACAGAAATCAATAATTTTAGTGCATCAACATCAAAGGCAAAAAGATCTAGCATCACTACATCTAGGCCACTCTGCGAAAAGATGAAGGAACAAGGCAAAGAAACGATAAGCAAATTCAATACTTTCTTTGGTAGTGAGGATTCATAAAGTGAAAGAGAACACAAGAAAATTGCAAATGTGTGTAAGTGTGAATGTTGAAAGATGATGCAGTAACTTACTGGGATCAACAGTAGTTGTCATTGCAGTACCACTAAAATCACATGTTCCACCAACACTGTGCATCCTCTGATAATAATCATTGTATGCATAGGAAGCATGATTCTGGAGCGAATCAGGAAAATAGCATGGCTGCCGTTGTTGGATGGGAGAGCAGTTTGCATGGCCTTGCCCGCAAGCCCAGTTAAGCCCATCTCGTAATTTATCAGAATCTGCATTTTGTCTTGCCACACAAAAAGTCACAGAAGAATTTCCAGTAATTTGATCGGAAGTACTCATGCTAAGTGGATAAACAGCAGACCCGTTGGTGAAGAAAATTCCCCAATTTTTCTCTGACACAGGCCCAGGTCTCTTGTCCTCATTAAACAACTCATAAATGTATGTGTTAATGGGAATATCAGACTGGCTAGGAGGACCTGAATCATTTAGAACTCGCCGGACCAAATTATCATTGAAGGTCTCAGCATTATCCACAGTGGCATCACGTTCATTGGTGCCACCAAGCCAAGGCCAGCCAGTTTCAGTGACTACAATGGGAATCCCAGAAATATTGTATGCTTCTATGGAGTAATAGACAGCATCAACCATTGCATCAAACATACTGCTATAATGGAAAAGATTATTTGGGTCAACAATCTGCTTGACTGCAGAAAGTGGTTGGAAGAGAGCATACTCCAGCGGAAATATGCCATCCCCGTTGGTGTATCCATAATATGGATAGGCATTCAACATGTAGAAAGACTTAGTGTTTTTCAAAAACTGAAGGAGCTGGTAAATTGTAGAGTTCCATGAAGAATTGAAGGTGGCAGTGGAGGGAGGGAAAGGCCTGGGAACAATATCCATTGATTGTGGGGTTGATACTTTGACCTGGAAATTTATATTTGCAGCAACTAGAGCCTTTTGAAGGTAAGTCAAAGCAGGAACCAGAACGGAGGCAGCATTGGGAATTGAAGTAAGAACCTCACTGCCTACAGCAATGGCAGTAATATTGGTTGCAGGCAAGTATGCTGCAACATTTTTATTAACCCAAGCTGCTGCTGTTGACGCAGATTCGCCAACCCCAAGAACTTCCTCATTAGTGACACCAACCATCACTTCAATCCCACTGTTTCCTAGAGCTTTCAGCAAGTGTGCATCGGCATCATAAAGGCGGACATGAGTTATTTGATTGGCTTTAAGGATTGCAACCACATCAGAAGCTGGTGGCATATTGGAAATGTTCGTCCCAATGTTTATCCCAACATATGCACCTACAGAGAAAGAAAGTATTCAATAGCATGTGGCCTGAACAATGCTATAAGTAGTGAGATATCTCCTATATCCAGATGGCTGCTTTCGTCTACGATGAAAATTTGTTATAAGATTTGTTGATTACAGTTATAGTCCTCGTGATAGGGGGGCCATTCTACGAAAAGCTTAAGAAGGTGAGGTGCATAGAGGGCAATCCTTCTTCTGTGACAAGAAAATTATGGCCATAACCAAGTAGAAATGAAGAATCCCATAACCAGCAGCAATAATTTGTATACACAGTAAATGAGGACATGATACAATATTTCTTTAATTATTAAATAAATGGAGGAATAAGGACAGAAAAGCAAATAAATAAACAAATGACAGATGTCATAACCACGTGTCAACACCTGGTTCCTTTTTCCTTTGTTTTAATATATACACTTATAGGGATGAAATAACAAAAACCTTTGACAATATTATTGTGAAGGAGAGTGGCACACATTTATGAATTTACCTAATGCATTCATAGAAAAGCGTACTAGAAGCAGAAGAAAACTTCCAAGCCATTTTCCAAGCACCATCAAGAAAACTGGAATTTCAACTTCCTCACTTGTTCCTTTAATGATTTGACCCTTGGCAAGAACTTCTGGAAAGGTCAAGCAAACATGAGAATTTGAGATAGAAATAGGCAAAATTCAGCTGAAGCTAACAATATGAAGGAGGAGGAGAAGGATTCAAGGAGTGAACACCAAATTAAATCAACTGCTCTCGATATGCATAGGTTAGCTCCACGTACATAACACGCAAAGATGCAGACATCAACGTCCCAAAAAGTGGCCAACTAATATGAGCCATATATTATTACGAGAAAACATGGCTGATAAATATAAAATCACTGTCTCAAGAAAATTATCCAATTTACACTTGCCTGACATATGAAGGAAAGAATTACATAGCATGAGTTTTAGTCTTGTAAACTTATCTGACTCTTGTCGTACACCCCTGACCCTGTATCTTCCGCATTTTGGAATTTATAGTAAAGTCTTCCTATGGTAAAAAGATCCTCAATGAATGTTAGAGAAGTGGAGGAAGCAAGCACCTATATTTCGTCCTGGTTGAACTAAATACCATTAGAGAAAACCTAACAAGTGCCATCACTCATACGAACCAGGCAGATGATGCTGAATACAATTGCCGCAACAATAAATACATCAGCTTGACAGTAATCACCCTTGCGATTTCATCAGGAATTAAATACTGCTGGAGAAAGTATCATATTGTTGTTGCAAACCTACAATTACAATGTTTTGTACAGTCCTGGTATGTGATGCCACATGTAACTACTGGCAACAACAAACATATCATTTTGACATTCACTGATACAGTGATTTTATAGAGGAAAAACATATCACATTTCCCTTCGTCATTTAAGAGCTCTGTCTATGTTTTAACTTCCGAAGCAACTCTGAATCTGTATCTCAGATGTCTAACTTCCCTCACGCTGTAACTCAAGGAACGCAAGGTTGAAATGTACACAATCAAATAAGAACTGACAGATATAGACTAAGACCAAAATATCATAGCCGTGTCATCCAAAGAGAAACAGCCAAGGGAAAAAACACAGAGCCCCAACGAAATCACAGAATATATGAAAACAATTTCAATGTAGCAACTTTTAGTGTACTAAACACATGGAGGAGACCTAAATTTGGGGAACAGAGAAAGCTCAACCAATTGCAATGCCTCCCAAGATTCAAGTGAAATTATTACACACTTTTCAACGTTCTTAAAGCAAACTACCCATCTCTGGAACCCATCTCGACCTCAGGTTTAAGAACGTCGAAATCTAGACAAACTATTGTTAGAAAATTGTATGGTGTAAGCGAAAAAGAACACAGCTTTGAGGCACGACTATCGCTTTCTTTAAAGAGATATTTGCCCCTACTTGAAATTAGTTTGCTAATAGGTTTCTCGCAAATCCCCTCCAGGATACAACAAAGCTATAAACATTCAAATAGCAATTCTGAATGTTTCTTGGATTTCTCTTTGTAAAACAAAATTGACAACAGAAAAAGGGAGGAATATTGGATAACATCAACTCTCAATCCTGGAAAATTTATAGAGCCGTACATTGTGAAATGCGTATAAACAGATCAAAATACAGCTACAAAGAAACAGAACTAGAACCCCAAAGACGAACTAAATTCAAAGAACCCATATGCCAAAACTCCGCAGAGAACGCAAACTTCAGTACCCAGATTGAGGAATTAAGAAAAACGTACCTGATCCAACCGGCCCCGCTTAAACCTCACGAGCAAGTCTCAAGGAAACCCTAGAGATGCCCAAGACAGAGAAGTACTGTTTCAGACACAAAACTGGCAACTTGGGAACAAAGAATCCAGAGAGAGAATCTAATAAAAGAATTTAAAAGCCCCCCACTAAGCAGAGCCTTTAAAGTGGAAACTAGAGCATCACAAGAACAAACTTCTAGAGCAAAAATTAAATACTTCAGTAAATACACAATAATTGTCTCTGAGCTAAAGTTCACTACATAACCCGCGAATGTATACCTAAATAATGCAATAATAATTGATTAATATACGTTTACAGAGTTGGAGAAACCTCTAATGGCAGCTTTCACTCTAATCTCCTGAGCCAATGAAAGTAAACAGAGACAATCTGTCCTGCAATATTTTTTTGTTTTCGTTGTTTGTCTTTTACTGCAATATGAGTTATTTAAAAATAAATAACACAATAATATTCCCTAAAAACTTTTAAGACATCCGGTATCGAGATCCTCGCCGTCTATCTATACTGGGCTTTTTTATCAATACTCTGCAAAATTAATAATACGCAATCACTATAATATAATCATATTTTATTTCGTTAAAAAAGGGAAAATAAAAATTCAAGCCATGCAAGAGAAGTATATTTTCAAAAACACGAGTAGCTCAAATAATACGCTCTTATGTATGGTATTTCATACAGATATTGAATTTGAGCATTTACTATTCTTTTCCCTATATTAAAAAAGAGAAGCATATTTTCTCTTTCCCTCCAAAAAGTTGAGTATTTTCCTCATCTTGAAAAGTCAAAAAAGGACGTTTTTAGAAAATTAGCTGTGAAGAACTAAAAAGTGTACGTGATTTACTCTATTTCGGTGGGGGGACTCACTGAAAGGCGACAGCATCAAAAGGAGTTCTTGGAAAAAAGATATTTTTTTCTGAAACTAAAAAATGAAAAATATATAAATATAAAACAAAGCAAAGGAGCCATAATTATTTATATTAATAAAGTTAGGGTTTTAAGTATTTTCTTCGTGGTTTGATGAGATAAGAGTATGGTTATGGAATGCATTGGTCTCATTTCACTTCTTTATTCAAGAAGCTTATCAGTGAAGAGTCCCAAGACATGCAGTTGAGATTTATAAAACAGAGTTGCTTAAGCCGTAAAAGCTCCAAAGAAAAGCAAAATGTCAAAAAAGTTGCAATCTTTGGCACTTTCCAGGGTGTATATATTTCCTTTACTAACATATAATAGCATCAACAATGGGATGATTTTAAAGTATTTGAAATGATATTTTCTTGATAAGTTAAGCACTACATGCACACTTGTAATAAAAAATGACCATTGAAAAATTAATTCATACTTGATATTTGAAGTGTATGGTAATTGATGAATAATGAAGAGAGAGATGATGAAAAAGTAAGAGAGATGTTATGAAAAGTAAGAGAGAGATGATGGAAAGAAAGATAGAGAAGATGAAAAGGAAGAGAGAGGTAATGAAAAATAAGAGAGAGATATGAAAATGAAGAGAGAGAAAATAAAGAAAATTAGTATAAAGTGTTGGAATGTATGAAGTATTGATGAATAGTGTAGGTTGTGGGACCCAGTCACACAATTAAATTGTGCCACCTAAGAGACAGGAGAAGAGAGAATATAATTTAGGAAAATTTTGAGTGTGTGCACAAATAACACCATTGTCGATGCTCTAACAAAGGATTATTACAGTCAGCAAGCAAAATGTAGTCCAGTACTCCTCTTGTGGATGAAACAGCAGCTGGGACTGGGACCAATGGCCAGGGCTTGGAAAACCCAACCCTAAAAATAACTTTGAATTGTGCTCTCTCAATTTGTCTTATTTCAAAAACATTAAATACAATCATTAAAAGATGAATCCCCAACCAGCACCAGCACCAGCACCAGCACCATGATTTATCTAATTGGACCCTCAAACCATTGTTATACAAAAATTATAAGGTGGTCTATTGAATTTCATACACATATCACTCGAGTGTGTGTATATATATACACACATATTCATATATGCGTCTGTGTATCAATATATACCATACAAGTGGTGATGACAACAATATAGGACCGCTGATATACGTTTTCATAAACAATCATCAAAAAAACCAAGTTAATTACCTATACATCAAGCCTTGGTTGAACTTCTACAATCTCTAACAAGAAGCGCGTTTTTATTTTTTATTTTTTGCTCTCTGACTATCGATCTTTATGATTATTTACTTCAATTTGACTTCTAAGATATTAGAATTGCTAGGTATTTTCTACTTCACTTTCTTTGAGCTTCCACATTGATTAAACAAGTATAACCCCCCCCCCCCCAACATTTACCAAGTCAACCAGTTTTTATCATTTCACATAAATTCCTTTCGGCAAGTCCCGTCAAACAACACTAGTAAAGAAGATAAATTAAGTCAAAAGACTTGTTGGAAATATTTATTAACTAGCATAACTTGCAGTTTGGTATGGAAAATGGTTTGTAAATTGCATTGAATCCAACGACAACAACTCGGTTTCTATATATATACATATATATTATTCTTCTATTGAGTACTTGACATCAATCTATTAGACGTGTTCCAAATTAATTAATGATCATGTAGACTAACATAACACCCGATAGTGCATGCCTTAACTATCTGTGGTGGTTTAAACATAATTGTAGTACTGTTAATTTGGTTGGATTGAATTTTCTAGTAATGGTAACAAGTTGAGTCCAACACACAACAGTATCCTGGGTCGTTTTAGGTTAGGGGTAATTTGTCAAATTTTTGAATTCTGGTTGCGTTGAAAAGCTGTAACAAATGGGAGAAAATCTGTGAAGGAAGAAACAAGTGTTGTTGTTTCTTAATGTATGTTTTGAAGATTGACCCAAAAGACTTGGTTGACCAGCTCTACCTAATATGGAGTCCTCTTTTTTTACTATATATATACATATATATATATCGAACTTGCTTGACAAGTTATTCTGTAAAGGCTTGTCAAGTCCAGTGAAAGAGACTGATTTGGAGGGTGGGTTGGTGGGTATAATAGGGTATTCAATTAATCAATGGATCTGAATTGAATTATTTGGATTGGTCTATATGATCAACTAACGATATGTGTAAAAAATTTAAATATAAATTTGCATTATCGATAAAAATTTAAATATAATTGACGTTTATAATGATATTCAAATTGGGTTGTCGCATTTTCCTGATTGAAAAAGTTAAGGGATAAGTTTCGCTCTTCTAAAGTCGCGAGTTCAAACCTCGTGTATTATGGAATTTACATAAATTATAGTAATCCGCTAATCGAATTTAGTAAACCATATACTGTTGGGAGGGGGTTTATGCGAAAGAGTTATTGCATGTACTCCAATGCTTATCAAACACCATTTATTTTTATTTTGATTCAAAACACACCAATCTTGTATTATTTGTGGTACCAATAATTCAAAAGTACGCATACGAGTCAACCACTTCCGTGAGAAGTGTACGTGATTAACCAACACACCCCTCCAAGCAGAAGACCCAAAGAGTCAATGTACCGACACAATGTACAAATACAAAGCCGACCCTTGCGCTTTCCTTGTTTGGATACTTTAGAAAGTCATAACACTATGTACAGTTGAGCTGCTTCATTTCAGATTTCAAAATCACATCATAGTGGGGCCCATGTACGTCAAACCCACACCGGAAATGGACGGTGATTAGAGCATCCACAATGGTGCTATATTTAACATTGTTAACAATACTTTTTGGATAGATATAGTGTTATACCATCACAATGGGTATAATGGTGTGTATTTCAAGTACTTGAAATGTTACTTTTTTGATAAATATAGCGCTACATGCACACAATGAGTGAAAAATGACACTTGAAAATTTAGTTGTGGAAAAATGATACTTGAGAGTTGGAGTATATATATAGTTGATGAATAGTGAAGAGATAGATGATGAAAATGAAGAGAGAAGTGATGAAAATGAAGAAAGAGAAGATTAAAAGGAAGAGAGAGGTGATGAAAAGAAAGAGAGAGAAAATGAATATAGAGTGTTTGAATTTATGGAGTGTTGATGAATAGTGTTTATTATGAGACCCACTCATCCAATTAAATTGTGCCACATAGGAGAGAGGAGAAGTGAGAGAATAATTTTGAAGTGTTTTATTATATTACTACTAGTGTGGATGCTCTTAGGATTTTGTTATTTGGGTCAAACTTGAAACGCCACATGCTTTTGGTATAGAAGTTTTCTTTGGGTGGGCCATCGGTCAATCTCTTCTCATTCACCCTATTACCTTTTATTATAAAATGCCATTTTTTTCTCCCACAACAGTGCAGATATATGGGTTGGCAATTACGGTTGGCCTGAATAATACGATGAACAAGAAAATAAACCCGACTAAGTTGGCAATATCTTTTTGAGATGTTAATTAAGATAATCTAAGTTTGGTACAATAGATAAAAATAATTTTAAATACATAGATTTGACAAGATTCCTTAGCTATTACATTCTACATGTCTTGCAGATTGTTAGTGATTCAAATTCTAAGTTTGGTACAAAAGATTGTAGATCCGAGCAATTACAACATTGAAAAGGGTATGTCAATGATTCAAATTTTAATATAACAATGTGACTAATGACATCATTTGACATGACTATAAACCTCAATTTTGGTTGAATTATTTGGTGCTTGAATAGGGGGTCGGTTGAATTAGTGCGCCACTGACCAAGCTTTGCATCAATTCTGAATACACTCATGCACCTTGAGTTTAATTTTGCAAGTTCAACTGCGTACATTCACAGATTTTATCAAATCCAATTCAACCCCAATAATAAAATACTCTATTCAGATTAAAATCAAAGTTCAACAAATAGTTATAGACTTGTACTACATAGGCAAATAGAACAAACGTCTTGCCCTATTCACCATGTCTAATTATTTTATGATCTACAATTGGAAAATAATAAAAGCAGAGCTGACTTGTTTGTTCATTCTCTCCCATCCAGCGATGCTACTACTGAGTACCGACCCTCTAGGCCGCTAACGTCACGGTCGGTGTTTCAGAACAGACTGAAAAAGCGCGTTCTTGGTTCTACGACCCGCGACTCGTAGACTAGCAGCATGAGATTTTGATAATAACAACTCTCCAGCTGTCAACTCTTTAATGCACTTGCATGCCTCCAGCTATGCCTAAGCGGCTACGCCGCTACACTATCTCGAACGTCGCCGTTTGAATAATACAACGCAGTACGATTAAATATTAACAAATTCATTTTTCTAACAAACCGGCTACAGTCACGGGATACGGTTGTCTGTGTATTGGGTATGTTTGTATGGCCAGTATGAGGCAGAACCTACGTGGCCCATTAAAGATGTGACACATGTACTTGTACGTGGACCCCAACCAGGTTGTACGGTGCAAATTACCCCATCTCGATTTATATAATTACTTAATTAACAAATGCAGGTGGTTTGCATGGAGATCTGAAACGACAGGTGTAATGACAACCCATTGTCTGATTTTTGTTGACATTTCAATTGTATATTTTTTTTATTCAATGATTATGAGATACTGAAGCAGATAAATTGAGTAGTGGGCTTATATTAGTTTATACTTTATACACACAGAGCCTCCCCCAAAAAAGTAGGGTTTGACTTTGATGTGGCTCATATATCAATTCAAACAAAACCAACTGAATATGCTTTGGGAGTTTGGGGGCCGAGGTTTTTGTATTCACACATTGTCAAAAAAGTGATGGTTGCTTGTTTTACAGGTCATCTCTTGAAAGCAAAAATTAACATTTTAACCCATAAATTATATGTAATTGTAATTATAGTAAGAGCAGAATGTATTGGCATAGTGATTTTGGTCAAACAAGATCCCTCGAAATTGATGAGTTTTTTTAGGTTCAAGTTACATTATACCATTAAGGTAAAACAATGATACGAAAGTGTTCAGAAAATTCAGCCCAAAACATCTCAAAATGATATTTTTCGTATGATTCATACGGTTTTTTTTTAGTAATATCCGACACCAAATAAAAAAACTAAATAAAGCGAAGAATATTAATTAATTGTCGCATATACACTTTTGGCGTTTATACTTTCCGACAAATACATAGTTTATACTATTCCTTTTAAACGGTAGGCCTACATGTTTTTTTTTGCTACGTGTGATGTGCTTTACATAAAATATTATATGAATATCGGGGTTTTTAATTTAAATCGTATATTATCACTCTCTCTCACTCCTTATATATATATATATATTTCGAAACATGGATTTGAGGAGAGGGTAGGATTCGAACCCACGATTTAATGGATTAGTGATTCTTTACATGTAATGTGATTGTTGTTAACCAACGACTCACTTGCTAGATATACACGCATTTGAGGTTGTCACCGAGGAGGATTCAGTCAACATGAAAATCTACAAATGTATTAATAAATAACATTTTAAAATCCGAAAATCAAACTTTTACCAAATAAAATAATAAAAATTTAACACGTCTATATTGGTAATCTCATAATATGTACTTATTTGTTGTAATTAAAATTATATCGTATTTTACGGCATGAAAGATTTGGAAGAAGTACGTACGGCGGCTGTATTGAATAAGGACTTCATTAATATATATATATATATATATGATTGAATTAACTATTTAGATAATAAATTGAAATTGACGTAAATAGCATATTTGCCTATTTAGTGTATGGTGTGGTAAAAAAAGGCAAAATACATACACAAACACTTGATCAAGGTTCGATTCTGTTGAGGTTTTTTTTTTAAACCTCATTATATCGAGAAACAATATTCAATAGATAAAGACACACACATATATATATATATATAAACATATGTATTACCTTCTAAAATATATTTAATTTACTAAATTGAATTAGAGACAAGACCCTTAATTTTGACTTCTAAAGGACATATTTGTTGTTATTAACTCATCAATATATGTATATATACCCTTATTCTTGGTCAAGTCGTGAAGATTGCATGGAAGTTTACTAGTTACTTGGGAGATACTTGATTGTGGAAGTGACATTTAAGGAATTGCGATTATGAACAAGTCAATTTCAGCTTGCTTTTACAGCAAGAAATATTTAAATGAAATCAAATAAAATTTATAAAATTCAAATTTTTTTTTGATTTTTTAGGCAATTAAGCTATTTAACAATATTACAATCGCACTAATTATTTTGTAAGAGTGAGCCATATCCTAGTTCTTGTAATTTGAATTTAGTAAAATATATATATGTAAAAAAGTATTTTTGGATGATTATAATAAAAATGTTTTTTTTTTGAAATATACAATTAAATTTTTTTTTTTAAAAAAAAAAGGGGAAAGACGTGGTCACGAGGGCGTGATGGTTGACGAAAGCTCCTACTAAAAATACTGACAGTTCAATAGTCCTCACTCGTCACCGCGTGGTGGAAATGTAGGCAGTCTCAAGTTCCTCTCTCTAAAAACCAAAATGCGTTTGACAACTCTCTCTCTCTACTCTGTTATTTATATTACTCAATCAAAGTCGAAAGATTAGCATTCGAGGTGAGCGACGGTTGTTTTTACGTTTTAAGAGCTTCAACTCTCTCTATCTATAGAGAAAGAAATTAAATACTGAACTCCATATACCTTCAACAAAGAGAGAGCAATCATTCACCCAACACAGAGAGTTCTTTCATACCCACCACCAGCATTTTCACTGTCTCGCCATACAAAGGTACTGCCTTTCATATTCTTTTACTTGTTTCTGTTAATGTTGATTTAGTCGGTGTTTATGTGCTTTTTGATCAAATGGGTGTGTTTTTCTTTGCTGTTTTTGACATTGATTCTTCCCGCTAATGTGGGTGGCTGGGAATTGGGTTTTTACAGATGGGTTTGTGGATTGATGTTCTTTGTTGATTGGTATTGTTTCTGGTTTGTTGGCTTTGTACTGATTATGTTATTTGAAGGAAATGGGTTCATATTTTTTTTACTTAGATGTCTTTGTGGGGATTATGGATTTGGTTTTTGCTGGTTTGGAAATGGATTTTGCAGATCCATGGCCTTGTTTGATGTTTATGTTTGAAACTTTGTTATCTGTCAAGGTTTACAAAGTTGTTGTTGTTCTTATAAATGTAGCTTGTTTGCTTTATTTGTTATCTTGATATATCTATAACAGACTTTGATTTCAAGAGAATGTCTAGGATTTCTACTAATAGTTGTGACTGTTTTCTTTCTCCACATTTCCTTCTCTGCCACATTTTTTAATTTTTATGGATTTGCACTTATAGCTTTACGGATTGTAAATTATGATTGGGCTGCACTTCTGTGACAATTGTGAGAAATTTTTGTTTGCGATGTTAAAGTTATGTTCATCGATGATGACAGGAATCAAGACCATATAGGTTTCAGGAATAGGTTTTGCGTTGAATGGGGATATCATTTTCGGGTCCATTTGCGGAGTACGGTGATGTGGAGAATGAGTTGGAATCTGTTTTTGTTAAGTCTATTAGCTTCGGAGATGATAAAGAGAAAACTCCAGTACGATCAGTCAGTTTCAAAAGGCAAGATTCAATACCCACAATATTGAAATCCTTGGGTTCTGGAAAGATGATATTTGAAGGATCAGTTAGTTTTAAGGGCATAGAAGGAGAGGCAATGATCTCAATCAAGCCTTCTTCATTAGATGAAGAAAATAATGTTCCCATAACACCAATCAAAACAAAGAGGAATGATGTAAATAATCATTCCCCAAGATCTGATAGTCCAGTAGGAATGTGCCAACCCATGATTCTGGATTCAAGCAACCCCAAACACGAGGCTGCAATAAGGTTGCAGAAAGTGTACAAAAGTTTCCGAACCAGAAGAAAGCTAGCAGATTGTGCTGTTCTTGTTGAGCAGAGCTGGTGGATGCTCTTAGACTTTGCTGAACTCAAGCGAAGTTCGATATCTTTCTTTGACAGTAAGGAACATGAATCTGCCATGTCACGTTGGTCACGAGCAAGAACAAGAGCTGCCAAGGTAGGTTTAAAAGTGATACCATATGTTGCTAATATGTTCATATGCATAAGAGATTTGATATTAATGTTTTAATCAATTTTCTGAAATGAATTGCTCCTTTTATTCCACAGGTTGGAAAAGGTTTGTCAAAGAATGAAAAGGCCCAAAAAATGGCCTTGCAACACTGGCTTGAGGCGGTAAGTCAATTGATTCCCAAAAATATTATATGAAAAAAAATTAATTCATTTACAAGCGGATTCTAATTCTAGTTGTTTATTATTTTTCCACGCAGATTGATCCACGGCATCGATATGGACACAATCTACACTTCTATTATGTTAAATGGCTTCAGTGCCAGAGTAGGGAACCCTTCTTTTACTGGTAAGTTTATGTTGCCTAATGAATTTGCTTCTATCATCAATATTTTTCTTCCAAATCCAAAAGTTTGATCTTAATTGTGCATATGCTGTTTTTTTTGGAGACAGGTTGGATATAGGAGAGGGCAAAGAAGTAAATCTTGATAAATGTGCCAGATCAAAACTTCAACAGCAGTGCATCAAGTATCTTGGTCCAGTAAGTCCATTTCCTTTTCATATTCATTCTCTATTTTTGTATTTTTTTTTTGCCTTTTTATTGACGAATATTCTCCTACCTATAGATGGAAAGGAAGGCCTATGAAGTCACTATCGAGGATGGAAAGTTTATATACAAGCAAACAGGGGAGTTCCTACACACAACTGAAGATGCAAAATGGATTTTTGTCCTAGGCACTTCTAAGACCTTGTATGCTGGCAAGAAAAAAAAGGGTACCTTCCAGCATTCGAGCTTCTTGGCTGGAGGAGCCACTACTGCTGCTGGGAGATTAGTTGTTGAAAATGGCATCCTTAACGTATGGCTATAAACTTAGTTTTGCATTTTAGTTGTAGTGGTTCCTGTTGCTTTTAATGATCTCTAGATCTTGACATGGTCGTTTAATGGCATTTTCTGCTGTTATCCAACAGGCTGTTTGGCCTCACAGTGGTCATTATTGCCCCACAGAAGAGAATTTCAGGGACTTCATTTCATTTCTCAAAGACAATAATGTGGATCTCACCGATGTTCAGGTAAAAAATAAGAAGCCTATTTTCTTCTGTTCTTTCTTTATAGGTGAAAAATGTAAAAAAGAGTGTTTTACTGATGATATTTTGCTTTTCCAATGACAGATGATGTCAATTGATGAAGAAGATTCAACTAGCAGACTACGAAGCAGTAAGCATCTTAGAAGCAACTCTGACGAGGACTTGGCTGAAAATGTAAATGTTACAGAGATTGAAGAGGTCAATGTTGAAGATTTGACTCAAGAGAAGACTGAATCAATGGAACAAGAATATGCTGCTGCATTGAAACCATCAAAGTCAAGGCGGCTCCGAAACCTTTGTAGAAAATTGACCGATCTTGAAATACCAAAAAAGGATGGATTGCTCGAGAGATTACAAAATGAAAATTCTGCAGCTGGACCAAGTTGTGACAATGGCTTGGTAGACTCTCCAGTGAGGGATGGCTATGAAACACCAGAAGAAGCATTTACCTCAGATCAAGAATACACGCCTCTTGAACAGAACTTGTTTAGTGAAGAACACGAAGCAGAAGTAGAGAGCATTCCCGAAGAATCAATTCTTCAAAGAATTAACTCAAAAAAAGGAACAAAGTCTTATCAACTAGGGAAGCAATTGTCTTGCAAATGGACAACTGGAGCAGGACCTCGTATAGGGTGTGTGAGGGACTATCCATCAGAGCTCCAGTTCCGGGCTCTGGAGCAAGTGAACTTGTCTCCACGAAGTACTGGACATTGTAGAACATACTTCTCTCCTCGAAACAGTAGTGGACCAAGTCCAAAGACATCATCCATCCTCTGGCATTGCAGTGGTGCAGTGGCAGTGACTGCGGACTCCCCAGTGCCTGAGATAGGGAGTTTAAAACAAAGAAGAACACAGTCCTCCCCATTACAGAGAATTGGATCCATAACAGGTTGCTAATGAGTTCCTGGTTGATCTATTATTATTGCGTGAATACAAAAATATAGCGTAGGAATTCTTTATCATTCTTTTCAATTCAAATGTACTTTTTTAACAAGTATCAATTCAAATCATGTATACATTTTTTTAAATTCTTTCATCTTGTACATTATCATGAAAATTGTAGCATCCTTTGGGTTTTGGAACCCATTCAATACAAGAGAAATATTCACTTTTCTTTTTTATATAGCACATCTCTTGAGCACCGAATTCCTCTCTTTCTTATTGTGTTAGACAGATATGCTTAAACCCTATTTGGTGTTTTTTTTTTCTCAGTTAGTTGCTTGTGCTGTCACTGAATGTTCACTGCATAATTAGGGTTGGTGAATTACTGGTTTTTTCTCCTCCATGGTGCAGTCTTTCATTGTGCTGTGTGAAGTGTGAACCTCCTACGTCCCTTTAGAAAGTAAAACCTTTGAACTTTATTTTTCGGGGCTTTGGGTTATATACTTCCGACATAGTCCAATAGGGATTGGACTGGGCTTTCCTAAGTTGGGCATGGGAAAGATCACTTTTGGGCCTGTAGTCCAATGTCAGCAGACAGCAGCTGTGAGAACCACTTTAGTAAAACACTAGGTTAGTCCCGCGCTACGCGCGGAATCGTAGAATTAATTTTAATCATGAAAGACCATTGCGAAATAAAATGTAAAATTGGTGCAAGTATTACATCTTTTACACTGGCAATTATTAAAATGGTCAGTCAATGGTCGATTGAGAGCGTTTATAGCCTAATAACAATCATATTATAGGTGCACTAAGGAATTGGAGTTTGTTGAAATGGTAATGTGTTCCTTGGAGGATTTTGGCATCTGAATTGCCTACATAAATCATAAAATTTAAGAAGTCTTCGCCTCGATTGTTAATAAATGGCATCATTTCTTTCATCCTCCAGACGTCCACCTTCTTTGCTATTTGAGGTTGATGTACAATTCGTCTGAATCTCTTGCAGCTGATATAGCGTCAGTCAATAGATAAATATAGGAATTTTTTATTAAAATAGAATTTACTTGAAAGTGTTGATATTGGTTGAAGTGAACTTAGGCGAACATAAGTTGAAATAATAAAGAAGAATCATTGCTAACCTTTGTCTTACTGCTGCAAATGTCCATGGTTGATCTAGTGTTCGTTGCAGTATTTCCCCAACTAATTCTTTTGTAAGCCTGTTGAATTGGTTCCTGTCATAGTTGCTATCTTTATTCATGTTTAGTTATCGTTTGATGATCTTGGAAGCCTGTGTTGTTTAAAGTTTTCATTTTATATGCACTATGCAACATTAATTGTGAAATATTTGATTATGATATATTCAATGTATCTGGTTACTTTGTTTTTTCATATACATTTTTTCTCTATGTTTTCTTTATAAAAATAGTTAATGAGTTGAGGTAGTAATTATTTTGAACATTGAACAGTCACTATTGGAAGGCCTTAAATTTTAGCATTTTGATTTTTATGATTTGTTTGTGAATCCCGAAAATCTATGATTTTTTATTTTTGTGCGTTTTCTTTTGTTTTTAAATATGTTGATGTATTGGATTTGTTTTTGTCAATGAGTCTATTAATGTTTAGGAAAGGATTTTTTGAGTTCCGGATATTGCAGTTATTTTGTTTGTGTTATTGCCGGTTATTATTAGTACTATATGTTGTTTTTCTGGATAATAAGAAAAGTAATATTTTGGATTAGAAGGTGTGGCTATGAAAGAATACTACTATATGTTGTTACTGAGTTTCCACTTCCTTGTTGGATTGATGAATGGTGAACAGCGTCAAATAAATGACATGTTTAATTCAGAATCTCCTTGTACACAATGTTTTTCACCATTTCTTTGTGCATACATTCTTTGTCATCTTGTAAGATCTTGAGGCCTTGACGATTGGTTACCCTTGATATTGCTACATATAGTTGGCCGTGCGAGAAGACTTATTTTGGAAGGTATACACCGACATTTTGAAGCGATTTGCCTTGGCTTTTATTAATGGTCATAGCGAAACAGACCGAAAGCGGGAATTGTCTCCTCCTCAGCGTGAACGGCAGCCTGGTATCTGATTAGGACATAATTATCGTTGGTATAAGAACTGATGGTCCAATATTTGTGCCCGTCATGATTTCAGCCTCGACAAACCATTTACCAAGTTGGGTAATTATAAGTCTTGTACCATTGCACAAACCCTTACTCTGATTGATGTTCCTCAACAACATAACTGGTACACCAACCTTCAACTTGAGTTCATGATTTGGAATTCCCGGTATTTTTAAACTATTAAGAAACTCAACTGGATATAAGACATCTTGGTTGTTTGCATCTGAAGTCTGGTTGCATATGGTATCTGAACTTCTGTAACATTTTTCCTCTGAATTGACTTGCTGTATCATGTATTGGTTGAGATCGCTGTCAATTTCGTTTATCGGTGCAAGAATGGCTCTTTCCTTCAAATAATCTGGGTTATTGTAGTTGGATAAGTATAGTACTACATAAATGGATATACTTATATAGAGATAACAATGTGCTTTAACTCACCGTTTGAAAAAAAAAAAGGTGCTTACTTTTAATCATAACACGAAGAAATCATAGAGAAATAACCTACACAAAGAAATATATAAGTCATAAAAAATCTATGTGAATACTGAAAATGGTAGTACACATAATATCAGTCATAAGACAAAGAAAGTGCACTTACTTCTAATTTCACGCAGAAAGAGATACAAAAGGTAATTGCAAGTAATTTCATGGCAGCAATATTGATACGAAGACCGTTACATAACAGAACCAAAAAGCATTTCATCAATTAAATTACCTGAGTTTATGGGTGACGACAAATATTCTCACAGTTCTACGACCCAATTATGTAAGCTTCCAAACAATCCGTCTATAACTGAAACCTTATGCAACGTGTCTTCAGAAAAATGGCAGCGCAGTCCATGAAGGGAGGGGCTCGATAATTGGATGAGTTTCGAGGACCGTGTTGGCGTGTTCTTCAGACACCATTGCCCGGAGTCGACGGTGGTAATGGAACCTGGTCCCGTCGCCACCTGTATCACATCAGAAGGCAGTGAGAGAAAATAGAAGGTCCACAGGTAAGAGAGAATCATTCCATGAAAATCAATTGATGCATATAAAATCAAACCTTGAAAACCCAAACAATTACTTGAAAAGAGGACATAGCCTTAATTAAGATGCATGAATCGATTACTTGGAAAGATGAAATAGCTTTATTTCAGATGCATGAATCCTCGCAGGGAAGCATAGGCGGCGAAGATCAAAAAACATGTGAATCGACGGGAATGCAACTGGACTGAAACGCATGTGTAGTTCTTTGTTTCATTCAAGTTACACGTGTAAGCCAATAATAGGTGAAGCTTTTGATGACGTGGCAGCACGAGAACACTCCTTTTCCGTTTGAGGCTTCCGCTATTATATATAGTATTGATTGATTAGCAGTCCTATGCTTTGCAGCTTCAAGATGGTTGGCTCACTTTATCTACACGAATTTCCATTGCCACATACAATCATTCCCGTCGCTAATGTATATGCTTCGCTAATCCTGCAAAAGCGTCAAAGAACATAAATATGTCAATTCTTCCTTGTAAGGGTATGATAAAGGTTAATGAATATAAATGAATCATTGAGTGCAGATTTCTTAGCTGATGAGCATTACATATGTAGCTACAGAGTATGATCGAGTGTGGGAAACTACAGACAAGGTAGGCTCAATTTGGTGTTGCTGGTGGGTATTGGAAACTACGTATTGCTTTTGTACTTTTTTTAAGGGAACTAAACAAAGAAAGTTCTCATCCAAACGATGTATCGCCAGCAATCAGAGGGTATGTGGTTCTGTACCACTCTGTGGAAACTCCTGAAACACTAAAGAGTCTGAGGTCTCGAACCACATAGCTAGCTGATGCAATTTGTCTTGCGAACAAGCATTCTATTCACCACTAAAGAGTAGTAATAAGGCTTACTCTTTTTTTTTCCCGGCTCTGCCATTTTTCCCTTGTTATCAATATAAATTATGAAAGTAAGCAGAAGATCCTGCCTAAATGCTCTCGTAGCTCAGTTGGTTAGAGCACCCGTTTAGTAAGCGGGAGGTCTTGAGTTCGACTCTCAACGAGAGCATTTTTTCACAAAATTTTGTTTTTTTCCCTTTAATTTATCTGAGGTACTTCCTCAGTTTCATCCACACCGTGTTTTTCATTCTTTTAAGTGGTAAAAGATTGGTTGTATATTTTCTCCTTAAGTGGTAAAAGATTGGTTTTGAGGAAGAATAATGAGCTAACAATTAAGATTGAATGTATGGATTAATTTAAGAATTTTGTGTCGTGAAAAGACAAGGACCATCAACAACTACTAATTTTCTTTCCTTTATTTTGCAGATATTTGTGGATTCAATTCACATTGACAAATAAAGAAGACAAAACCAAAAATATGCCTTTTAACCTTTTACTAGTAACCAAACACTGTTCTATCTATTACACTTCCATTATTAAGAATATTCAGATTTCTTTGTTTTAAATTCCCTTCCAAAACCTCTAAAGTGTGTGTCATTACACAACTTTGCCCTAATCAACCCGACTTTGACCGCCTCTCTCACTTGATCTACAAGAGAGAGTGCACACAGCATCGAAACCCTAACTCGCCCCAAGAACATGGACGCCGGGTCGGCTCAGCAACTCCAACAAGCGCAACTCGCCGCCATCTTGGGGCCAGACTCCGCCCCCTTCGAGACGTTGATATCGCACTTGATGTCCTCGTCGAATGAGCTGCGATCCCAGGCTGAGCTCCTCTTCAACCTCTGCAAACAGACCGATCCCGACTCCCTTGCGCTTAAACTCGCTCACATCCTCCAGTTCTCATCTCATCTCGAGGGCCGTGCTATGTCGGCCGTTCTCCTCCGTAAATTGCTAACCCGCGACGACTCTTATCTCTGGCCACGTCTATCCCCTTCCAGTCAATCCTCGATGAAATCATTGTTACTATCGTGTCTTCAGCGTGAGAGTACCAAATCGATAACTAAGAAGCTGTGCGATACTATCTCGGAGCTTGCTTCCGGGATTGTTCCAGAGAACGGTTGGCCTGAATTGCTACCGTTTATGTTCCAGTGCGTGCAGTCAGACTCTCCTAAATTGCAGGAATCGGCGTTTTTGATTTTTGCTCAGCTGTCGCAGTACATAGGAGATACCTTGATTCCTCATATCAAGCATCTGCACGTTGTGTTCTTGAACGTCTTGGGAAGTTCGCCCAATCCGGACGTGAAGATTGCAGCCTTGAACGCGGTGATCAATTTTATCCAGTGCTTGTCGAGTTCGGGTGATCGGGACAGGTTTCAGGACCTGTTGCCAGCCATGATGAAGACTTTGACCGAGGCTTTGAATAATGGTAATGAAGCTACAGCACAAGAAGCACTGGAATTATTGATTGAGTTGGCCGGGACGGAGCCGCGGTTCTTGCGAAGGCAATTGGTAGATGTGGTAGGGTCCATGCTCCAGGTAGCAGAGGCGGAGAGTTTGGAGGAAGGGACCAGGCATTTGGCGGTAGAGTTCGTTATCACGCTTGCTGAGGCCCGGGAGCGAGCACCTGGGATGATGAGAAAGCTCCCGCAATTTATTAGCAGATTGTTTGCGATTCTGATGAAGATGCTTCTGGATATCGAAGACGATCCTGCCTGGCACACTGCGGAGACGGAAGATGAGGATGCTGGAGAGACTAGTAACTATAGTATAGGACAAGAGTGTTTGGATAGGTTGTCGATTTCATTGGGTGGCAACTCTATAGTTCCTGTAGCTTCTGAGCAGTTACCAGCATATCTGGCTGCTCCAGAGTGGCAGAAACACCATGCTGCGTTAATAGCTCTTGCCCAAATTGCCGAGGGTTGCTCCAAGGTATTAAAATATGTTAGTTTCTTTGTTGTAAAAATTGAAAATTTAAATAACAGAAATTTTGTGTGGGTGAGTATGAGAATATCCAATAGAATGCTTGGTTGTTTTTTTCTGATTGCCCCTTTTGGCTTTCCCAGCTTGGGAAAATAATTTAATTATGAAAATACGAAAATTAAAGGAAAAAGAGTAGCCTCAATCCCCTTCCCTTTGAAGACTCCCGTGTAGATATAAGAAAAGAAATCCTCTTTCCTATTGCTGGTCACGCAATGTGTTTGCATTATTGCAGGTAATGATAAAAAATTTGGAGCAAGTATTGTCAATGGTTCTAAATTCCTTTCATGATCCACACCCTCGTGTAAGGTGGGCCGCTATTAATGCAATTGGGCAACTGTCAACAGATTTGGGTCCAGATTTGCAAAATCAGTATCACCAACTGGTGCTGCCTGCACTAGCTTCTGCAATGGATGATTTCCAGAATCCTCGAGTTCAGGTTAGTCTTGGACCTCTTGGTTGTTTATTTAGGGATATGATTTTATTAATTCTATATATCTTGATTGTGGTAATTATCTGCTTTGTGAGAGGGAAGTACGACTTCATGTCACTAATACCAAGTGGTGCTCCGTGTTAGTAACTGCACATTTATAAGTAGATATACCTGTGGTCTCATAATTACTGGAACTCATAAATGTGTAATTTAAATTTTTTTAAAAACCCTAAACTTGTGGGTTTTTTGGCTCAAAATCTGGGCAGTTGTCCACATTGGAGACATAAGCATATTAATTTCTGGACATGTATTCATCTGTTATACGGAGTATGAATGTTGGTACTTACTTCAAGATGCATATAGGCTGAGTCACTGATGTAAGCAGTTTTGATGACATTTAGGCTTTTATCTTTTATTGGAAGAGGGCAGGCAATATGATTAATCAGAGTTGTTAAATCGATCTTTTTTATTTGGTGAAAAAGCTGAGAATATGAATAGAAGCAATGTTTATGTTCGAAATATCATTGTGATTAAAATTCAGATATGAGCTCTTGTAAATGAGATGACTTGGGTTTTACGGTTTTTTTTTTGGGTCTTCATCAATTTATGATTTTTTTTTTGTGATTTCTATTCTTTTGGTATTCATTGGAATTTGTAATTTGCATTTTGCTATTGTTATCTACAGTCTACTCTATTTGTGCTAGAATTTTGGGAATTTATCATTGATATAGAATTTTAATAGCTTATCGTTGTTAAACATACATTGTGTATCTGATTTTACAATGTTGGATAAATTTAGTTATGAGACCCATACTTTTCTATTGTTTGAAGAGCGAGGATTCTGAGGTTATGGAAGAATGTTTTCTGTGTGTGGATTTCAGATTTAGTTTCAAGTGGTTGTCATTGAGGATAACACAGGGATTGGATTTGAGAGAACCCCATTAGTTTAATTTTCATACAACACCAAAACAGAGTATACGTGTTGTGTTGCGTTGAGGTTTTTTATTTGTGGCCAATAATATGGTTTAGAGTTTGTAGTGACTTGTCAGTAGACGTTGTTTGGAATCTTATCATAGCTGCATAGTTATATTTGTAGCTGCTTGGGTTACCAGTGGAAACAAACCATACTTTGCTGTTCTCTGATTGGGGTGCCAGAGTTGTGTCGTAGTCCGGGAAAGAGTTAGACTGCAGAAATAAGGTTTTCTGATCCAGAAGTTAGAGAAACAGGAACTCATTCTTAAATTGTAATAGAATGCTGCATTAGAGTATTTGGAGGAGTGAAAAAGAGAGAAATCGTTGCACCCCCAGCAAAAGCGAGTGAAGAAGACATTGGCAGGGGAGGGTCTTGGGAGGTGCCATATGCAGCATCGACAATAAAATCACTTACTGTTATTTATTTGCACATTAACAGGCACATGCTGCTTCAGCGGTCCTCAACTTCAGTGAAAACTGCACTCCAGAAATTTTGTCACCATACTTAGATGGAATAGTGAGCAAGTTGCTTGTGTTGTTACAGGTAATTTATGGTTTCCAACATGACACTTACATTTAATATGTTCATACATGTAAACACATTTGCCCGTCTTACTATATTTTTTGTGAACAAAAATATGCAGAATGGAAAACAAATGGTGCAAGAGGGGGCTTTGACTGCTTTAGCATCTGTTGCTGATTCATCTCAGGTATGCTTGAGTACTTCACTATTTCACTAAAAAAGAATGCTTCAATCATTAATTTTTTCTTTGTTGTGAATCTTCCTTAACTCTTTTGGGATCTACAGGAACACTTCCAGAAATATTATGATGCAGTTATGCCGTACCTGAAAGCTATCTTGGTTAATGCAACTGACAAGGCTAATCGCATGCTCCGTGCAAAATCCATGGAATGCATTAGCCTGGTTGGAATGGCTGTTGGAAAGGATAAGTTCCGGGATGATGCTAAGCAGGTAGACTGCATGTATAGATAGAATGCATCTAGATTGGTCACAGTTACCTGCAGTCCCTTTTCTTGTTCCAAGACAGTTATCATTTTACTAATTCTGATTTCAGCACTCTCCTGTAATTGTCTATTTATTCTGTCTTTAGTATTTAGGTTCATTCCCCCTGTCCCTCAAAGCATTATATCTGGCCCTTTGATTTGCGTACTACAATGATTGGCAATGCCACTACCCTATTCCATTGGCAGTTATGGATACTTGTCCATGAGATCCTTACTAATACTTTTTTTCCTGGTGTTGGGGTGTCACTCTCCCATCAAATGAAGGGGATCCTGTGCAATTGTAAAACGATTGTTCACCCACATTGACATTTTAGGTTTGAGCGTTCTCCTATATTTTGTGCTAGGTCATGGAAGTGCTTATGGCATTGCAAGGATCTCAAATGGAGACAGATGATCCAACAACTAGTTACATGCTGCAAGTATGCTCTGTTTTCTTCGAAATTGTGTTGAACCTTTAATAACGTTTTTTAAAAATATATATTTTGAGATTTTCCTTTATGGTTATCCTTTTTATGTTGTAGGCATGGGCTAGGCTTTGCAAGTGCCTGGGACAAGATTTCCTCCCATATATGAGTGTTGTCATGCCATCTTTGCTTCAATCTGCCCAACTTAAGCCCGATGTGACCATTACATCTGCAGATTCAGATAATGATATTGGAGACATAGATGATGAAAGGTATGTGCTTTTTATTGTACATTAATCTCAGTGGAATGGAATACAAGTGCTTCCATACGTTATTTACTAAATTGTTTGTGGCCCTTACATCCATAGTTCAAGGGTTCTTCCTTATAAACTTTGCCAAGATCATGTAGTAGGCCTTCTCTTTCTATCCCTTTCTTGATGTGTGGCACAAACACGTAGCATATATGGTTGTTGACAAATTCATAGATTCACACACATTTATACTCCTATTAAAATCCCGCCAATGCCTGCACAACGTGCTAACATTACATTTATGTTTTGCCTTACCGGTTATACGTGACTGAACTGTGCCTTTTTAGTTACATGGTTGTGTTGTGTGATTTATCTGGAATCTTGTTAAAAGTTACATCTTTATTTCAGTATGGAAACCATTACTCTTGGTGACAAAAGAATTGGAATCAAGACTAGCGTCCTGGAAGAAAAAGCCACAGCTTGTAACATGCTATGTTGCTATGCTGATGAGTTGAAGGAAGGATTCTTTCCATGGATTGATCAGGTCTGTTGAATTGTTAGATTTTTCTCTTTGTGGAAATTTTGAAGCGTGGGAGTAACAAAGAGTGCATTTATTGATGTAGGTTGCTCCAACTTTAGTTCCTCTTCTTAAATTTTACTTCCATGAGGAAGTTAGGAAAGCGGCTGTTTCAGGTAAAACTTTGCCTTATTTTTGAATTTTTTCTTAAATTTTTGCCAAATGTCTGACCTTTGCTCATCCCTTGATGGGGAATTCTTACTCCCTGTTTTTAGCTATGCCGGAGCTACTGAAATCTGCAAAATTAGCTGTAGAGAAAGGGTTGTCCCAGGGGCGTAATGAGTCCTATATAAAGCAGTTGTCTGACTTTATTATTCCAGCTCTGGTTGAGGCATTACATAAGGTGGTTACGTGGTCTTGTTTTAATTAAATTTCATGTTCAATTTTTATGGTTGATATGATCCTTATTGTTGGGGACGAAGTACCTGAACTACTACAAATAAAAAACAAGTACCTGAATGGCAATTTTCTTGCAGGAACCAGACACGGAAATCTGTGCAAGTATGTTGGATGCATTGAATGAATGCTTACAGGTTTGTTGTTGGCAAGAGCAAAATAATCATGTATAATGTTCTTTTTATAGGAAATATATGATGTATCTGTTAAATAGACTGACAAATAGTCCTCAGAGTGGTGGTTTTTCTTTAAAAAAAAAAGTTGTCTATCCAATAAGGGTTTTAGGACATACATGGTAAAAAATTGAGCCTTTCATCACCACCCTGCCTTCGAGGGCAGGCACGGGTTCAAATCCCCAATTCCAGTTGAACAATTAAAAAGAAAAAAAGTCAGTTTCAGTGTCATTCCATTTACTTGGGTGGTGGAGCAGAATTCAATTATAATTCTAACCTTTATATTTTATTCAGCTAAAAGCTGGCTGTGGCATGTTCTCTCCTTAATTATGATGTATGTGCTTGAGTTTACCCCTTTTCATTCAATTGTAGCTGTTACGAAAATCAATTAAGCATTTTTTATTCAGTTCATTGTTTTGTGATTTTTGTGCTGGATGAGTACCGTTTTCCTTCTAACAATGCATTTGTCACTTTTGACAGTAATTCTGTTAAATGTTGCGGGAGAATTTTTTGTAATTATTTTCTTTCATATTGGAGTACTTTCCTTTGCACCCCTATGTTAGCTGCATGTTTTGTTATAGGCTGGCTGCCTTCTCTTATTGTGAGGATGATTTTTCCATTTTCAGATGCTTGCCTGTGAATTAAACTGTTCTATTTCTGCTGGTAGTTAACTTGGGAGAGCTTGTAGCACATGTTAATCATGTGAAACACTTGAGTGAAGTCAAAGATTGATCTTGTTGACTGTTTTTTTCTTCCAGATTTCTGGGCCACTGTTGGATGAAGGCCAGGTTAGATCCATAGTTGAAGAGATAAAACTAGTAATAACAGCTAGTTCCAGTAGAAAACAAGAGCGGGCAGAAAGGATGAAAGCTGAAGACTTTGATGCTGAAGAGGGTGAGCTGATTAGGGAAGAAAATGAGCAGGAGGAAGAAGTTTTTGACCAAGTTAGTTTTTCGAACCACATTCTATAATTATGAAGCATATAAAACAGAGCTCATGTTTGTATTTTCAATGGGAAGAAAAACCGAATTTCTTGCTTCTTTTCTTAATATGCATGACTGGTTTCAGGTGGGCGAAATCTTGGGAACACTGACCAAAATATTTAAAGCCTCTTTCTTGCCTTTCTTCGATGATCTATCTACGTATCTAACTCCTATGTGGGTAAGTTATTCTGATACAACTTTTTTTTTGTGGAGCAACTTTATCCTTACTAATCAGTTTCGTTCTTGATTCTGTACTTGTGCTCGTTATTTAACTTATTATTTATTATTTCAAGTCTCATCAGCATGCCTATTTCGCATTTTTTTTTTGTATTTTGTTAAATGGTTGCCTGCCATAGATTTATCCACACTTGTTGAATAATTCCATCTTGCTGGAATGTGTTATGAGCTTGGCTGTTTTGTTTCTCCCCCCTTTATCATTTTTGTTCACTAATTTTTCACTTTTTCTCTTACATCAAGTATTCTTGTTTCTCTCATACTTGAATTTAATTTCTGTAGTAGTGGCTACTTGCTAAAAGCCTCCCAAGTTATGATTTTTTCTGCCAGCAGATTTTCTTTCTGTTTCTCTCTCTATTTTCTTTCCCTCATGACTCATTCTTCTCTTTCCCTTTTGCTTTGGGTTTATTTTCAAGCACAGGGCAAGGATAAGACAGCTGAAGAGAGGAGGATTGCAATTTGCATATTCGATGATGTGGCAGAGCAGTGTCGTGAGACAGCCCTTAGGTGACGATACTCTTTATTGATTCTGTGAAGTGTTTTTTTTTTTTTTAAAAAAAATTTCTGATTGAAATGAAAGTTATTATTTTCAGGAATACTATCTGATTCAATTCCTCTAATGTTTGTGTGGCAGATATTACGATACATATCTCCCTTTCCTGTTGGAGGCTTGTAATGATAAGAACCCAGATGTTAGACAGGTTTGTACTTGCGTCTCTATTGTTGATTCAACCTCCTATCGCTCTTCCTCTAATACCATCTTAACTTGTGCAACTTATTTTCAGGCAGCTGTATATGGACTTGGTGTTTGTGCAGAGTTTGGTGGATCTGTTTTTAAACCTCTTGTTGGAGGTAGATTATTTAAGAATGTTTAAAGCAGTTATACACACGCACCCACACACAAACTAATACAATTATATGCATGATACAAGTTGTTAATGTCATTATCCAGAGGCCCTCTCAAGGTTGAATGTTGTGATACGGCATCCTAGTGCTCTGCTACCTGAAAATGTGATGGCATACGATAATGCTGTTTCTGCGTTAGGAAAATTATGTCGGTTTCATCGAGACAGTATAGATGCTGCTCAGGTACTTGAAGTTCTCTTTTCCATTTGGTTACGTTTTGTTTGGGTTTATGTTGTTAGAGGAACTTGAACATATTTTTTGGGAAAACCATAACCAACCAACCAAATAAAAACCATGAACCAAATATTAATGAGAAAAAAAAAAAGAAAAGAAATCTCAAGTTTGTTGAGAAGTGGGGTATCTCAGACCAACATGGATTTCAGTTGGCTTGGGTGAGAGCATATGCTTGGGAATCTAATCTTATTTTCTGTTGCCTTATTCTTGAAAAGGGATTTGTGCTCTCGAAGCTGGAGAATTATTTTATCAGTATGTTCTGTTCCATGCTGATGTTGCACTTGTTGCCATCATAAACTGGTACTTTCTATATTCCAACCGTACTGCCAGTCTCAACTATCAGTTCATAGGAAGCCATCATAAACTGGTACTTTCTATATTCCAACCGTACTGCCAGTCTCAACTATCAGTTCATAGGAACTTCTAGTCTAACCTAGCCAATATGATGTCATCACACCATGGCTTGCTGTTATCATATTTGATTTCCTAGCACAGCTGGCTGCGGATGTAAACGACTTGGTGGATGGCTCAATATAGTCATAATTTTGTATTCAAAAAGGTTCTCTCCGTAGAAGTAAACTTGAAATTCAGTATGCACTATATGTGTATCTTTTGGTTACTTTGTTAGGTTTATTGGCCTTACCATGGAACATAACCTCTTTGTTTTGGTAGGTTGTTCCTGCATGGTTAAACTGTTTACCAATAAAAGGAGATTTGATCGAGGCGAAAGTCGTACATGAGCAGCTTTGTTCGATGGTGGAGAGGTGAGGATTTCAAGATTTGTTGATTGGCATATTTTCATGTCAAATTTACTTCTTTTTTGTTTTATATTTTGTTATTAACTATACCACACAGTAAGTGTTACAAGCATCTTCTACCAACAGGTCTGATCAAGAACTCTTGGGCCTCAAAAATCAATGTCTTCCTAAAATCGTTGCAGTATTTGCCGAGGTTTGTTCATTGATCTATAAGTTTGATTTAGCAAGATATTGCAATAAATGGTCTTGTGAATGAAAGATTATTTAATTTAGGTTATTCATTCTGCCAAAGGTATGGTAAAGTTTCAATTCTTCTGAAGTTATTTTGGCCCTAATGCATGAATATGGCGTCGGTGATAACCTACTCCAATGATACTCCATATACTCTTGTTTTTACTATTGGTGGTATGATTGCTTGTTTTTATGAAGTTTTGATGTGGTAGTTAAACTAGTTTTATAATGAATCCATTGGGTATGTGATATTAATTTTTTGAAGTTTCTTATGTGGAATACATTGAAAATGCGTGCATCTTATCTCTGATTGGAGAAGAGCTATTTCCTTTGTAGGTTTTGTGTGGGAAAGATCTAGCAACAGAGCAAACTGCTAGTCGTATGGTTAATCTGCTAAGGCGACTTCAGCAGACTTTACCTCCAGCGACCTTGGCTTCTACATGGTCATCCTTGCAGCCCCAGCAACAACTCGCATTGCAGTCCATCCTCTCATAGCATTTCAGCTGGCACTGAGCGTCTTTTGAAGCTGAGTGTGCATCATCCTTGTGTTTGAAGTATATTCATCACCCATTCTTTCCCTATAAGATGGTTCCCATCATTTGTTTCTGCGTGGTGCTCCGTAGCGGCATCACATCAGTTGGATTGAGTTTGAAAATCGTCATTGAGCTTGCATGAAAATCCCGCCTTTTGCAGAATGTGTATATTAGTAATTGTTAATTTATAGTCTGGTTCAAGTCCAGAAACGAAAAGCGGTAGGCGTTTGTGGTTTGAGTTTTTTTTTTTTTTTTATCAGTCTGTGCGCGAGGTTTAAGAGGTGTCAGGGTGGCAATTCTTTTAGCAGTTTTGATCCCATTATATTATTTGTTTTTTTTTTCCTTTTTTTTTTACGAATTTTCAAATTGTTAATCATACATGGATTAAAATTTTGAATGGTGATTTTTTTTCTATACTTTTGCAATTTTGAGTTGATACACAATAAGATGAGATGATTCTCTTGAATTTATGGTGCAGAAAACTGCAGTAAATCTGCACTACTGTTTCGGTCTTCAATTATGGTAAATTGCATACCAAATCGAGAGATGTGAATTACCAAAAAAAGAAAGAAGAAAAGTCGAGATGATGTTTGGCCATTAAATAACCCCCCTCTTATGTTTTCCTTGGGTTAATCAGCCAATTGTTGAATGTGGCATTGTTTGTTTTTGGCATATGCTTCTGTTTTCAAGGTTAATTAGCAGCAAACGCAAGCAGGGACAATACTTGTGAAGGCAATTGACATTCTTGATTATCTCGAAATTGTGTAGGTGGTGTTGGAGCCAAGTTGCAGAAGATATGAACTGACTGTTAAATTGCAGTGACCTGACGATGCTTGAAATTTGTCAGCTTCAGGAACTTGAAAATTGATGATTCAGCTTGGTGCTTGTGGCTTCGCTACCTCCTGGCTCCTACCTATATGGGCGAACATGAATTCTTGGTCCCTTGTTGGACGTGGAAGTTGGATGGTAAGTGCCGGGTGCAAGATCCTTAATGCTGCTAGTGTTTGATGAAAAGAGTGTTTGAGATGTAAAGAGTCCGAATCCGACCCTCGGATTCTCCCTTGCTAACAAAAGGACTCCTGTACAAGCTGTCGAGCTCGAGACGATGGTTCATTAATGTTATGGAAGCTTACTAGTTTCACTTACAATATTGTTCCTATGAAGCTGGTTTCTAGAGAGGAGATTTTTTAATAATCAATAAGATTAGAATATGTATGTAGAAGTAGTGGCTTATGGGTTCAAGTCCCTCAACCCTCTTGCCTAGAACCAAAATACAGCGGCAGATGTAAAATACGAGGAAAAAGCTGCAGGATATTTCCCATTACAGTAGTTCTAGGTCATGGCTCAGTATTGAGCTCATAATTGTGAAACGCATCGTTTTCAATATAGTAGACAATCGACAAGATACATACTACAGATAAAGTTTGTGAATTGCTACTATGACCATATTTTCCCCTTATGAATCCTATAACAAAGCACATATTCCTTGCATGATCTACTGAATGCAATCCTACGACGTAGCAGATATATCTCATTATCCCAATGAGATTATGGTTGCCTAGAACAAAAGACAAATAAAAAAACTACAAATATGTGATCGAAAGACCAATTATTTATCTATTCTGATATTAAGAAGGGGAGGGGGCATGGAAAGGTATAAACGAACACCCAAGAAAATCATAATATTTTGATATAATTGAACTGCGTCCATACTTCAAGATGCATTTACTTCACTGATAGCAGAAATTTAACAGCAGGCAGAAAGATGACAGTAAACATGAGACACATCCAAGAGACAGAGAGGAGAGGGTGGTGGGCAAACCACTACAATATACCGCCGAACCAACTTCAAGTCATATTGCGCTCAACATTTACATCAGTAATCTTCACCCTCCTCTTCATCATCGACACCTTCAGCTCCAACTTCCTCATAGTCTTTCTCGAGAGCAGCAAGATCTTCACGGGCTTCTGAGAACTCTCCTTCCTCCATGCCTTCACCTACATACCAGTGAACAAACGCCCTCTTTGAATACATGAGATCAAATTTGTGATCAATGCGTGCAAACACCTCAGCTACGGCTGTGTTGTTGCTGATCATACAAACAGCGCGCTGCACCTTCGCAAGATCCCCACCAGGTACAACTGTTGGAGGCTGGTAGTTGATACCACACTTGAAGCCAGTTGGGCACCTATAGCATCCATGTAAAATATCTTTCAGATTACTAGACAAAATCAAGAATATGTTCAAGGTTTACGGATTTAAGCTACATAGAGTCAACTCGGATGTATTCAATGTCCAGGAATAAAATGTCTTTCTTGAATTCAATTTTGACAGAAGGATTTTCAACACCAAGGTAGACATAATTTCTATCAGGGTCAAACAGATGTTAACATCATTTCACGCATTTAACAAACATTAAGATTTTTGATATAATCCTAATGAATTTCCCTTACCAGTCAACAAACTGAACAGTTCTTTTAGTTTTGATAGTAGATACAGCAGCATTGACGTCCTTGGGAACAACATCTCCACGATACATCAAACAGCAAGCCATGTATTTCCCATGTCTTGGATCACACTTAGCCATCATGCTCGATGGCTCAAACACAGCATTTGTGATCTCAGGTACTGATAGTTGCTCGTGATAGGCCTTTTCAGCGGAGATAACGGGGGCATATGAAGAAAGCATGAAATGGATACGGGGGTATGGTACAAGGTTGGTCTGGAATTCAGTAATGTCCACGTTTATAGCACCATCAAACCTTAACGATGTTGTCAACGATGATATAATTTGCGAGATCAATCGGTTCAAATTGGTGTAAGTTGGCCTCTCAATATCCAAGGATCTTCGGCAAATGTCATATATGGCTTCATTGTCCAAGAGAACAGCAACATCTGTGTGCTCAAGAAGGGAATGAGTAGAAAGAACGCTGTTGTAAGGCTCAACAACTGCTGTTGAGACCTGCGACCAAGAAAATGAAATCAAAATCACCAACTGATATATTACTTCTTATAGGGAAAGAAAAATCATTTAAATTAAGAGTTACAGCTTGCCATCAGTGTCCCCAATAAAACAAAAACAAATGGGCTTATACCTGTGGAGAAGGATAGATGGTGAACCCCAGCTTTGACTTCTTTCCATAATCCACAGAAAGACGTTCTAACAACAAAGAACCTAGACCGGAACCAGTTCCACCACCAACAGCATTGAACACTAAGAATCCTTGCAAACCAGTGCAGTTATCAGCCAACTTCCTCACTCGATCGAGGCAAAGATCTACGATTTCCTTCCCAACTGCGGAGCACAACCTACATCAGCTCAAGCTAAAAAGAAGCAATACAAGAGCCAATTATAAGTTGTATAAAAACAACAACAATAACCTGTATAGTGTCCTCTTGCGAAGTTATTAGCAGCATCTTCCTTGCCAGATATAAGCTGCTCCGGGTGGAAAAGTTGCCGATACGTCCCAGTCCTAACTTCATCAATTACAGTTGGTTCCAAATCTACAAATATAGCTCTAGGCACATGCTTGCCTGCACCGGTCTCACTGAAGAACGTATTAAAAGCATCGTGTGCAACACCTACGGAAGTGTCACTGCAAAAACAATGAAGGTTTATAGTATAGTCCCCTACATATCCAACCCCTAAACAAGAATTATGAAAATAATCCATAATTGTCACTAAATCATACACAACAGAACCACAAAAATATGTCATAGCATAAATCACCGCAATTAGAGTTGCAAGGCACAACCCAGAGGTCACAGATTGAATTCCTAGAAATAGCCTCTCCACATATTATAGGGAAGATCGGGGTACACTATGAGAAACTTGTGCTCGAGAGTTGTTTACCTTTTTACCATAAATCACCACAATTGAAATTTAAACACCAGACATAAACAAACATAAATAAGAAACGTACGCTCTCAATTGACATAGACGAACTTCTTAAACTGAAAAAATATTGAATAATATAGTGCACAAAAACAGAAGACAATGATGAAATCGCTAAGAAATTATCATTTTCAGATTCAAACAAACAGCATCCATGACAATGAGATTCAACAAGTATACACAAAATCAGAGATAAGCTAACAAACACACAAATACAATTACATGTAGAAGCCTAAAAAAACCAAAAAAACATAAACATGAAAATTCATATTGAGGAGAGGTTTTACCTAGGCATCATGCCATCGGGCTGAATGCCATGTTCGAGGCAGTAGAGTTCCCAGCATGAGTTACCAACCTGAATTCCTGCTTGACCTATGTGTATGCTTATAATTTCTCTCATCCCTTCTCCGAAAATGAGCACACCCTAGCCGACCCCTCTCTTTCTCTCTCTCAAATACTTTCTCTCTCTAGCCGGTCCTCGATCAGTTTCACCTTTTTTTTGTTTTGTTTTGTTTCTTTTCTTTTTCCTTTTGTTATAATGGATGAATCGTCAATGGGATTTGATAGGATTTGGGATCCGTTGAAAGGCAAGAGAGACACACTCCAATTGGCGCCAGCCGTGCCTCCAGGCTGTCTATTCGAAATGACGACATTGCCCCCACTTTTCGGCTGAACCAGCGGCAATTTTAGCGAGCCACCAGGAGTATTCGGACAAATTTTGTCCATGTGCACAGACACCAAATTTTATTCGAAAATATAGCTGTTAAGCTTCACACTTTTGTTTCTTTTTTATGGGCAACTTTATACGAGACAATGGGGACTACCAGCTAGGCTGACCTCATGTCAGGGGTACCAGCTAGGCTGGGCCCACTCCCATGTTACACTTCACACTTGCTATAAATACACACACAGACATACATACAACAAAAAATTGATAGAATATAAATTGGTGAAATTATTCAATTAGTTGTGGGCTGCCACCTAAGCCCAAAAGAATGGTATCTAGCCCAATTAAAATGTTTGGGGTTGGCCTTCACTTTTCCGTTCCTTTTTTTTTTTTTCTCGTTAGAACTTAAAATGTTTTTAAAAAATATGGACTCATTGGATTTCTGCAGCCCAACTAGCCAGTTAATGAGCCTCATTGGATTTCCACAGCCCAACTAGCTAGCTCATGAGCCCCATTGGATTTCTGCAGCCCAACTAGCTAGTTCATGGGCCTCTCTGGATTTCCGCAGCCCAACTAGCTAGTTCATGGGATCTATATTGGCTTACTTGGGTAGCTTCTGGGCCTGAAAACAGCCTATTAGTTGCGGGCTTCCGGCCCTAATCTCCCAATTAGGCACTAGCTCGGCCTTGGACTCTTACAGGGTAGTGAATGTGAATCAAAGCATTTGTGACTTTGTGAGGGGAACGTATCCTTTCGCTTCAGCACTCAGCAGAGCTGCCATGGATGCTCTAATTAATGAATCTTTCGACAGGTGATAGGAACCTGTATGTAAACAAATGTTTGTTTACCCAACTATTAAGTATTCCGTTAAACTTAACAGAATATGGATCTAGGAGCTAACGTCCCTAGTTAAGTCGGTTCTCTCTATTGTTGTAAGGAGTAGTTCAGCTTTATAACAACCAGTCTTGTTAATGAAATGGAAATGAAGATAGTCTTCTTTCTTGTATTCTTTTTCTGTTTTCTCTCTAAGTACTCCCATCCTCATTCTAGCTAGATTTAGGGTTGAAAGGGGTCTATCAACAGGTATTAGCTCTGCACCACTAAATACAAGGCACGTGTGTTATCTATTGTCACGCACGACCACCAAAATATTTCCCGTTTCACAAAATCCCTCCCCCCAATGACCATAATCACCACTTGTCCAGCAGTCAATTGAAAGCTAGTTGGAAGAGTAATGTGACCGTAATTTCATCAAACCTGAGAAGATAACCATGTCTGGCGCTCACAACATTAATACGCTAGAAATGAGTTCACGAAAATAGCCTTATCATGTGGTTATATTTACCCCTTTAAACAACATTTTGGTGAACTTATCGTACAATTTAAAAATTTTCCCGAATTAAATAGTCTCAACGTCACAACCAATAGAGAGCCTATGCTGCCACTTGAGATTTGCCTTTCTACCCTTCAAAAACCTATGTATAGCCTGACACAGGGTTTGCTCATTGATCATCAGCACAAAGTCAATATTTTTGTTACAACATTGACAACTGACTTGTCTTAAATGATTAATTTACCCATTTCATTGTCATAAAACATTCTTCGTTGTCTTCTCATTATATCAAAATTAAAAAACAATGGACATGTAGAAGAAAATAACAATAATTGATAGGGCTTATTTTGATTTGTCTATTGTTATTTCATTGTGATATAAGGTGTCTACATATATAATATAAGAGGCAAACCTATAAATAAGAGAAAGTGAAAAAGATCATTTAACCGTGGAGTGGATTCGAAAGGCCAAATGAGATGAATGAGAATTTTGGGTATCTTTTCCTACTCTTTAAAAACACACTAATATTTATTTTTTAAAAAAATAAACACATCATGCATATTTCTGGATAATTTCAATTTACAATCATAATATCTCTATTTCAAAAACTAGTAGTAACTAGAACTAGAAGAGGAACCACAAAATTACAAATATAGTAAAACATTAAAATAGAAGGAAGCACAGAGAAGGAAAATTGGGTAAATTACCATCTACATAAATTTAGTTTGATAATTTAAATTTACAATCACAAGATCTCTATGTCAAAAACTAGTATTTTTAAAAATAAAAAAAATTAGTAACTAGAATTAGTAGAGGAACCATAAAATTAAAAATAGAAAATAGAAGAAAGGACAGTGAAGGGCAATTGGGTAAATTAGCCATCTACATAAATTTTGTTGGTAATTGAACATAGGGTTGTGTTGAATTGTAATTTTCCTTCCAATGAGGGTTTCCCTTATTCGTTGTGTGATTCCTTATACATTACCGCCCATCTTCCGTTCTTAACTGCGCAGTAGTCTCTCTCTCTCGCTCTCTCTGCTTGTTCTCTTTCTTCAATTGGCCGTTTGAGCCTTTTCAAACTCGAATCACACAAGAAGAAATGGCAGAGGAGAAGAAGCCCCAACCAATTCCTGGTGTTTGGCCAAAGGTTAAGCCGTTTGTCAATGGTGGCGCCTCCGGTATGCTCGCCACCTGCGTCATCCAGCCCGTTGATATGATCAAGGTACTCTTGTAATATGTGCTTTGATATTCTCCGTTCATTGGAATTTACGAGACCACTGAATTCTATTGTTGTGTGCACAGAAAGTCCGAAGCTCTTCTGGAGCTGAACATAAGTTGGGTTTCTTGTTTTGGATATCTAAGTTGGTTTTGACCGTTGGAAATGGCTGAATTTGTTGTCTTTCTGTGAGAATGTGTATAGATGATATTATTATTAGAAGTTTTACGCTTCCTCTGGGATTGGATTGGATTTTTAAGTTTGTTTTAGTTGCGTGTTTATTGGTTAAATGGGACATGGATTCTGATGAACTTTTCGTGAGTGGTTTTTTTTTGGGTGTGATATAGGTTAGGATTCAGCTGGGCCAGGGATCTGCGGCTTCGGTGACTAAGAACATGTTGAAGAATGACGGTATCAGCGCCTTCTACAAGGTTTGATGTAGTGAATCTTAGTAGAACTTAGATTTTGATGCGTACTTATTGATAATTTATTTGCAGACACAGAATTGGTTTGCTTAGTTGTGGTAATTGAGGAATATGTATTTGTTTAACGTCACCTATGGCTACCATGAATGTGAAAGCTAATGACTGAATCGTCACCTTAAAGCCAAATGCTACATTGAAATTACGTAGAATGGTAACCTCTTTTTTTAATTCTACAGGCATTAAGTCATAAAATAATTTCCTTAACATTGTAGTTTATCTTAACTATTCCAAGCAGGGGCTATCTGCTGGACTACTTAGGCAAGCTACTTACACCACCGCTCGACTGGGATCATTCAAGTAACTGTTTAACTTGTTGCTAAACTATGTTAAATGATTAAGTTCGTAATTTTTTTCATTATGTAAATCCTTCTTTTGGTTAGAATATAGTCAGATATTCTAATGTGTATTATTTGTCCATGGATAACATCTTTTTGTTATCTGTAATGTTTATTTTTTCTATAAATATTGTCTCTGTGGTTTTATCATTAACAACATATATTACTTATTGTCTCATTTTTTCCCTTATGTTACACATAGGATGTTGACAAGTAAAGCTATTGAAGCAAATGATGGGAAGCCCCTGCCTCTATATCAGAAGGCTCTTTGTGGGCTAACTGCTGGTGCTATTGGAGCAAGTGTTGGTAGTCCAGCTGATTTAGCACTAATCCGTATGCAGGCTGATGCAACTCTACCTGTTGCTCAGCGCCGGAATTACACAAATGCCTTCCATGCTCTCTACCGTATAGTTGCTGATGAAGGGGTTTTGGCGCTATGGAAGGGTGCAGGCCCAACTGTTGTGAGAGCAATGGCACTGAACATGGGAATGCTTGCCTCTTATGATCAAAGTGTTGAGTTTTTCAGGGATTCCCTTGGATTTGGTGAAGCTGCTACTGTAGTGGGTAAGCTTCTTCCTAATCTCTTGAGATGATGACTTTTATTTTTACTTCATTTCGATTTTTTTAAATTATAGAGGATTTTATTGAATTCTACTTTGTTTTGCCGAATAAATGCATCTCCAGTGGAACTAGGCACATGCTTGACATTCATAACACAATATTGGAAACAAGGAACAATCAATGTCGAACATTAGAAAGGTTTGTTTGTGCATATTCAAGAAGAAGCTTCTTTTAGTGTTGGTTCTGTAGACTTGCAGTCCCAAATGGGGCCGAAGAATCTCTGTCACACATTTTCAATATCATTCCTCGCTTCCAGTAAACTAAATCTTGTATTTTATATCCATAAACATAACTATTCTAAAATGTTATGAATTGCAAGTTCCTCTTTTGTGTTTTAAAAATCAGCCAAAGCTAGCAGTCACCGCATGTTCTGACATCTAGTATGTGCAGTAGCCAGTTAGATAATGTTGTCCGGTGCATTATGAAACAAGTAATTTCTTTCTATTTTTTCTTTTAAGTTCTATTGAATGCAGTTTCATGTTTTCTTCCTTATTTCAATCTCATGCCGCTATTATTCCCTGCCTTTACTGGATTGTAGTTTCCTATTCAGAAAAGAGTATGTAAACAGAACTGCATTGCTCCTGCTAACTGTTTAATTAATGTTATTGATCTTTTACTTCTTAGATATTGTCTTTAGGAAGTTGCCTCTGTCAGTGAAGTAGTTGCAAATATGGGAAGAAGTGTACTCTCATCTTCTGTTGCAACCTTTGTAATTCCAAAGGAATGAAGGAAAATCTTTGCTGGATCAAGTAAAATCCAGAATTTGTTCGTGAATTTACTTTTAATACCTCTCTTACTAACAGGGCTTGTAAATGCCCCTGCTAACTGCTGCTTCGGTAAACCCTTTTTTTTGGAAACTAATGAATAGTCTCACAATGAAATTCTTATCTGTAACTTGTTCACAAGTTATCTGTTTTGGTTATAAAAATGTTGCATTTTTTTGAAATTACTTTTAATACCTCTCTTACTAACAGGGCTAGGAAATGCCCCTGCTAACTGCTGCTTAGATAAATCTTTTTTTTTTTGGGAAACTGATGAATAGTCTCACTGGTGGAATTCTTATCTGTAATTTGTGAACAAGTTATCAGTTTTGGTTATAAAGATGTCGCATTCTTGTCTCACTGCCACTTTCTTTTGCCTTTTCTTTTTTCAGGGGCCAGTACCATTTCTGGATTCTTTGCTTCAGCCTGCAGTTTGCCCTTTGATTATGTCAAAACCCAGATTCAGAAAATGCAGCCTGATGCTCAGGGAAAATATCCATACACCGGCTCTTTGGACTGTGCTATGAAAACCCTCAAGGCGGGAGGACCATTAAAGTTCTACACAGGATTCCCTGTGTATTTCATCAGAATTGCTCCTCATGTTATGGTATTCTCTTGCACTTGCTATGCATGTTTGCGTGAATGGCTGTGGTGGTGTCATATTCTCACTCACAAATACTATGTGTGTTTTCACGAATGGGTGTGGTGTTTTTTGGCGTGTCATTGTTTACTCTTGCACTTGACATTTGTTTTGGCGTGTGGGGTCATGGATTCTCTTTTACTCTTGTTGTGCATGTCTGAGTGAATGCATATGGTGTTTGTGGTTCACTGTTGGACTTTAGCTGGTTACTTGAGAAACTGTGCGCTTTAATTTCTAATATGTGCAAGTTATGATATCAATTTTTTGGCTATGCAGATGACATGGATATTCCTGAACTACATCCAAAAGACTCAGAAGCAAATTGGATTGTAGTATACTGATGGGATGGAAATTTCTTCCAGACTCGAGCTCTTAAATAATATATTTTGGCTGTTTTGTACTTCTGGATGGTTTTGGGGGTTTACACCTCGAAGTCGAACGCATTATTGTAGAGACTTGCACAGCAAAATTGATGTAGGTTTTCTTCACTTATCCCATAATTTTTTGGTGCGCAACCGGAATGGGGGTATTATAAATTTCCTGGGAAAGAGCTTTAACCTGAATAAACTGTGCAATTGAAATGTACTTTTTCTTGATAATATTATTTTTCTTGCTGAGGGTTCAGCGGGCACTTTTTTGGTTGAATTGATTCTTGATCTAGCAGGATATCATCTGTGCCCATCCATTCTCCTTTTTTTTATGATGTAGTTGTTGATTCTGCTGGGACAGACTTGGGAAGCAAGGGAGACAATAGCGCCGGCGATCCAATTCTGTGGGCCCCAACTAAGTAGCGAGGCCCATCTACCTCTCATTCTGGGCTATTCTCTAACTGATGTCCAGCCCACATCAATCAATTATCCCGCGCGTTGGACTACTCACTTTTTATCAAGAGATGTCTAGCACATTTGATGAGGGATCCAGCCCATTTGGAAATCAAACACATTTGTATTTGCGAAGATGATATCCACTCCATGGACAACTCATAACTTGTGAGCTTTATAAAGAAATAAGCTAGTGGTTGGCACTTGGCGTTAATTTTAGTCCCCCATTCCATGAAGACAAAGGTTACCCCAAACCCATCTCCTTTTAGGCTGTTGACTACGCATTTCATATCTTTCAAAAAGATGCCCACCCCATGTGCATATAGCATATGATATGATAAGATATGCCACTTGTCACCTCTATCAACCCTCGAGAGATTTTTCCATGCTGGGTTCCTCCTCTTGTGTTTCTCTGTTCAAAATTGTTTGTAACTCACATACCAACAAATTAGGATGAACATACAGAATTTTCTTGTCGTGGTGGTGGTTGGAACCAGTCAATCAGGTCATAAAAGTTGTAACCATATTTGAAGCTTAGTGAAAGCTTAACCCGTAATGAATTATCAAAGGGGTCATGGTTAGTTTATCTATTAATTAATTAATTAATTAAAAGTCGTTTGAAATGGTCAGGGTCTACCATATAAACCCACGAGCAAGCATGTTCTATATATGCACATCAACACTTTTCTTAAACGTAAATCCCACGTACCTCTCATAGTCTTATAAAAAAAAAGGATAAAATTAATATGAATATCTTGTGTGCCATAGTAATTTGAAAATGATAAATATCCCAACAATTGGGATCTCATTGATTATCCCAGCTCCTCCTGAGTTGGAATGAGAAAGAAGAGCAATTAATGCAATAAGAGTTTGAAAGTTAGTTTCAGTAACTAAATAGAATGAGAAAGAACAGCAATAAATATATTATATTCACGGACAATTTCAATTTCAATTTTTGAACCCCAAAGAAAATATATGGTAATTGTGGTACAAAAGTCATCCTTGATTGATTTGCAAGATTGGTGGTGGACTATCCCTGTAATGTATGGTTAAAGCCTTCACAAATGACTTGCGGGATATATGGGTCCATTAGAGAAAATGAACAAATCACAGGTCTCCATTAACTGTTTTTCAAAATAATACTAATATCTTCTTTTGTGGCTATACTTATGGTGTAGCATAGCAATAGTTTTGAGGCCACAAATCATCACAAAAATCAAGACAAACGCATTAACAACATTCACATGGCAGCCAAACTTGTTATAAACATCTCATCATAGTCATCAACAACAGCTGCATATGACCAACTACCTACCTTCCTCCATTTCAAAATGAACATACTTGAATTTGAAGCTGAATTAAGAATGCCATTGCCAACAACAATTCCACTCCAGAAATCAAGCTCTCTTTTTCAACCCATTTTCATTGCTTTTTTAGATCACACTTTTGATCATACATACAAATGCTTTTAAAAATAAATAGGGCATTGTTCGAATCTTTTATGTATTTCTGTCTGCATATCACATGGCAATGAGCCTACTAACATCAAAAAGCTGTTTCAGACCCCACCAATTACTTGTCTTTCATAATCGGTGTTCCTTCACCTCCACTGCAACAGGCCAAAAAACCAGCTCACCATGACTCTTTTTATTTGTTTAATTTACTTTCAATGGCGATGATGATACTTCAAATTCACATAATGAACAAGAAGGATTAAAAAATTTTGGACAATTGTGAAATAAATAATCAACTAATGAAATATTTATTGCTAGAAAGTACAAGAAAAAGGAAGATGATGACAAACGGTAGTAGTAAAACACCATCATATACATCACATTCCCTTTCCCTGAATCCATTTTTATTTATTATGAAGCCTGAACTCTCCACATTCCCCACGTACGAACAAATTCACAGGAGTCATAAATATCAAGTCATACTATTATTACAATAATGCCACTAAACACATCATAACACAAACCCCAACAATGATTTATAACCAAAATCAAACCTAAAATCCACAAATAATTAAATACATACATACATTGGAAAAGGAATCTCAACCCAATAATTCCCCTCCCTTCCCCTTCTCTCTCATGATCCCAAAAAGAACCCAAGAGAGAGAAAGGGAGAAAGGGAGAGAAAGGGGAAGGAATAAGAGTCTAGAGATAGAAAAATATGGGAAAACCAAGCCATGGCTGTGTCTGTCTAGAAGACCAACCCAAAAGCAAGTGCCACCAAAGATGCAAAGAAAGTAGGCACAAACGCAACAGCATCAGATGCTGGTGCTGGTGCAGGTGAATGAGCTGCTGTAGCCACTTGAATTGATGACATGGCCATCAACACAACCACCATCAATGTAACCAAAACCTTCATCTTCCTTGCCTCCATTTCTTCACACAAAGAATTGATTTTTTGGGACTCTACGATTCCTCTTGAAAATGGGTTTTCTTGGAATCCGAATTATAGAGAGAATAATCACAATGGTGATGCAAATGGTGGTGGGGTGCATATATATATACACATAAAAGAAGAGAGAGAGAGAGTTAATTTAGGGCAGCTGCCCCACCTTGACCGTTGGGGCAATTAAGGGAGAGAGCGAGTGCCAGGAGTCTAGACCGGGTTGCTTTTGGCTTGGTTGCCATACAGCTGGCACAATGGTCTCCATGGGCCCCACCTTTTGCTGTCTTTCTAACCCCTATTTTGGTTTTTTTTCCCCCCAATCTTGAATTCTTTAATCAGTTAAACCTAATTATATTTCTCATATGAGTTGTTTTGGGTTTGGGGGGGATTGATTGAATGGCTTCAATTTTGTTGTCTAAATTGGTTTGTGCTAAACATGTGCTGCTACACATGGTTCCCATGGGACTCAATCATTGCCATTGCCACCGCAAACTAATAATAGGAAAACAACAAGCAAGTGAAGCTGTTAATTTGGTTTATTTCATTTGCAAATAATGATAATTGAAGGTATTAACGCTTATACAGGTTGCATGTGATTTTATGAATGTGAATTCAACCTTGAACGAGGTGACTTTAAAAGGATAGCGTCAACGGGTATTGTAATCAAAACATGGACAATATCTCAAGTGAATTGAATATAACCTCTCACTGCTTTTTACTTTTCCCTATTTGCTTCTTCCCCCTCAAATTCTTTAAAATTTTAATGTGGTATTAGAACATATATTCGATCCTAACAACCTCTCCATATATGTCACTTGTTGGGCCTCGTATAACCGAACCTACAAGTGCGAGGGAGTATTAAGACTTATAAAGTCCCACATCGATCAATTTGGTATAAGCTAACAATGTGATTTATAAGTGTGATTCCAATCTGTGATTTGGACAATATACATATCTAATCCACCTAGCAAACTATTATAAATAGTGAATATTTTGTAATTAGTAAGCTAGGAGAGTTGTTTAGGAAAATCTACGTTGGGTAGGAAATCAATTGTTGATATGTTGATTTTTGACTTAATAGTTTATACATTAAATCGTAGAGTCGAATCCTACCTCTTCCCAAACCCTTGTTTCAAAAAAAAAAAAGTTTGTAGCTAGTGTGTACGTAAGCATCTAAAGATATTTTTTTGTGAATGGAGTGGTTGAAGATAAATTATATATGCATTTCATTTATTCACATTAATTATTAACTATGATTGCATCACTAAGTGTGAAATTGACCAAGCACCCAATCGCTTTACCTACTTGATTTCTAAACACACAAGCAATAAAAAATTATCCATTCAACGGCTATATGTATCAACTTTTTAATGAATATGAAACTGAGAAAATCTGAGTGTGTACTGTTAAAATTATCGTCAAGTGCATTCCGTCTCATTTTGATGATAATGAACAGGTTTTTTCTTATTTGATGTGTGAATCTAATTAAGGAAAATTTTGGTCCAAAATCCAAAATTTTAAACAGTTTGAAATAAATATGAAAAAGAAGTGCTAACTATTATGATATGTACATGTTAGGGCATTTTTTTTTTGAAAGGCTGCTCATAGGCCACACACACGTTAGGCCATGCCGAGGGGTATGAAGGCCATCACAACGGATATAAACTACCCAAATCCCAACCCTCATGGTGAGAATGAAGCCCTGGACCTTAAAGTCCTGGACAGACAATCTGATCAACCAAGGCACCTCCCATTCTCCGTGTTAGGCTACCTAATTTGTGTCAAACTAGTCGGTGAATGGTATCTATATATCCTCTTGAACTACACAATATCTAGTACCCATTTTTGAGAGCTTGCTTTTTCTTTAGACACTTGAATATAGTCAATTCAAATATATGGATTGAATTGTAAAATGGTTAGTTTTTGGAAAGGAATTCAAAAAATGACCTAAATTTTGAATTGAACAAGCGGACAAGTTTCCAAGTAATGGTTGAGCAATCTTGAATCATTGTGAATTTGGAAAAGTGGGTCATACACAGAAGCATCTGAATTTGAATCAATCACAATGAACCGGCATTTGCTTTCTACTGTTCTACACCCAATTATGGAAAGTTGTGAAATTTTGAATGATAAGTTGTTTTAACCCATTGTATTTGTAGTTGTACCTTCTTTTTATATTAATAAACTTCTTACCTTACAAAAAAAGAGTTATATGGGCTAAAGTATACAAGACTAAATGAGTCCAACAAGCCCGTCACTGGTAAATTTTCAGCCCAACCTCGTCTCTTTATTTTCAGCCTTAAGCCCAACATCTGAACGGCCAAAGATTGGGCTGAACTCAACATCTTCAGGCTCGCCATTCTCACCTGGCCCGGCCCAATGTACGTGGGCGTGAGGATTGAGTCAATAGTTCGTAAACTACGTGATGAGTTGACTTCCAAAAGTAAAGTAGAAGTTTCAAATTTCCAATTCAAAACCATTGGTTTTTGAGCAGCACCGCACAGAACATAATCCTGCTTGGATTTTCTTTAAGATGCTGAGGTGGCAAACCTCACGTGCGTCAAAGCAAAGTCACGTGAGTTCAAGGCCCAAACCCAACAAGGTTACCTATTGGAGGGAACCTCATCTGACCGTTCATTTTACAATCTAGGGTTAGAATTATTAGACGGATTATTAAAATATACTTAAAGAAATAAATAAATGGCAACAAACCAAATAGGGTGTGTAAGTAAAGAAAACTGTAGTAGAGAAATTCTGTGAGAGAGATTTTTGGTGAAGAAAACAGAGAAGCGGCCGATTCTTAATGTTTTAGCCACTATAGAGAAAACATATACCCATCATTGATCTCTAATTCCTTCACTTTCTCTCAGGATAATTTTATTTTTCTTGGAATAGAAATACTCTGCCTTTCAAGCTTTTTGGCTGCCTTTGTGATTCAATGAAGCTTCCTCCTTGTAATTTCTCTTATCTTCTTCTCTGCACATTCTGTTAACTTGGAATTTTATGCGTTGTCTTAGTGGTTGCTTGAAAGCCAAATGGAAGGAGCAATATAATGTCATGGTTTTGTATATTTCCCTTAATGGGTATTCTTTTATTTTCTGATTTGCAGGGTGAGTAGAGAGAATTTTTGTTTGGTTTTTCCAGATCTCGAGGGTGAGCATTCTCTATCTGGCAATTTTCATTCTAAATTCCTTCATTTGTGAGTAAATTTTTCCTTACAATTTGTTTCATGATTTTGTTTATTTTGAATTCTTCCCCTGAAAACACTCAAAATGGAAATTTGTAAATTCAAGTTTCGTTCACTTTCTGTTTACTAATTCAGTATTAAAAGTTTGGATTGTTGCAGCAGAGAGGGGATATAGTCATATTAGCGATGGAGAAGGAAGGGAAGAGTCAGAAAGGGAGTAGAGGAACAGAAAGAGATTTTGTTTTACAGTGGGGAAGCAAAAAGAAGCATAGGCTTCCTAAAGTGAAGAAAAACCATGACCTACCTAACAAATCTAAATCAACTGACAGTTTGACAAAGAAGAAAATCACATCTAGGGTTAGCCCTGCTGAGAAGAAATCCGCTTCCCCTCAGCCTCATCATCTCAACAAGTAAGAACACAACCAAACCCATAAAGCAATTTGTTTGCATTTCATTGATAGTGTATCAAGTATGATTGTCATTAGAAAGTTTGAAATTCTTTCATAGGCTGTGAGTTTAATATCTTATTTTGCTTGCATTTGATTCTCTTGGCCGGCCAGATGTTTCTTCCTTTTTTCTCCTTTTCATTTGAGGGGATAGAAATAAATTAATTGTGTCAATATTCCTTGTTTGGTTGCTGAATGGAATAATATGTAATCATGTAAAATCTGGCCTGGAGAGACTGTATCAAGAAGATATCAAGGCCCCCAAGTTTCCTAATAATAATAGTATTATTTTTCTTTAGATCAAAGCATCATCCCCGAGTTAGTTCCAATATTTCTAAATTTTTTTTTTTGCAGGACCAACATGATGATGAATAACCGGAAATTGGCGACTTCACCGGAAAAGGAGGATCGGTACTATACAACTAGGGGATCATTGGGGTTGGATGATAATGGAAAGGCTTTGTTAGATATTGTAAAGGAGGATAAAAGGCCAGTTTGGCCAAAGTTGTTCATCACATTGTCAAGCAAAGAGAAGGAAGAGGATTTCATGGCAATGAAAGGGTGTAAACCGCCTCAGAGGCCAAAGAAAAGAGCCAAGTTGGTCCAAAGAAGTCTACTTGTAAGTTCATTCATCTTGAATATGTAAACTTGAGAAGGTATTTAGTGTTTTTATGATATGGAGTTTGTGTTAAAACCGTTGTTTGTTCTCTTTCTGTATCGGGTGTCCAGTTGGTGAGTCCAGGTGCATGGTTAACAGATTTGTGCCAAGAAAGGTATGAAGTAAGGGAGAAAAAGACTTCAAAGAAGGTACATTGTTTGTTTTCATTAATTTCCTTTTCTTTTTTAATCATCATTTCTTGTATATATCTTAACAATTCTCTTTTGTCAAGTAAATGCTCTTTTTGGTGGCTGAGAAAGTTCAGGAAATGATGGATGGAATTTAAATTTTGAATTCTCCAATAACATGATAATTGATCTCAAGAGTTGAGAAAGAATACATATGATTTTGAATTTTCCTTGCCCATATAAAGAGATATGGGATCAATTTAAGATATATAATACAGATTTGTTAGGAATATAACAAAATATTGTTGCTATGTATTGCAGAGACCAAGAGGATTGAAGGCAATGGGGAGTATGGAGAGTGATTCTGAATGAATGAGAGAGAGAGAGAGAGTAGAAACAGAGATGGATATTACTCCATCTTTGAGAAAAGAAGGAATGTTAAAAGGGTCTCTCTTCTTTTGCCTAATTGATGTTGGGGATATAAATTTCTTGCTTCTTTCTTGTTTTATTGGCAATATTGTTCATTTTGGTGCGCATGATTCTCTTTCCCACTTTTAGGTGTATTTATTTTCAACTCACGGGTTTCCTGTCGCTTGAAAGGCCCCATTTACTGCCTTCAGGTTTAAATTGTCGTTTTGGTTATCCAGCAACAGATTCTATTTTCCTCACTTTAACAAAACAAGGGAAAAAAAAAAGAAAAAAAAAGGGTATAAATAGTGATGTACTAGATCATGCCATATATGCATGCTTGGAACACAAGCAATAACATTCTTTTAACAAAAAATAAATAAGAAAACCCGGACTTGGTTAGTAAACCACAGAAACATTACTTGGATGCATATTATGACAACTGATTTCTTTTGGAGTTTATTGGCCATACAAACAGAGGTGTTTGATAAGGTTTTGAATTCAACCACCATAAAGAAAAGAGACATCAATGCTAAATTGAATACCAAAATGAAATTATATTGCAGAAGATTAGCATTTATATAGTTTTATACACAGTGAATGGGTTGTTCAAGCTACCAAGCACTTCAAAACTGTAGCCGAAACAACTCCTTTTCCGGCCACAAAGCTCTGTATTGGGTGTTAGTGATTATCTCTCTATTTCTTTTGTTATCCTATTGATTTACATGATCAGATCTGTATTCCTTATAAATACCTACCATGTACAATTTACCACACCCCACGAACCCTCACCTATGCTGGCCGAGGCAGCCTCCACATTTCATCGACAGCTCGATTCTAACTGATCAGTATTCTAGTCCGGACCATGGCACTCGATGCTCATAAGGGAATATATATATATACCTTGCACACTTCAAACTCGCAGCGTTCACATCAAAACTGTGCCGTCCAGATTTAAATCTAAGAGTTGCTGGTTAGCCAAAGTCGAAGTGCTAGACTCACCTTGGCTATCAAGACCAGTACCAGGACAAACCACCAAAGAGCTGTTCTGCTCAAAGATTTTATCAGGAAAGGACATCCCAGATTCGGATTCTTGGACAACTGAACGGCAAGAACTACTACGTATTGCTAAACTTGGCCTTCCGCTATCTGTGCTCTTATCACTATTGATTCCCTCGTGAGAACTTCCATTTCGACAAAAAATAGCATTATTCCAGTTGCTAACATCCACAGTACACTGCATGGTACTTCGACTATTACCTTCAACAATATTACCAAGGTTGCCCCCATCAGCACTACTGCTTCGTTTCATGCTTGAGCCACAGCCTTCAGATGAGCTAGATGAACTGTTCTGTTCCTTTCTGCGAAAAGCCTCTCTCAGGCGAATCACTGTGCTTTGTAATGCGTCTCTCCTTGCAGCTAATGGGTTTGTAACAGATAGATGACGAGAAACAGCAGCACCCAAGAGCACAGATGCTACAACTGCATAACTAATGCAATGCCCGAAATACCTGAGAAAAAAAGTAGCAGCAACTGTGACTATACAACGTTAAAAAAAGTAAAAAAACTACAATGTAATTAATGTTTGAAATGCCAAAATTGTATAACATACCAGTAGCGCACTCCAAAACAAATAAGGAAAACCCAAGATGTGCCAGCAACAAAAAGTGCTGCAAAACGACTTTGAAGAAGTTGAAATCCATACAAACATGCCCTCATATTCCAATCTGCATATTGAGCAAAGACATAAAAAGAAAATGGCTTCCACAGTCAGATAATCATGCACTTGGCTTATACAACGAAGAAAACAGCTGAATCACATATAAACACGATGGTTACTAACATACCAAGAATTACAACAGCAGTTGACGTAATGGCTCCAAGCCAACGTGCTTCTTTTGCTGTCAAACCATAAAGGATGGAGTAAACAAAAAGCACCACAAGTGAGCCAACGTACAGAACTCCGAGATGGGAAGCCCTATAGAAACGGAGAAGGACTAGTCAAATATGGAACTATGCCTGTCAATTAAGAACAAGACATACAAGATCAAGTTCAACTAGGCATCAAGTCATACATAGGAACCGTCAAAAAACAAGCAGAGAGATGCTGCTGCAATGGTATATAATCACATGAGAAATTTGGGTGTTTCTGTAGTTTTAAGTCATAAATGGAAGGCTTTACTAGTCTTTTTAGGGGAAAATAGCTAGATCTTAAATCTTGGCATCTTCTACTAAATGTAGTACTTTAATTGTGTCTAAATTTTCTGGGAGTGGCTATAACTCTATATATCTTTTTCTTGAAGTCCTGATTAAGCTTCTTCCCAGCAAGGAGGGGACATGTCCTGTCAGGATTAGCGGCAGTCCAAAAGTTGATAAACAACTGGATAATCTTATTTTCACAAGGCTTTTGATAATTAAACACTGAGATTTGAAAAAATCACAAGTATTTCCTCATATCTTCTTGGCATAATATCAATTCTTCTTCTTTTCACACACTGCTATAGTGTAACTCTTCACATGGAATTCTTCTTCTTTACTTTTCCATTCAAAAGAAATCTTTAACTTTAAACCTCGTTTAATCTGGAATGTTTCTCTATCCTTAGAACTCCAAATATTTCTCTTACAAGTTCTAAATCTAGGTCTCCAATTTTTCTTACCCAACCCACATAAAATTTTGTAGGTCAGATCAGATATGCATATCTATTGTTCATCAACATGATAAGAGTTTTGGTAATCTGGAACATATAAATCTCAATAAGTGGCAAAAATAGCTATAGCTGCTAAAATATAATATTGGAATCTAAGCAAGAAAGTAAAGACCTTACCTACGAGAATGTCGAGGATACAATTCATTGGGGTCAGGTGGTTCTGGTAAACAAGCAACAGGACCCATTTCTATACTTTTAGAATAGGCATGCTTGTATGCCCTCCACACATACTTATCCACATCTAGACCATTCCCTGAAAGGATTGAGGACTCATGATAAATAACTAAATAAAAACAATATTAGATATAAAAGTAATTGTAGTTATTACAGTTGGTTGCATCAATAAGACTCGTGTTTTGTTATTGTGGACTAACATTATCAATGGAAGATGGGGAAATAGGTTTCTAGCCTCATGGTGCCCACTTGAATAAAATCCTTCTTTAATACACCAAAAAATTGCACAAGAAGAAAAGGCACAACTTCGAGGATAAAATATGGCACTAATTACCGTTAAAGACCATTCGGCAAATAAATAGCATGTTGATCGCCAAGGCAATTGCAGATACTCCAAAAAAAAACCCAGAAGGCGAATATCTTTCAGAAGCATTTTTACCAGAAGTCACATACACCGCACACAGTTCATACGCACAGAGTAGGTAAACTGCCAAAAGAAGAAGAATTGCAACCGCACCTGTAAAAGAAAATTGCGGACTTCAGGTACAGAATAAATCAAAAGAACAGAGGAAAAGTAAGTGTTGTTCATATTATGAGATTTATGTCAAAGCACGGGAAAGGAAAGACTCCAATCCCATCTTCTCCTCCCTATCAACATCATCTTTCCAATTTCTGCGATCAAAATTTCACAAGTCGGCAGATCCAAGATCAATCCCTCGTTTGTTCTTTGGCCTTGTACATTTTTTCAAATTGCTTCTTTTGTCATTTCCCCACCAGTTTCCCTCCGCTCACCAAGAACAGTTGCTTTCTCCTCTATCTATTCATCTATCTATCCAGGAATCACCAAGTCAAAGTCTGTTACAAGGATATATTAACATGGCTAGATACCTGCGTATTCCATGATCTATGCTCTTGCTCTTGCTCTTGCATCCTAAAAAGTTCACCCAACCATGATAAATGTTGTCTTTGAAGACAAATTATGGACTTAGCTCGAGCCTCAAGATTATAAACCATGAGAACATGCAATGATACATCCTACAGAAAATTGGCAAACTAAAAGGGGCCCATGACAAGATATTGGGCCATCACAATTGTTCACTACAACTGCAGCTACATTGCTTTTCATGTTTAGAGCAAGCCTAGAGAAAATATTAAGAACGTAGATTAACAACCTACTCATTTCTGTCACGAATGCATGTACCTGAACCCAAACTGTTTTGGACAAAGGCCTTTGATGATAATGATGAAGAAGTATCTCTATTTCTATTGTCAAAAACCGTACCCTCTCATGAAACCTTATCTTCACAAGAACTCTGCATTTTGTTAACAAAATTGACTATAGAGAGCAATTTTTGCACGCACGTCTATAACAACCCTACTTGCACAACTAGGGTAATACATGAATTTCAGGAAAGTTTTTCCAGAAACAATAGCTCAAATCAAACAAATATGAGAAATGAGGCACAATATTCATCTTTCATACCAAACCCACACAAAAGAATCTACAAAGTCCAAGATATGACAATTAATTTTCCAATAAGATTAATTAATCAAAGAAGCTTCTTTTCAAAATGACAGAATGGTCAATGGTGTACATACGTGAGTTTTGCCACCGTGTTCTCCACCAGAGCATGATTGAATAGAACACCAACAGGAGAGCAGTGCCAGCCATTATTACAGCGAGACCGATAATATCTCGTCCCAATATTATAATCAACCAGCATCCCCACGTGATAAGCACCATAATTGGAGATATAACAACCATCCATGCTGACAGGGACAGAAAACCACAAAGCACTCCCAGCTGAGGACCTTGTAAGATGGCTGGCCATTTTCTAGCAAAGATCCAACTAATAAAGGAAATGTGCAGCAAAGCGCAATGTTACTTTGGTGCATGTCACCTATGGAGTAAAAGCACGACTTTTTCATGGCACTTTCAGAAGCAAGAAACAATTAATTCACATAACAGGAAAGATATTTAAAGCCAACAGCAACAACTTCACCGAAAACTGCTAACGTACCAAAAAAAATATAACATCAAAACTGATATCTAAATAAACACAACAAAATTTATATATATTTTTAAGAATGGAAACAAATAACACCACAGATTTAAATGGCATGTTAGTTGAACAAATAAAAGTCATCCCTATGCTACAAAAAGATTAAAAGAAAAAACCACCACTAACGAAAAAAATGATAATGTTTCCCTGTTTTCACATGGCCAACCCAATGTAACAGGGCTCAATCTTTTGCGAGTTGAACAAAGTTCAACAAGGTAGAAGATATAGAATCAAATAAATTCCACCAATACAACAAGAATGAACTGACAGATAAAACCGTCTTTGGTTATGATGATGAAAAATTCGACATTTAATGTATGTTTTCACCATCACCATTCGCTTCAAAATTATTATTAGATTCCATTTGTTCGCCACTTTGAAATTTCATACGCATGACTTCTTAAGAAATGCAATGATTTGTTCAAAATTTATTACAATACAGACAGAGCAACACTGTCACTCGAAACTACACAATCTACACAATGAACAAAACATATAAGAATATGATTAAACACATGGGCTAATAAATTATGTTTCCTAGAATCTCAAAAACAATGAGCAGGGTGCCACACCAAATTCTTGATGCCAACAATGTTTCAGGAAGCATTTCCAAGAATTTTGTTCTACTGGAAAAATATTTCCAGTACGAAACTAAGCAACAACCAATTAACTTCCATTAAAGACAGATGCACTGGTCTTCAAACAATAAAAGGAAAGCTTCACCACTAAATGATCTGCAAACAAGGCCATATTCTTCTTTATATTTGGCCTCATAATAATTTGCTGATTCCAATCAAATGCAACCTCAGTGCCTCATTAGATACGCATTACACTTTAATCAAACAAATTTACTCTTTGATAAACCACATAAATACTGAAGCCAACACATTAATAAATTTACAATCTATGTAAAATATTCTGCCTTCAATCTTAAAATAAAATCATCAACAACAGCCCGTCATCATAAAACCAAAACAACTAACTCTCCCGCTATCATCAACTTGAAAATATAGCAACAAGAAACAAGGAGTTAACGAAAATTGTGGAAGAAGACTACCTGTACAACCGCCATGGCCGCCAATTCACCACCCACAGCATAGAAAACGAAGCAGAACCAAAAAACGCGAAAAGGGCACCCGGAATTGCACATGCCAATACAAGCCCACGCTCGTCCCCTTCCATGTCTCACCTAAACACCATACGCATCAAAACCCATACAATTCTACACCACGCATTGCATACCAGATTTTTCACTCACAATGGTCAAATTTAAAGAAAAATTGAAACCAAAGCAGATGATAACAATGCAGAAAAAATGACAGGGGTTTTACCTAAATGAATGAACTGGGTTTAATTGGCAAGAGCATGATTGATGAATTTAGCACAAATGGGTATGCAGAAGTTGCATCAAACGGGTCATTCTGTGAATGGGATTTTAGGGTTTGGAGCAAGGGATTCAGCAGGTCAGCATAGGAAAAAAATGGGGAAGTTATGTTAGGTTTCTGAAATCTTAAGAGAAAAAACGTTAGCCCTTCGTGCTCGCTTTGTTTGGTGTTAGATTAATTTAGGGTTTATCTTCTTGAAGAATTCTGTGAAGAGAATACCAAAGCTTAAAAACCCTACTGCGAAGCGTTTGTGTGAATTGTGCAGTTCAAAAAAAAAAAATTAAGAGAGAGAAGAAGACGACTTGACTGGTAAAGCAGAGTCAGCAGACACAGTCAGATAGAGAGAGAAAAACAAGGGAAGGAAAAAAAGAGTGGTTATAATAAAAGTATAAAACAACAACAATACGTCTGTTTCTGTGAGAGAACTATACCCATCTCACTACACGCGCGTGCAATACACTCTCTGATAAGGTGTGAAGTGTGAAGTGCGAACCGTGGGATCAATGATGAGTTCTTGACCATCTATTGGTGAATGGTGAGTGGACTCATTGAGTCTTCAAAATGAGTCTTGGAGTTGAAACTAATTAATGTATATTATTTCCTTGAATTCGAAATTAAAATATTATTAATTTAATTACCTAAACAATGTATTCTACTTGGGGTAATTAATAGTAATTCAAATGGTCAAATTTGATGTCATGGATTTAATTTTTAATAATTATTTATGAAAAATGGTATCATACTAATTCAAATAATTCATGGAAAAAATATGTTTTTTTTATATGCATAAGACCCACCTTCCCCTCCCCAATTTTCCAAAGTATGAGATTAACTTAGACATGATTAAGTACAAATAAAAGGTTGAGAGTTCGCGCAAGTCAGCAACTGCACTCTTAATGATTCGTGAGCAACACGCATATTTCACATTCTTGCATGATTATACATATTCATAAGCAACTATCATTATTGCCATGGCAACACCAGATTGGCCTTTTCCATGTCCAACGGCACAAATTTACATTATCACATAATTCATCATACAACATTATTTGGCCAAAGATAACTTTGCCATTATTTTTTCTAGCTAGCTAAAACAAATAGTCATGACCTAAGCCTTAGAAATGATGGCAGGGTAATACTTGCAGAGGGAGGACAATTTGAACCATCACGCCAACAACAATTCTCCAGATCCAAATGGTGGTGTGGACGCAGGCATTTTGTCTAGACTTAACAATACCTTTGTAGATAGACAGACAATCTACGCCTATTTTCGGGAACTTCCTGTGAGTCAACCAAACAAACCAATTTCAAGAGGATTTCCTTTAATAGGTATATTTAATAAAGAGAGTAAAGTAATTACCAATTTAATCTCCACAATATCCCCAGTCCTGACATCAAAAACATGTCATTCCTTTTCCATAGCCTAACTGCTCTTTTGTTCAATATCTACTCAAAGAACAACAAATACATCACAAAAGTAGAATGAATTTCAAGAATAAACATAATATTTTCAAAGTACACTTTATAAGCTCAAATGTTCAGCTTGAAAAGAAATTGAAACACCAACTCGTTTCTGTTATGAGCTTCTTATAAATTTAAAATTGAAATTTGACTTAATTTGTTGAAAACAAAAATCAGTGAATCCAAGAAAAACAAAAATTAAATATAGAATTACCTCAAAGGGAAGAATGGACGGAGAGATCAACATGTTTAGCTGATGAACCATTCAATTAATAGGTAAAAAACAACTACTTTGTTATTGTGACATAAATAGAGTGCAGCCATGAGGATGCAATAATTAACAAAATCACATGTCCAAATATAAGCTTTGGCATGATAAAGAAAGGTAACCTGGTAGAAATCTGGTGGATAATGGTGGAACTCTAAAGACTTTAAACTACTACGTTTTTTAGTTAGTTTAGTATTTATCACTTGCACAACATTCATATATTGGACCACAACAAACATACACGGCACAGAGACTTTGAGAAACAATTGTAAATTAATACAAATATGCAACAAACATTGATCTTTTACATTCCATTGCATTATCAATATCAAGGATTTGCATATACAAATTGAACATATCAATTCCTTATAATATGACATAAACAATCAGTACAAATGAATATATACTCGCAAAAAAAATAAATCATGGATTTTTTACATCCCTTGCATTAAAACGTATAATACTTATTTGAAAAATATAGATAAAACCACAATATTCATAGGTGTGTGCTCAATGTTCAGTGGGAACATATGAAACACCACAATAAGGCCATTAGTCATAACAGGTGATATCCAAACTTATAAAGACATCATAGCTTACAGAGCCATTAGCTTAATAGCTAGCCCTTGAGCTATAGGCGGACTAAACTATCAAATCCATGTCAAAAATTAAGTATAATGCGACCCAAGAAATACTCAAGCTTTAATTTGCAAAACCAGATGTGCCCATTAGTCAAGAAGATCAAAAAAGAGAAGGGAAAAAAAAGGAAGAAAGCACATTAGAGTTAATCAGGAGTATTTCATGGGTAGTGAATGGACCTAGCAAAATTGTTTTTTATTTTTTCAAACTCAGAGAAACATAGTCTTCCATAAACTAACTCATGAAAACAATAACAAAAAAAAAAGTTATTACCTCTCAACATTCTCCACATTGAAAAGCTCCTCCTAAACCTAGTAAGCCACTTTCAATTTTAGGCTTTAAAGTTCCCATGAAAATCAACCCAATAGCCTTTTTCCCTCTCTTTCACTGCAATGGCTCCACAATATAAATAAACATAAAGATCATATTAGTGTGCTGCAGTCATTAGCAATTAAAGAAACGACATTAGTATGGGCTGAAAAAGAAGAGCCAGGTCATAGTTTAAGATGGGCACATCCTTTTGTGGATGGGGTGATCTCAGGAGTCAGATAACATCAATTTGATGATGCCAGAGAATTTGGATATCGACTTTGTGAAATAGACTTCATTGGGAGAACAAAGAAATGAGTAATTAAAAAATTCTTTAAAGAGAAAGTTAATCAAAGAAGTCTTTAAAGAGAAAGTTAATCAAAGGGTAAAACATTTTTCATCGAAATTTAAATGAACCACCTTTTATGTTAAGCTCATATTCGCCACTAATTTAAGATCACCATCTACTTTTCAAGACACAACATCCACATGCTGTTGACATTTTAATTAAATCAGTTCCAATGAAAAGTAAGGAAGGCAACAATAAGCGTAATGACAATGAAATGAACACAACAATGACTCAGAAATCATAACATCTAGGAAAATCCAAGACCTGGAGCTTCGCAATCAACTCTTGTACCCATATCATCATATAACCATGCCTTTATGACTACTACTTTTTTCTAGGATAATTCCACCTGAGATTCCAACACACTTGTGACAATCAGCCTGATAATAGTTATAAAAGAGAAGGCACAAATACATAAATTCAATCGCACCTAAATCAGGAAATTGAAATAAGATTCATGAATTCAATCATCGACATGACTTCATTTCCCCGTACGACCGAAAACACGGAAGAAAATATTACAAAGAGATGCTAATCAGTAATCGCTAAAATCCATAAAACCTTACCTTGTTACGACATGTCGCGAATTGTCAAAAGTTTCAGAAGTAAACGAAATTACAGAGTTCCTCTTTTGAGCTCATTCAAAACCAGGGTACCGGAAACCCCAAAAAATTCAATTAACAGGGATCAACTCAGATCCTCTACCGACTGATAACAATTTAGGTAATTCAGCCTAATCAATAGGATCTGGATTGGATCGAAAAAATTAGAGATTCTAAAAAAAGAACCTGAGCTTTCCAATTGGCCTCAAAATCCTTCTTTTGCCGACTTCGCGTGGAATCATCCTACAACAAACCAACAGAAGAATCACTCAAAAAAATTGACAATCGGAAATTACAAGGAAAACTTAAAATTATATGCAAAAGTTTGTAAGAGAGACAGATGAACCTGATCTTGAGAGGCGCGAGAGAAATTGGGAGGATTAGGGATGTCACGGGAGGAAGCAACAGTTGAAACATCACTGAAATCGACAGCCCATCGTCGCCCTGAACCCCATCACCACAAAGCAAACGGATAGCATTCTTTATTGCCGCCGGGCATGCTTAATTGGGAGATGGAAATAGAGAAGGGAAGCAGCAAACGTAGATAGAAACGGCTTTGAGATCGTCCGTTTTTTTCGCTTCTTTTATTGCCGCAGAACACGTTCTATTGGAGAGAAGTGTATTGGAGAAATAGGGAGAGAGCTGAGAGCGTCTGAAAAACAAATAAACGAATTGTAGAGTGTCCAGGTAAGAAGAAACATGAAGTTTTAACAGACCAAGTGTCGCAAAAACAAGAGTAATTGTTAGAACCTCCACTTTATATATAGGTATAGATGTAGAAAATGACTGACAAATTACAAACAAATTGGTCTCCTCCGTAGCCCATATCAATGCATATGTTCAATTTGGGCCCAATTTGGTTCAAATGGCTTGATGAACCCAAATTACACCCTTAGCTACCCTCACTCCACCCTCTGATGAGAATCAAAACCAGGTGCTCATGGTAGGTAGGGGTACTCATCGACCAGGCTACCCCTCATTCTGTATAAATAGAATTTGAGTCCATGTCTTCTCATCTTTGTTGGTCCAATTTAGCTCAAGGAAAAAAAATGTTGGTTGGGATTCTAATGATCTCTCATCTTTGTTTTTTTTTGGAAAATGTGGAATAGAATAATCTTGTTGAAGCATAATGATCATAGGTTTATAATGCATTGTATATCTCATAATAGGCCCCATTCTTCTACCCTTTACAGGGAGTCGATGACTAGTCATAGCTATTATCTTGACACCGAAGAAGAATTCGACCCAATGCATTGCATCTCATTAGAAAAAATATTGATTTTTCTCCAATAACTGAATACTTTTGTCTACATCAGTGAAGCTGAAGCATTTTCCTTTTTCCAGAACTTGCTAACCAATAGACCAGTACTCCAAATTGCTTATAAAATGGGCCTTATTCAGAAGTTTGTAGACTGGTAACAGATGGGTAGCCATTATTGAGAAGTTGACTCACACACATGGGATGATGGATCTCAAATCTTATATCATGCCAGGTTGTAACCCTTTTTCCCAACATATTTTAAGGTAGTTGGAAGAAAATGACATTTTCATTTAAACACTTGCCTTTAAAAATGAAATCCACCCCTTTTTAAATTTCTCAAGGAATGTAAATGGGCTACACCAAACGAAGAATTGAAAGGATACCTAACTAGAATTCATAATGCTCAAGGACAAGACAATTGGTTGATAATGCTCTAAGTGGGTGTGAATACACATACCTTTAGATATAAAGTACTGTCATCCACTCACATGCCACTTCATTCATCCTACAAACATCTTTTTCAAACTTTACATATACCCTCTAGATTTCTTTATATTAGTCAATCAAGAAAAAAGTTGACCCCAAGACTTACAAGTTTCTGCTAGTAGAACTCACATTCATTCCATAGCAAACCACTCCCAAGAGAGAAGTAAGACAAACAAATAGAATACAAGGAGCAGAAAGAAAGGCCTTGTCTCTGTTATAGCTTTGAAGAAACTTTTGGCCACAGATTCCCCCACAAACTTACAGGGAGAAGAACCCTTTTCACTTTCAAACACAAGACTCAAAATTTCCCACTACGGCCAAGGTTACAAGTCACTACCCAACCTAGCTAAAAAGGGTATAAGAAGCGAGGGGGGGGGGGGGAAGGATTACACTTATATATTGAATGAGATACACCGGGAGACGGAGAGGGACTACGGTTATTTCATCATGGGCAATTGGGGTTTCTACCAGGGCCTCCATAATAAAAGTAATGACCCCAATCCCCATTGTTGCCGGTTTGCACATCATAGCAGTTTGATTGCTCAGTGAAGGTGCCAATCCCTTTGGGGGCCTTGAGGTTGTTGGAAGAATCAACAACCTGAATGTTCCTGAAATAGCTTGATTTACTAAACCCTTCTCCAGGGAAATGGCCGCTACCCATTTGAGTTGAGGTGTGTGCACCATCTGGCTCTGAATTCACCACCTCTCCTCCCCACTCGATCATGGAAGCGCTGTCTGCTAAGTATGAGAAGAGGAACGCAGGCCAATAACCCAATACGTAGTCGTTACCGAACTGCATCCACCAATGCCCTTCTTTTGGATCCTAGAGTTCCCAATAACCCGACAAAATCTCAAAGTTAAACAACCACATACATGTAATAAACAAAAGACAAACTTATTTAAACACCTAATATTGGTGAAGCATAACTAATTTTGGCACCTTTTTTTTTTTAATAAGCTATAGTATCCTATCTATTTAACAATGAGGCTGTTTTCAAGTCAGAAATCAAATAATAATACCAAAGATTCTCAGCATCACAAGCTAAATTATTTGTCTGACCCGTCCCCCTCAATTATATAATCAAGTACTGTTCTGGCTACTGACACAGCCAAGTATACACATATGGACATGCCATGTAAAACTGCATTGAAAAAAGAAAAAATTCCTTTGATGTCACATGCATTCTTAGTAGGCAGTACCGCAGTAGACTCCAAATCTTTCTTAACCTCTCTTTTTTTTAAAAATATTGAGAAACTAGAACTGAAATGCAGGGGCCTTGGATTTCAGTCTTTTTACCTTCCAAATAAGTATACTGATATCATATTGGGAATTGCGATAGCCAGAAACTGGTGAGATGCTTGCACCCATTGCAATTTCACTGTTGATCTGTATAAAGCCTGAGCATAGGAGGTTGTAGCAACCAGTAGCTTGATATGCATCACTCTGTTATTTTCAAAAACTGAGTAAGCAAAAAAACCCATCAACACACAAACATTACCAAAGTGAGTTTTGACAAAGAATGGAAAGCTTACAGTCCAGTAAGTGAAGAGCCTGGTGTTGTTATCACCGTATAGATCTGGACTGACCTGTTACACATGCACATCCAAGTCTTAAAATCCAAAATTGTATATAAACAATAGCTGGTATTATCTGATAATTAGGGGGTTTGAGATTGCTATATAATAATATTTACCTGCCAACCAGCTTCAATACTGTTAAGGTCTTCACCAAAAGAACCTCCCAGAATCCATAGTTGAGACAAGCTGAACTCATTAGACTGTTGTATTTTGGGTTCCCAAACATTTATGGTTGCCTTTGCTCCATAATATTTGTCTCCTTCAACATATGCTATTGCATGCTAATAATCCCCACAAAATATGCCAAACAAAAAGAAAAAAAAAATCAGTCATAACAACAACATCAAAACTGAGAACTTGAAAAGCCACTAATGGTGATGAAAATAAGTACCTGATGACCACTTTGAGTGGTAAGATCAGGATCAGGAGACCTAGGCTGCGGGATGGCTCTGTGCCCTTTCTTTCCATATCTTTTAACTGAGCTGGCTCTTAGAATGTCATCTTTCTTAGTTCTCCTTACTGGTATGGTGTCTTCAGGGCATTTTCCATTCTGGTGCCACAACTGAGTGATTGGATTTGTTCTCTCTTTGGGTTTTTCAGAGACCTTGTTCTCATCAAAGAATCCTTCAGGGTGGTAACTAGGCCTCAACTAATGAAATCAAATAAAAACCAGAAATCCAAATCAAGAAATACCGAAGATCAGACAAGCAGAAACAACTCAGTAAAAAGCATAATAACTAAAGTAAGGAAAATGGACCTGAATTTTGTGGTCTTTTAGGAAAGGGTGGTCAAAAGCTGGCTGGTGAGATATATAGACGCAGTCTATTATATCTCCATCTGGGCTCTGCATATCCATCAGAAATCACAATGAGTATAATCACGGCTTCTACACACATGCCCCAGTGAATCTCTAGAGCATGACTCAACATATTACAAATGATGGGCTTCGCAGAAAAGACTGAGTAAATACCAAAAGAAGAATGAATCAAGAGACTTGTAAATATGTATCACTTAAAATTGCACAGAAAGCGTATATCAGCAAGAGATTGAACATTGGATCATTATACCGAACTTTTTATATCCTGGCATTCATCATTACTTAGCCTTTTAAGGGAAAAAAAAAAGGGAAAAATATTTGAGAGCAAAAGAGAAATTTCAAGAAATGGAAATATTCGTGGAGATTGTGGAAATGAGCTTCAAACAATAAATAACTCTCTCTATTGGTGCAGAAACAGGACATCTACCGCCGAAAATCACAGGAAAAACAATTAATATATCTAAAAAGATATCAAAATAATTTCCAGGAAGAAGATTTTTATTCAAGACAACAAAAACTAGGATTGCTTAACAGAAACCCAGTGCCTAATGGCATATTTCCATTAAAAGAAAAATAAATGAAAGATTAAAGCATTTCTTTCACTTTCTCGAAAAAATGAAAAGGTAGTTAGAGAGAGTCAATTAAAAAAAATGGAACCTTGATGCTTTTAACCGCAGGCTTGTTCAGGAGATTCAAGTGCTTCTGCACCTCAAGCTTGTGCTGCGAGACACTCAACCTAGCAGCGCAAGTTAGCGAGACCAGACTCGACAGACAAAGAACGAGAGCCAATACTCTCGCACTTCTAAAATGCTCATCACTACCCATCTCTCCCTGAAGTCTGAACCCAGAAACCAAATCAACCTTTTATAGGTTATATCTTCAACACATCCCCCATTACCACACGCACAGGAGAAACGGAGAAAGAGACCTCAAAAAGACTTAATTGCTTATCCTACGCACCTCAAACGGGCCCTTAACCTTTATCCTCACTGCTTATCCTATGCACCCACATCAAACTCCTTCAGCTTCCACTTTGGAGTGGGTCTGCTTCAGTTTCTCTCTAAAAAAAACCAAACGAAATTGCCCCCACCTCCCTTTCTCTCTCTTTATCTAGAAACCCACTATTTCTCTCTCTACTCAGCTTCTTGTCATTTCCTTTCCTTCCTCTCTCTACTTTTGCATTAAAAACTGTCCATCTCCTTTTTCACTTCCCATTAAGGACGCCAACCTCTTTTTTCTCATTTTGCTAATTATATTTTCCAACAGACTTTTTATTTATTTAATTTTTCGCACGAGGGGGGGGGGGTAAAAACTAAAAAGTGTACTAAAAATAAAATTTTAAAAAGATGGGGGAAGAAATGGGACCAGAATGTGGTTTGCTTTCTCTCGAAGTGGAAAAAAATTGGGTCAAAATTCATATAATTTGATACTGTGCACCACATGAGCCTGCTTGTCGTTTTGGCAATTCTGATTTATGGGAGGCACCCCATATGACATTTTCTTTGGGTTTTATACAATCTTGCACTTTTTAACTAAATTGCCCCTCCAATTGTTTTCAATTACCATCTCCTCTATTGCTCTTTTTAACTTTTTTTTTGCTAAAATGATAAATGCTATTAATATTTGTGTAGATAAAAAAAATTTAAATTGCTATGCATCAATTAAGGGTTTAAACCCAAAAAACAACTAACCTAGGATTGGGATGGTGAGAAAAATGTCTGGCCCAATTTTTTACTGCTCATCCATATTGCAATATGGCATATTATATGTTTAGGGAATTATATATTTATTTTCATAATTAATGAGTCTCTCACACGACACATATATTTTGGTTAAAATAGAGGTACAAAATTGAGGAATTGTAGCATTAATCGAAATATAAAAGGTGATGAAATGAGCTTCATTGGATGCTTGTTAAAATAGTAAGTCTATATAGTTTATTTTAGGGCTCAACTTTGGTTCGGAGATGCTCATCACCAACCCTAACCCCAACCTTAATCTAGTAATTAGTTATCTTATATGGTTGAATTTTTTAATATTTGATTCAATTTATTATGGCCAAATTGTGATTTATTGGTGAGTATTTACTTGTAATCATTACCTTAATTTTGTCTTAAGAGGGCGATCATGGAATTATTTGAATGCTTAGAAGTTGGGAAGATCCATCATGGTTTGTTGATTTTCTAATGGTTCCTGACTCATCTTATCATACAAGTGCCCCTCTCTTTCACTAAGATTTAAAGGAATCCTATGACCAAACACTCCTTATTTTCTGAATTTTCTGTTACTAATAAAACATAGCTATGTTATCACCGAATCTTGAACAGCGGTGCTTCTCATCCACTAACGTGTTTTCATGTTATTCTAGACAAAGATTCTTCTGTTCTTATCGCCAATACATAATATTTTCTTTAATCAATTGAAAAAAAATCAGATCCTGAAACATCTATCATTTTCTATCATGGAAAGTGGCTTTAAGAATATGCAATTGCCACAAAAAAGAAAGGACAGAGGCATTTGGAATAATCTCTACCACCTAGCCAATTTATAGGGCATCGCCCACTAATCCCTATTTTGAAATTAAATGTTTGATTGGGCACGTGTTGTACTGTTGTTAATCGTCATTGAAGATGATCTTAAGTTATTGCAAAAACACCACCAATTCTAGACATATGATATGGCCCATGAATCAATTCTTATAAGCTTTTCGTATTTTCTCTGGTTTACAGGTGTTATTGTGCGGACACTTGCGTTTATGTGCGCACATTTTTATAATATTGACCATAAAACTTTCGTATTAAAAAGAGCGTGGATTAGTCTAAAACAATAATTGGTAAAATTACGAATTCAAGGGGTTGTTCCTTTCATTTTACTCGGACAAAAAGTTGTTCTTCCCAGTGAATGGCGCCCGTCTGCTTCTTCGTTAACCCCAAGGCGGAGTAGAATGTTGCCTGTCATATTTCTTTAACGCCGTCAACTCTCTCACCCCTCGGTCACAGAGTTCCGTAACAGCCGCACCAACATCCAGAAAAACCACGCCCGTGATACACCACCGATCACGATGAAGGGTATAAATGGAAAACTAAAAAACTGGCCAACGGTAACTAGATAAAAGAATCCAATGGAGGGTAAATGTCCAAAAAGGTCATCATCCGAATCAAAAAAGGACGTCTCTAACTGTAATCGTCACAGCGTGACTAGCACGTGCCCGTGTGTGGGTAAATCAGAGTCAGTGTCGTGGCCTCGGTTGGTAGTTAGTCACCGAGTTGCAAGTCAATTTTGTCACAGAACAATCAGATCGTACACGTGGCGTTAACCGTGGATGATGATGTATTGGACCCACCTTAATTTGCAAGTTGATCAATCACGACGGATCTCATAATCTTATGTATGATATGCGGATGATGTTTCTCTATTTATTTATTAATTAATTATTTGTATTTATTTGTTTTATTGTCATGCAATGGCAGCTTCAATAATCATCGCATGTATGAAAAAAATAATTTAACAGAAAAAGAGTGGGCTCATGCTGAAAATGTTTGATTTGAGTCATAATTACGACTTTTAGAGCAAGTCCATCATCACAATTCTAACAAAGCGTACAGTTGGAAACAACCCTTAATATGATGACGCTTGATTTATAAAATTCAGTTCAACCAACAATTTGTTAGAAATTATACACACGGTCTTTGAATTGGTGATCACTAGTAAGAAGAGTCTTAATCAAGTTGGCTACTTCTTGGTACGCGTATGTATGAAAAACTTACTCATATAGTGTATTAAGGTAACTATTGATCTTGTGAATGGGAGTAGGGGACCCGTGATTTTGAATCTTTGATGCCTATCAGGCTATCACCCTCTATCTAATTACTGATTCTATACTTTCACACGCCATGGGCCATGGCCATGGCCATATATGTCTTATTTAAGTTACAAGAAGTTTAGTGTAATTTATTGGCACATGGTTTGGGCCCAAAATTGTCCCTCCAACTTTTTCCTCCTTTATTATTTTTCATTTTAATTTTTAAACTTCTTTTTTTTTCTTCCCCATTATTCGAGCTTGAATTTGTGGGTGTGCATCCTTGATATCTTTTTATAGTCAATAAAACGAAGTAAGAAATGTTATATTGATGTTCAATTTTCGGAAAAAAAATAAAAGAAACAAAATAATATCGAAAAAGTTGTGATAATATATATCATCATTCACGGAAAAAATAGAAGAAACAAACTAATATGGAAAAAGTTTTGATAATATATATCACCATCATCATCATTCATTTTTTTTGAAACACATCATCACTCATCATTATCAACTCATGTGAACCTTTTTCCTATTTCTTAGATCCTACAATATTTCAAAAACGATTATTAAAAATGTGTGCTATTTAAATAATTAAAGCTCTCTTGCTATGGAAAAATTTCAATCAAAAGAGGCCTTTATTTATTTATTTTTCATTATTTGGTCCATACCCCTAACCCTAATTGAGACATCATCCTTACCAATAATGCTAACCAACTTATCATTTAAAATTTACATAATCATAGTAACTTCTTGTAACAATACTAGACTTTGGTTTACATAATTAATTATTGTACATCCGAATTTTTCTATACGTTACAATACAACAATAAGTGGAAATCTGTCGGCAAGCCCTGGAAATAGTGCAGTAGTATATGAATGTAAAATTCAGTTATTAGCAATTTTTATCTTCACTGGTTCGTGGACATCTTGACAAAAACCATTAAGTATCGTTTTTTTAATGATCACTTGAAGCCAAGCTGTGGTGGTTCAAGTGTGTGTGAATGGACAAGCATTGCGGGGCTAACACAACCAAAGATGGATTGGACCAGACAAAAAGATCATAATTTAAGGATTAATTGAGCCCTCTTTTCCCCTTCATCATAATGAGAGAAGTCAACTCCTCCTCTGGAAGACACAAATAAAAAGCCGAAAATCTTATTAGTGGAGAAAAAGCCCTGCAATTTCCATGGTGATTGGGTTTGATTTCCCCCCCGTTTCAAAAAACATAAAAAAAAAGGGTACGCTTTTCCAAATTTTCCTTTTCCTTCTCATATTTAATTGGTGTTTTAGGCTGTCACTCATACTTTTTATCTTTTAAATATTATTTGAATTATTAATAGAGCCACTTTGTATACATCAATATACAGAGTAATCAAAGAATTTGTGACTAAAGTTTTGCAAGAGAGATGCTGCGGTATCAGAGGCAAAGAAACAAACACTTTAATGTTGGCGTTGAAAAGTGTTGATGATGGGTCATAACATAGCCGCATACAGGTAATACAAAGCCAACATTAGCTATTTAGCTATTAGGGTATGACTGCTTCAAACAACAATCATAGCCACAACTATAAGCAATGTAAGCTGGAATAACACAGCCACCTGCAGAAGAGCTTCCGGCATAAAAAACCAAACCAAACCGACAACAACAGTGTCTCCAATGGGAGGCTGTACCTCAACGCTCTACCCTCCCATTGGAGACGAAATGTTTCGGTTTTCTGTGAAGAACCTCTGCATTAACATTGTTCAAAGTAGAAATGACAGTTTCATGATCATAATCTGTAAAGTAAATATAAGAACCACAACAAAGTTTTCATGGTTTATGCAAATATGCGAGCACTTCAAAAAATGGCAGCTGATGCTCCAAATCTACGTATCTTATAGCAGAAAATGGCTTTAATTGCACCAATCATAGACATGATGTTAAGTTTTAAGAAAACGCAGGCAGCCATCACTATCTAAAAGTGAAACAGCACAACTCCATCAGCACCATCCAACTGCAATTTCATTATCCATTAAAAAAACTGCAATTAAGTAAGTCCTTGTTCTTTAGTAAGGTCCATATCAAGCTAGTAACCTTAGTATAATAAATATTCATATACATGAATTCCCTGTTTACATGCACAATCTAATTACAAATTCCCTCTTATCCACAACAGCCTAAGCCTAAATTCACCGGCAATTGTAGTCCCAAAAAACACAACGAATATCAGCACGATATTAATTCCGCTCAATATAAAAATATACATGTATGTATATCTTAACTACGGTTCATCATGATAACAAATTAACAACAAAAAGCAGGAGTTTCAGAGCGCTGGCACAAAGAGGAAGATTACATAAAGATCCTATATGTTTGTTGATGAAATAAGGCCAAAACCTATCCTATATGGAGAAAAAAACATCAATCTCACAAAAGAAAAAATAAAAAAAGAAAAAGATGAATGAGCGACAAAAGAATATATAAGTATTTTTCCTCTAGGGTGACTTGCAATTATGTAGTGATTTGCATATATTACTGAGCTATGAGATCTAACATTATCTAAAGCTGAAGCTATACAAAAAGAGCACAACCTTACAAAAAGAGCTTCAGAGTCCTTCAAGTTTTCTTACTTGGAGAGAAACTATTCACCTCGTCCAACAATAACCTGCAAGTAATTGACAAGTATGCCTAAAGTTGCCTCACAATAATCTGTTCTCAACCACTTTTTTCAAGCACGAATATGTGTAACATGGTCAAAAGGCTATCCAAGAATTTACTTTTAGTCCTGCACTTCATAGAAAAAGTGCAAAAAATCATCAGCCAATGCCAGAATAAATTAATCTCATCAACTAGAATTTCACCGTAATCCAGAGAAATTAGAAAGATACATGAGTTTTAAATGTATTGCAAAAGTGTCGACAACAGTTCAGACCACATGTCATTCTTAATCTTTCTCCATCCTTGTTCAACAACCGGAGACTTACCATTCTAAAAATAGTGGAAACCAAAGGAAAACGTCGAAGGATTTATATCAAATTTATGCAATTGAATTTTCACAAACAGGATAAGAGATTCTAAAATGAATGACAATTTTTTTTTATTAGTATGTAAATGAGATTAAAGGCACAACCCGAGCAAGAGAGATTGATCTTGCAAACTTAGGGAGTGGTTTACATCAAATCCAAAATATATAACTAACATTTTCATAATTCGGAAATAAAAGAGAACGTATGTCAAGCCTATTCATTGTATTCAACATATCATGTCCTCTTGATCACCAGGGGATTAAAGAAAGAGTATCTGGTTTTTATGAATACACACACAAAGATCTGTATATGTCCACAACCAAAAATAACAATATTCACAGGTGAATGCTTTATCAGTACCATAATTCATGTATTTTTCCACTGTCATTGTTTAAAGTCATTGTGGTTGAGATACTTTTAGCAATAGAAGCCTGGCCAAGCATGTCTAACACCAGGCAGCAAAACACAAAATCTTCTTAGTGATATCATGGTGTTCAAATTTAACCCACTAGATGATAGTACACTTTGGAATATATCCTCTTTTATCAGATATACCAAAGGGACGGAATATATCTTCTTTAGTTAAAGCTTGTACTTGGCTACTTGCATGAAGTTTCTATATCATTTTGGTTACCTACTTTGTCAATGTAAAAAGGATTGTGGCTTTCTTCAACCCCCCTCCCTTAAGATTACAATCACTGGTATGTGGTGGAATCAGTGCTTTAGCTTCTTGGTTTAGTTGGTTTACGTAAAATAGAACAACATCCCAAGCACATGCATGGATTAAATACCCTTTTTTAGAGAGCACAGGTGCATCTAGTGTTCAAGAATATAGGGTGCTCGGTTGAGATGTGGAAGCGCACAAAATCACAAGATGTTCTCCCGGGAAATCTTTACAAAGGACTACAAATAACTCCATTCATCACATAAACAGCCATCACACTCACACTATTTTCAGGAATATGCTCATCAAATAAGTAGATTTATCATCTCAAGGGGGAAGGAAAAGAGATTAAGAATAAACACTGACCTCAAGTGCCTTGTAATTAACCTAAGAATCTTTGTTAAATGCTATGCAAGAGCAACAAAGGGATTTGATTCCAAAAGCGATATACATATTCAAAAAGTAGAAGCAGTTCTGCCACCAATTCCAACTCAACTAGAACAATGTCAAACATATTTTCCATGACACAAAAAGAACCTTATCACCAATCATACTCACATTTCAGCTTAGTATGATGTATATTCAGAATCACCAATTTGTACTATTACATACGATCAAGCTTTATGAGAGTTAAAAAATCATTACACACAATAAATGGAGGATAAAAAATTGGGAATCACTGAACCAGAAAACAAATATGTGAATCCAACAAGTAATCAAATATGCTATAGTCATTACAAATAAGATTAACTACAATAACAGTCAATCAAAAAAAGGGAAATACAAATAATCACATCTAAATCAAAATGATTTTCGTAAAAGCAAAAATAAGCATCATGACAAAAGGTAAAGAGAATTACTTTACAAAACGCGGAAGGTGTAGAGCGCCAGCAGAACCAATCAATCCGAATGGGAGTTGGCCTCGTAGTAGTACGCATCGAGATCGACAGTAGATGAAGAAGAAGAGTCACGCTGTTGATGACTCTGTTGCTGATGATGACGGTGATCCCGATCGTTATCGGAATCATCCGAATCGGAGTCGTCGGAGGAGTAGGAATAAGAGTAAAACGAATCGGGCGGAGGAAGGCAGAGGAAGGTCCAGATGCAGAGGGCGAGACGGCCGAGTTGCTGAAGAGGAAAACAGCAGACCAGATCCAACAACTGGTGACTGCTTATCCGGTCTTGTAATCCTATACATGATATCCGCTGCCATGTATCCGCTGATAGATGAGCAACTGATAACACTATCAGGCTGCTGAACATTATTACTTTGATTAGATTTCCTAATCTCTCTGTCTCTTCTCTTCTTGAATCGTCCTTCCTGTCCGAGCTTCTGTTTTTTGAATGCTTTCTTGTTTCGGTTTATTGGTTTTGGTTTGCAGTTATTTTGACCCGGCATGTTTCGGTTTATTGGTTTTGGTTTGCAGTTTATTGGTTATGAAGCGAAGGCCCAATCTTAAGACGAAGCCCAATATGAAACCTAGACAATAGGGCTTAGGCCCAATCCTAAGCCAAAGCCCAAACCAGAGCCCAATCTAATCACACCGTCACAGTTTCGTTTGCACTTTGACGTAAAGTGCACGCTTATAGCTTCCTCTAAAAAAGACCCGTTGAGGATAAAATATAGTAATGTATAAATAGTTGAAGCAGACTAGCACTAGCAGTGGGCAAGGGGTGGAGCAATGGAGGCGCTCAAGGTGTGGCGTATGTCGTCAAGGCCATTGAGGCACTTAATCTCCTTCGCTTCTCCGTTCACTTCTCCATCTATTGTCGCCACATCCAGGCGCACCTATTCTTCCCTGGTCCTTCGCTGCTGCAACTCCTCCACCACTACCACTGGCGCTGCCCGAAACCGCCGTTTCTCCTCCTCATCGTCTTCTTCCACTTCAGATCGAGATGCTGTTCGCGCCATTCGCCTCAAAAAGGTAATCACACCCTGATATACTCGTGGACGTGTATCTGTAACCGAAAGAAGCGAATCGAAATTGTGATTTGTATTCGAAAGAATTTTCTTTGTGGCGGCTACGACGTTAATGGAGAATTACGGCAAACTGATCGATGAGTGAATTGTGTGGTGCTTGTGGATTCTTTTAAATGGTAGAAGCATTGAGAATTAGCGAAATTTATGATTATTATCTATTTGAATTTTGAATTTGATCTAGTATTTCTTCATATCCTAACGAATAAATAAATAATAATGCTATAAGTGATTGAATATTTTTTGTCCCTCAAGTACGAGATGGGCATTAATAGTGGAAAAGGCATTATATTTTGAGTTGGAAATGTGATAATGCGGTTTTCATTTATTGAAGAAGTGATGAAATTGTTTAATGATGGTACAGGAGTTTCACATTTTTTTTATATCTTTTGCGGGTGGAAGAACTGCGGAGCAAAGGCTATGAACCCTACGCTTATAATTGGAACAGAACTCATACATCTAGCCAACTACAAGATATATATAGAAATTTGGGGAATGGTGAGGAGGCAAACAAAGAGAATGATTTTGTATCAATAGCCGGAAGAATTGTGGCTCGCAGAGCTTTTGGAAAGCTTGCGTTTTTAACACTAAGGGATGACTCAGGGACAATACAGGTTTGATGATTTTTTCTTGTTTCAATTTGGCTTTTCATGAGCAACTTTTACATTAAAATAAGTTGTTAGTCTACTTTAGTTCATAAAAAAAATTGTAGACTAGTTTATTTGTCCAGCTTCTTGTTCTGCACAGTGATTATTATGATTTGAAATAATGCAAATCCCTGATATGTGCACTAAGTTGGATAATAGTTTAAATGTCAATTTTTTATTCAGGGAGCATATGCCTGTTCTGTCTCAATATTGCTCAACTCGGGCTTTGGCATATGTCTGTCTCTGCCTATTGATAACATTACAGCCATGAATGTGCGTCTGTTTTTTTCTTGTATATGCCAAGGCAGGATTGACATAGGAGTTCTCTTCTCAAGATACAGCCTCCAACATTCTATGAGATGATTAATACCCAAGCACAAGCTTGAAAATGACAACTTCTCCTCTGTTTAACAGCTATATTGTGAGAAGGAAAAGCTTTTAAATGAGCAGTTTGAGCAATTGAAGACAGTTGTTGACATTGGTGATATACTTGGTGCTTGTGGCTCAATGAAGTGGACAGAGAAAGGTAAGCTTCCTTACATTACTGAAACCCATGCGACATGATCCATGTGTATGAGGGGCTTACCTACATCATTACATTTTGTTCCATTGGTGAGGCTTGGGAATGCCTCAATGCCTCCCTTGCTCCCATTCATTCCTAATGTTGTCATGTATGTTGCTGTGTTGATGCCTTATTATGAAGCTACACAATAAGAGATGTGCATGGGTTAGTTCAAGTGCATTTTGGAGAAAAATATTCAAAACTTAACCAAATACACCGAAACACTGAGGAAGTATCTGAGCTGCATGTAATAGGTTCATGTGTGGTTTGGTGTTATAAATTACTCATGTATGATATGTGATTAAAATTTCATTTATTTTTTTTAAAATTTCTTTTCAGGCGAGCTTTCTGTTTATGTGAAATCTTTTGCAATTCTTACAAAATCTCTACTTCCTCTCCCGGCTAAATATCATGGTCTTACTGATGTGGATAAGCGATATCGCCAACGGTGTGGTTATTGATGTTTCCTTTTTTTTTGTTGTGTTTGGGAAATTTGTGCTTTCCTACCTGGTGATTAGTTACATTTAAATTGAGTTCAATTTTAACAATATTCCCTATTGGTAGAAAATAAGGAATTGAAAAGGTTCTTGTGATATGATAGTTATGTTTACATCAATGTTCTTCTGGCACGAAGGCAGTTGTAGACATTGCTACTAATACTAAAGCGTACTGTTGAAACTTTTATGCATACTTTTTACCACCTTTTCTGTTATTCCTTTTGACCTGAAATAATCTATAATTTTGATGTTTAGGTATGTCGATATGATTGCAAACCCTGAAGTAGCAGATACATTCCGCAAAAGAGCAAAGGTGGGTTGCCTTTCTCATATAAAAGGAGAAACACGTTTGATTGTGTGAAAAGGTATATCAACTCTTTATATATTTTGCATAGGCTTAGACTCATGCCATAACCAAAAGTTAGAACTGAATATCTGTTAACTCTCCAGTCCTTCTAAATGTGGTTTCTCATTTTAGAAAAAAGAATTATCATGAGATGTCTATTGTACTTTCCTTTATTCTTATGTGTAATGTCACCAACTCTGCAAGAGGAAGAAACAACTTTCCTAAACTGCTTTCTCTCAAAGATTTTCTTTAGAATGTTTTGTCATGTTCTTTGTTATGCCTCTGTGATTGTATTTTGGTTTCCTTGAAATTGCTGTTCTCATGATGCTTATTTTTTCAGTAGATAGTTTCAGAGATACATAAAACGGTGGAATCATTTGGTTTTGTTGAAGTTGAAACTCCAGTTCTACAGGTTTATTTTCATCTCCGTATTACTTTTGGGTTTTGATATTTCTGATGATGATTATTACACAGTGAATTATGATGAAAGAGTATATGATATAGAATTACTGTAATGATTTTAAGATAATAGGAAGGGGAGTAGTCAAACAAAGAGAGGGAGACAAAGATTAGGTTTCATTATTTCAACTTCTAAGTTAAAATTATGCTTATGATATTTTTGAACTGAGAGTTATAACCATTTTCTTCAAGTAAAACTCTTAGTAGGCTTGGGATATAAATGAGGATTTTAAGGGTTATTTTTATTGTTTGGTTGAAGCTTCAAGACCATGTATCCATCATTACGAAGACCTGTTAGGAAAGTACGAGCCTATAGAACTGATCCTATTCAAGTAAGGTCATAGACCTATTAGGAAACTAAGTAAAAACATTGTAGAAAGAGGGAAGAGAAGAAAAAAGTTAAGAGAAAGACCAGGTATAAAAATATAAACCTACAATTTTCAAGTATGCATTCAATTTTTCAATGAGAATGTGCTACCCATTTGGTGGGTTGAGAACCGTACTGCAAATCCTCGATCAATTAGCTAATGCAGAAATGCTGTAAGAGTAAATACTTGCTAAAACTTGTTAAAGATTGATTAAGTAATTTGAATAATTTACTAGTTAAGAAACATGTGAAAGACACTTGTAAAAGCTGTTCTCAAGAATTGTCACATATAATGTTCTCAAAAAGACACCTGTAAAATTTGTACAAGGAAGCTGTTCTCAAGAATTGTCACATTTAATGTTCTCAAGCATTGGTTTTTATTTGATTTGATAAACTAGGGAGCAGCTGGAGGAGCAGAAGCTAGGCCATTTGTTACATATCATAATTCTCTTGGAAGGCAGCTTTATCTGAGAATTGCAACTGCACTTCACTTAAAGAGAATGTTGGTAAGCTTCATGCTGCTATGTTTTGCCATAAACTTTGACCAATCCTATAAAGTCCTTCCTCTCGAGTTAATTGATGATAAACTCTTTCTCCCCACCCTTCTTCCATGTGAGTTCATTGATAATTGGAAAAAACGCTTATTTCTGGACTGTCTTGTTCTGTATGTTTCTTTATACTTCAGTACTTAACATTTCCCTAGCTTTCATTGCGTTTGAGGCTTGTATTAACAGTTTGGGGGATTCGAAAAGGTATATGAAATCGGTTGGATATTCGGAAGTGAAGGCATTTCAACTCGTCATAATCCTGAATTTACCACTATAGAGGTAATTTCTTCCTCAACATTTTTTGTTTGATCAAGGAGCACCCATAGTTCAACTAGTCAAGGTCCCTCACCACCTGCCCGAGGACAGGGTTTTGAATCTTATCCCCATTGTAAAATGAAATTGTATAATCTAGCGCATAACAAATGTGAATGTATAGCATATTCTTTGCTATGTCTTCATTTCATCAAACTGGTATTGATTGTCATTGTCATTAACTTGGTCTTAGAAGTATGAAGCATATTCAGACTACCAAAGCATGATGAACATGGCAGAAGAAATTATTACTCGATGCGCTCTTGCAGTTCAAGGAAAGCTCAGCATTGATTACCAGGTGAATTCGCTCTTGCAATATCAATCATAATGATAATTAGTGTGCATCCGTTCTGATATCCGAATCACTTTTTGGTTTTCTCACATTTAAATATTATCCGAGGTTGTGGTGCTTTTGAATATGTAAAGCTTATCTTATGCTTCGGTCCAGGGGGCAGAGATAAGCCTAGATCGGCCTTGGAGGAGGGAAACCATGCACAATCTTGTAAAAGAAGCAACTGGGATTAATTTCAGTGAGTTGGGCAGTGATCTTAAAGTTGCTAAAGTTATTACTTCGAGGACACTTGGAGGTGGGGTTGATAAAAAAGAATTATCTGCCTTTGACGCATGCCCTTCTGTTGGCCACCTCCTCAATGAGGTCAATTTGCCTTTACTATTTAAAACATATTCTCTGTTTTTATAGAGTTTTCACGTACACGAGAGTAGTTTTTTGAGTATTTCTTCTTAATGGAGGCTGTTGTCTTCACAACTCTTTAGTTCTGAAATTAAACAAGTTCTTTTGCTTTGGACTAATTTGGACCCTTTCCTTTTCTTTCCTAATTCATTAACTCCAAAGCATCCTTTTTCAAAAAGTTTCTGCAAGGTTCACGATTCTAATTGTACTCGTTCAGGTTTTTGAAATTGTTGTAGAGCCAAAGCTTCTGCAACCTATGTTTTTTGGCTCTACAACCTACGTTTGTTTTGGACTATCCTGTTGAGATATCTCCTCTAGCCAAACCTCACAGAAGGTAATTAATTGTTACCCAAGAAATGTAAGTGCCTTGGACTATCCGTTTCTTTTTTTCCTTTTGGATGATGTTCTGCATGTCACTGATGGCTTCTTTCGTTTTGTTGCAAGGTTTCCTTTTATAATGCTGTGTTGCATATATGCCTTTCTGTCCTTACTAAAAGTCTAAAACATTGGCATGAAATTGACCTGGACGGATCTTGTTGAAGATTTGATCGCATCAAGTGTTGGTACTTGCTATACACTTTTGCCAGTTGGAATCATCATCATCGTCATCATTGCTTTGATCCCAAACCATGTTGGGTCAGCTACATAAATCCATACAATAAATCAGGGAAATTCGCAAAAAGAAGTCTTCTTCTTCATCCATTCCTATCAAAAGCTTCTTGTAACTTTTATCCGTGTCATTTTATGTCTCCCTCTTCTATTAAGGTATCTCCTAGTTGAATTTTTCGGGTCTACGAATGGCCATATCAACATCTCTCTGTTGTACATATGCAGTTGCACATATACCATTCTTTGTGTACTTCGTTTACCCATTCTGCTTTTTTTCTCTCCATTATTCTTCTCTCTCCATGATCAAGATACTTCAATTTTCCCTCACAGTTCACTGATTGGCTTTTTGTGACTAACACTTGTATGCATAACTCTCAGAAATTTGGCTCAAATGCTTGCACAGTTGTTTATCGTTAAATGACTTTTACTGCATGCAATGAAATCATATGTTGAGATGAATTGAGGACTGATTTTAGTGATAAGCTCATTTCTTGGACGCCTTTTGACTTCTTAACTTCAGCTCAATTTTCATGCCTGTTTTTAATCCTTCCACTGTAGGCATGCAGGCTTGACTGAAAGATTTGAACTCTTCATCTGTGGTCGGGAGCTGGCAAATGCATTCTCTGAATTGACTGATCCCTTGGATCAGGTAAAGTCCAGTGCAGTTATTGGTTTTGATATTTTCTTTCACTGCTGCTAATATTATTTTGACCATGAAACGACTTGTTAGCAGCTGGATAGTCAATTCATTACTCTGGATGAGTTTTCTGTTGTTTATGGACTTGTGTAACTTGTGTTTAATGCTGATGGTTTTGATATTCTTTTGGTATATAGCCAATGGATCAATTATAGCCTTTTAAGCTCATTTTGTTTTCTTTTATTCATCATTTAGTTCATGAAGTTTTGTTTCACCATACCCTTCTCAACTCGTCAACACATATCAAAAGGCAAAAGAAATATAGAAATTGCATTATGTCAAAAAGATCTGTAGAATTGAAGATTGTAAAATGCAGTTGGTACAGATTCATGGCTTGGGAATAGCTGTGTGACTTATGGTCATGCCATATCTGTTGTTATAATCTATCCTTATACATTACTTCAGTTAGAAAGGAAAATTTTGATTACCAAAACTGTTGGCAGAGAGGACGCTTTGAAGAGCAAGTGAGGCAGCACAATGAGAAGAGAGCAGCCACTGCTTCTGAAGCAGGTTGTAGTGAAGAGGAAAGAGAGAAAGATGAGGACAATTCCTATGAAGGTGACCCTTGATGATGATTTTCTGACAGTCTTGGAATATGGAATGCCCCCTGCTTCAGGAATGGTATGATAATACTTTTCAGTCAATTCGCTCTGAATTGCATGTCTGTTCTAATGGATAACCAGGCATTAATGCAATTCTGAAAATTTATATATGTGTGCACGTATATATTAACTAGCCATCTTTTGATAGTTAAAGCTTTGATATATTTTTTTTGTAAAAAAAATGGTAGGAGGGTTCAATGAATAATTTGTCGTGAGGGAGACTATTTCCTCACTGCTCTCTTCCAATTTGGAATCGACTGGAGATATATCACTTGTGTTTCTTTAAATTCTTGAAAGGTGATTTAATATGGAAGGATTATGTTTCAGGGACTTGGAATTGATAGGCTGGTGATGCTTTTGACAAACTCGGGCAGTATTCGAGAAGTCATAGCATTTCCTGTCCTAAAGATTCAGCAGTAGGACCACAGCAGAGAGTAATGGCGGACCAGGTTCTTTTATGGGAGCAGGTTCAAGTTTGTAGAGAATATTTAGGGCTGTGAGTTAGTTGGAGAGATTTCCTCCATCACTTTTCCTTTTAGAAAGTGAAGAGAAAGTGGCGGGGAACTTGGTCATTGTCTGCTTATTTATATACTACATCATGGTTTACTGTAACATTGTTGGATGTTTTCTTGCTGTCATATTTCCTGAAATTGGTTCAGGTATAATTCAGCATCCTTGGATTCCTAGTGGGCATCATTCAAAATCTGTTCACTAGAAATCTACTTTTTTGCTGTGACTTTATTCAGTTAGTCATGTTTATTTGCATATTATACTTGATCGTGTAACTTTGACAATTAAAAGTTCTTGATGAAAATTTTAGAGAATTGTTGGCAACATCTATGGCTGTGCAGTATTTGAACCGCGAAGAAGCCCAATTCATGTCCTAGCAAAATACAAGAAGCTCCGAGTATTGAAGAATCGTTAGTAAAAGAACATGTAGCAGCTGAGCCCGAGGCGCACGGCTACTTAAAGGTAAACCAACCTTTGATATTACCAAAATTCAGATTTTGATCCCCTGGGATTACAGATGGAATTGGCATCTGTCATATTTTACTTGCATGAGATTGGTAGTATATGGAGTGTAGAATATGCATGATATTATAAGAAAGTCGTTTGGAAAACTGCCTCTTGGGGGGCATAACATTGTTGACTCTACAAGTGTACAGTCACTTATCACGCTCAGCTAGAAAGTAGAAAACATTTGGGCATGCTTTTTTCGACACGGCCCAAAAGAAAAGGCTTTGGTTGACATGATTACAGTAGTGTGCAGCTTTTACGTGGGCTTCAGTTTAGGTTTCTTGTTTGTTTCGATTAGCTTCTGTAATAATTTGGTTTCTTGATGTCATTATTGATTGCTGGCCCACCCGCTATGACGTTTTATGTAGAACAACTGCTGGCTAACTTAACGAAAATAATGTCATATAATGTAGTGTACGGTTATCATTTGTACTTATGTACACGTGACACGATAACATTATGCCATGCCCAGCCTCACAAAGAGCCAATGATCAAGTCGGGAAGGCATGGGATGAAAGGACACCATTTTTATCTCTCCATTTGTAGGAATTTATTATAAAATCAAATATAGTTATTTTAACCTATTTTGATAGTGTTAAGAGGAAGAAAAACCTTATTTTGACAGTGAGATTGATCATGAATCGCGAGGATTATTCGATTCTTATGAAAATGGCAGAAGCAAAGGATAACGAAGCCGTGCCTGCAAAGGTGCTGTTGAAAAAGAGAACCTACCTGCCTTGCAATTGCATCATAAAATCCACGTCCCAACAAGAGTTCTGAATATTAGGTTTCGTGCAAAGAGCAAAAGGTAAATGAATCGGTAATCTGGAAACTTAATAAAGGCAGGGAAAGCCTTCAGTTTAGATGCCAAATGGTATTGGACTATGTCACTTGTGTTGCAACCGAAATACCGGTCTCTTAAAGTTAAAATGGTTGTTTATGGCTCATATCCATTGTGGGATTAAAACATACCACACCTCGAATTACAAACATTATATGAATCAGCTAATATGGCCTACTTAAGTACTAATTTAACGAAACCTGATAAGAATCCAAGGGCTCGAAAATGACTTGCTCCATAGAATACAATATTATTTAATCTTTCTACATTTGGTACGAGAATTTCAACAAGTTTGGCTGATCTTGCTTTCGTGTTTAGCTTCTATTGAAAATACGTGGGAAATTCTCCTGTGCCATATTACAATCCATGATCCCTGTATAATCACAATATATTGATGAATGATGACAATGGCGGTTACTATTATAAAATTCCTTTTCTGGAGAGACTTGACAGTTGTTTTTTTGAAATCCCATATATTTCCAAATTGAGAGTCTCTCTCTCTGCTCAGTGAGAAGGCTTTCCTTCTAATCTGATCTCCCTACCTTTTTTTGTTCCTTCTATAATCTCGCTAATCACCAATCTGATTAAATTTATTTCCACGGTTGACAATGGAGGGGAGAGTGAGATATTGCTTTGATAGAGGGTATGATTGTCACCTACCAAAAAAACATAGGGCAGGCGTGTCATTTTGTAAATTTCATTCGCAATTTGCTTTAACAGTAGTATATTTGACAGGTGTCTACTTTCGTCACTCCCCAAAAGGAGGGGAAACTAACTGGATTCTCTGGTTATTTTTGGTCACCCATTCCTCTAAAGACTTGGAAATTCATCGTTGGATACTTCCAAGAAGGCAAGAACCCATTTTTTTCTTGCTGGGTTTTACTCCTAAAAATTAATTTTCTGTTCAGTCCACAAAACCCAGAAAGCATTCACGATTTACCCTCTTGTTAGATTACATTGGGTATGTTAATATGTTATTCTTCATATTAACAAGGCAACAAATTGTCTTTTTCACAATTTGGGAATTGGGTCCTTGATTTTCTTTCAGATGAATACTTGGAATTCTATGTTCTTCAGTGGGGTCCTGACATAGTTTCCATAGTGTCAACCAGACAACGGCTTCATTTGCCATATAATACTTAGTGTTTTTTTTTTTTTTTTGTTTTTTTAACTTTCTATAGTTTTGGGTTTCTCTTTCAATTATTTCAAATAGGTTGAAGTTTGAATCTAGATTTGTTTATTGAGATTTAAGTTTCGTAATGGGATGTCAGGAGTGATGCTGGGCTGGAATCATCAAGAAAAATTTTGTTCATGAGGATTTTGTTTTGCAAGATCCATTGCCCTTCTTTCATTTGCTTCTGCAAACCCTCCCCTCATTTGTACACTGCTGGACCATTGAAATTGGAAAACAGCCCACATGCGCCAGTTGCTGTTGATACCTGTAACCATCATGAATGTGGTGATACTGATGGTGAGACTATTGCGGCCAGCAAAGATTTTACTGATGTAGATGGGAAGCAACGGCAAGAACAACAGGTTGAGAATTTTGCGAAAAGCAGTCTCAAGAAGACATCTCCCGATTCGAAAGAGGTTCAAAAGAAGAGAGTGCAATGGCCGGATTTGTTGGGGAAAGAACTAGTTGAGATCAGGGAGTTTGAACCTAGGTGGGTACTCTCTCTTTTCTCTGAGCACTCTTTCTCTTTATTAATTTTTGGTGTTTCTTGATGTTTGAGAGGATTTTTTCTGGAGTTTGATATGTTTTCACTTAATTTTTGAACATTGGTAATGGTATAGAAATTGCTTAAAATTTTGTCATTCTTGACATGCGATTTACTTTCTGGAATGGGTGGAATTTGGGATGGCATGTATAGACTATAGAGACAAAATCTACTTGTTATATAATTTGAATGATTAAAATTTTTGCCTCACATTTGTTTTAAAATGATATTTGTAACCTGTAGACTGTAGTCTACTTGTAATTCAATTTTTAATTCATTGCATCTGCAAGTAAGAATTCTAAGATTATGTGGTTGTTACCTCCTAGTTTACTGAAGGAATCAAATGAAATTCCATTTGCTTTCAATAAGCTCATTGATCAATTTCACCTTTTTAGAATATTATTCTGGAGATGTTTAGTGTGGTTTCTGCCTTTGTCAATTCTGTAATCACTGGATGAGAGGTACTTGTCGCAAGCAGAAGAACAGGGAAAGGGAATCGGAAAAGTTAAAGAGTTCTAATTTTAATGGCTCTACGGTAGTCGTTGAATTTTTAAATAACGTGAAAGAATCATTTGATCATTACCCATGGATTTAGATGTGTTTGAATTTAAGCTTTGCAATCCATTCAATGTCCATGGATGCTAATGTTAATGGTAAGATTAGGAAGTTTGTCAAGGATACCTGGTCTATCAGATCAGTATTATATGTGATGTTGGAGCCATACTGCCATAGGGACCCAATGCTCTGAAGCAATCCATGCAAAGAACTTGCTTTAGAGTTTAGAACATATGATGCTGCGAATATGACCTATGTATGACTCTTGCAAAATGTTGTTCTGTTGGCATGTTCCCATCTCATAATATGTTTCTTCTTAAATTTAATCTACGATATAATTGATTGGTCCCAACTTATTGGTATCATTTTTTTTTCTTTTTCGAACAGTGAAACAGAAGATACAGACAATGAATACGAGAACACTAGGGGCTGCGTTTGTGTCATTCTTTGATGTTCAGTTAATGTCATCTCCGAACATTTCCATGCTAACACAAGCATGAGATAAGATGGACAAATTAGGTGATGCCCTTCCATTCTTATGGAGAATTCAACAGCTGCATTGGAGTCAAAAATTCAAGTTCTCATTTCCTATGACTGGGGCCTTATCATCAATTCTTGTACAAAGACCTTTCTTTCCTGGAGAACACACAGTGAAGCAGAATAGTTATTTGTTGAATTATTGTTAGGCATGTGAAGCCATTGTTTCCTTTCTAATGCACTGTAAACTTCTCAGTTCTCATTCATTACAAGATTATGAAACTTCTTTGAAGTAATCGAATTTTCATGACATGTTTTGCATTATTTTCTGCAGAAAGTGATCCTTTCATGACATGCTAATGCACTAGCAAAATTTTCTTTAGCATGAACGATACCATCATTGTGAAGAGATATTGAGAGGGAATGTTATACGAGTGTTTGTTTGAGGAGTGTTATCTCTACAAAGGCTGTTCTCTTGTACTGGATCATTTGCTGGACATAATATATTTTCTGGAAATGGATCATTAACTGATAGAGAACTGGTACAAATTGGATGTGGTGCATTTGTTATGGATGTCAGACCACGGAAGATTTGACGATGTTAACAAATCCAGTAATTGTAGTCAGAACATATTGTCTAGAAGTGTATTCTAGAAAGCTTTCGGAGAAACTGTTGAGTTGATGCATCGAAGTTCCGGTTTGTAGTTAAAAATCAGAAGACAAAGAAGAAGAATATGAAGAGATTCGGTTGCCATATGATTTTCATCGATCTGTTCCTTTTCTCAGTTCTTAAGGAATCTGTTTGGTGCTTGCGAGGGATGATGAAATGACAGAAAAGGGACTTCATTGACACTGGAGAGAGTGAGATATACACAGAGTTGGAAGATGGGGCATGCCATTTCAGCTTGTGCCCAGTTTTGGCGTTTGCCTCCACTTTATTGTCAAAAAATTACACTTATAAGACAGATGAGTTTTCATAAGAAACAGAGAGCAAGTGATTGAACAGAGAGTAAGTGGTTGAATACAAAGTGTTTTTCAAACCATGGGAATATTACAGTATATATGTACAAACATGAAGGTCAACTTCTACGTCAATCCCTATAATCTCTACATCAATCCCTATATCTAAGCCTAAGGATGTGCATCCTATAATTACCAGGATTCAATTGTATATACAATAGGAAAGAGAATAATGGAGAATAAATCCTAATTGACACAGATATCATATCCCGTAATAGGCCCCCTCAAGTTGGAGAGTGAAGATCACAAACTCTCAACTTGTCGCGCAATATTGTAAACTGGTCTTTTCCCAATGCCTTTGTGAAAATATAAGTTAATTGAAAACATAAAGGAACATATGAAGGACTGATCATTCCAGCTTGTAATTTTTCTCTGACTATGTGACAATCAATCTCAATGTGCTTCGTACGTTCATGAAAAACCGAATTTGCTGCGATAGACAAGGCAGCTTGATTGTCACTATAGAATGGTATAGGAGCTGTTTGTTGAATCTTCAAGTCTGGTAATATATAACGTAACCAAGTTAGCTCTAAGCATGTGATTGCCATGGCTCGATACTCGGCCTCTGCTGATGAGTGAGAAACCGTGGCTTGTTTTTTTGATTTCCATGAAATGAGTGAATTACCAAGAAAGATGCAGTATCCTGTCACAGATCTCCTTGTGGTGCGACAACTTCCCCAGTCTGAGACTCTGAGTCATAAAAGGCCTTCAAGGTAAGATTATTGATCGCAGGAAATAATAGACCTTGACCTGGAGTACCCTTAATGTATATGAGAACCCGTAATGCAGCATCCCAATGAGGTCTTCGAGGTTGTTGCATGAATTCACTTAATGTGCGTACAGAGCAAGCTATGTCAGCCCTAGTGACAGTTAGATAAATGAGTCTGCCAACTAGTCTCCTGTATTTTGATGGATCATTCAATAAATCTCCATCCGTGGAGGTGAGTTTAAGATTTTGCTCCATTGGAAATTTCTCTGGCCGTGCATTCGAAAGTCCTGTATCGTTCAAAATATCCAGCGCATATTTTCTTTGAGACATAAAAATACCTTGTCTTGAATGAGAGAATTCAATCCCCAAAAAATATTTCAAGTCTCCAAGATCTTTGATGCGGAAGCGCGTGAGAAGAAACTTTTTGAGATGTTCCATTTCTTGGAGATTATTGCCTGTGAGAAGTATGTCATCAACATAAATAAGTACAATAGTGAATGATGTACCTTGAGTTTTGGTGAAAAGTGAATACTCAGCTTTGGACTGTCGATAACCAGCTCTTTGGATTGTATCTGAAAAAGTGGAAAACCAGTTTCGAGATGCCTGCTTGAGTCCATAAAGAGACTTGTTGAGCCGACAAACAATGTTCGCCCCCTGTCGGCAAAGACCAGGTGTTATTTTTTTGCAAAGCTTCTAATTCAGCATTCATGGCTTACTGCCAGTTGGGATCAAGCGATGCTTGTTTGTATGAGGTAGGTTCTGTATGCCCTGTAGTGTTAGCAATAAAAGCACAATGGTCTGGAGCAAAACGTTTATATGAAAGAAATTGAGAGAGAGGGTATCGCGTACCAGAAGAAAGACTTGGTGCAGAGGTTGAAGATATGACTTGGTTGGACATGTGGTAATCTGAATGCCATGCTGGTGGTTGGCGAGAACGAGTGGAATGACGCGGAATAATGGTGGGTGGCTGGATTATGGGTGGAGGGTGTGGGTGAGTTTCGGTATCTAAAGTGGGAGAAGATGGTGATATGGAGGAGATGGTGTCAGATGTTGTTGGTGGTGTAGGTTCTGGAGGTGGTATACTCGGGTTTGGTAAGGAAGAAGTGTCAGATGTAGATGTTGTAGTAGGTAAGGGAGAGGAGGTAGGTGATGGTGTTTCTGTAGGAATGGGTATGGTGTCTACGGGTAATGGGTCACTAGCAAGAGAAGGAATAGGTAAAGAGGCTTGTGGTGGTGAGTTATTGGAAGAGTCCGAAATGGTATTGAAAGGAAAAGTATCCTCACAGAACTTGACATCACGACTAACAAGGAATTGTTTGCTTGTCAAGTTGTAGAGTTTGTATCCCTTGGCCTGTGGGATAGCCCACAAAAACACATGTATGGGCACGGGGGTCAAATTTATGAAGATGGTGAAGGGTAGTTGCATAGCAAAGACAACCAAAGACTCGCAAATGATCGAGAGAAGGTGGACGATTATAGAGTAATTGGACTGGTGATTTGTTAGAAAGTATTGGGGATGGAAGCTAGTTAATAAGGTAAACGACAGTCATGACACATTCTCCCCAAAAGAGGATAGGTAAATGAGATTGGAAGAGTAGTGCACGAACAATAGTAAGAATATGGCGATGTTTGCGCTCTACAATTCCATTTTGTTGTGGAGTGTAAACACAAGTGCGCTGGTATTCATCACCATTAGTTTGGAAAAAATGTCGCATGGAAAAAAATTCATATCCATTATCCACTCGAATGGCTTTAATTTGAGCATGAAATTGAACTTGGACAAAAGTAAAAAAAGATTTGAGAAGCTGTTGGGTGTCCGATTTATGTTGCATCAAAAAAAGCCAAGTACAACGAATGAAATCATCGACAATGGTGAGAAAGAAACGTGCCCCTGAATGTGTGAGAACCTTGTGAGGTCCCCAAATGTCACAATGTATTAAATCAAAGGGAGCAGTAGTTGATATTGAACTTGTAGGAAAAGGTAGTCTGGTTTGTTTGGCCATGGGACAAATAGTACAATTATGATCAAAAGAGACTTCATTAGATGACAATAAAGAGGAAACTAATTTAAGGTGGGAAGGTGATGGATGCCCAAGTCGCATGTGCCATAGATTGGATGGACGAGAAACTTGATTTGAGAAAGGTGTTTTGGGTAGCGGGGACATGTAATAGAGACCACCACACTGTTCACCCTTGCCAATCATCTTCCCCGTAGCCAAGTCCTGCAAAACTCAAAAGGTGGGGAATAAGATGACACAACAATTGAGAGAATTGGTGATTTTACTAGCAGAACATTAAGATTACATGAAAGGAAGGAACACATAACACTTTGTTTAGTGTGATGTCTGGATTAAATGGTAAGGTTCCAGTGGACGTTATAGGGGCAGAAGAACCGGTAGGTAAATTGACAAGAGGCAAGGATGATTTTTCTATAGTGGTGAAAAGTGTAAGGTCAGGTGTAATGTGATCAGTGGCCCCACTATCTAGAATCCATGGCTTGGTAAACACAGAATTAATTGAGGCAACAAAAGAAGTAAACAGACCTGTGGCGTTTGCATAAGCATCGCTATTACCCGAGTAGTGATTTGAATTCATTATAGAAAAGACTTGAGCCAGTTGTTGGAGTTGGGTTGTAGAAAGACCATGAAGGGGATTAGCCGAAGCAGGTTGTTGATCTAGAGCTGGGTTTTCACCATGGAAGTTGGATTGGTTTGCTGAAAAAGAGGTAGTGTCTGCTGCATGTGCAGTAGGAAAACCACGTGAATTCTTGGAGTGTTGTCCCTGATAGGATTGGTTGTTATTAGGTCCATGATTTTGCCCTTGGGAATGCCTGTTTTGTTGGCCTTCTCTATTGTTAGGAAACCAAGTACCATTCTTGAATTTGCAGTGGTCATCTGTGTGTCCGCGCTTATCACAATGGCTACAATGAAATTTAAGTGTTCGACATTCATCAATTGTGTGACCGTCCCGATTACAATGACTGCAGTGTTTTGTGTGGTTGGAGGTATTATGAGAGTGACCTTGCACAACAGTAGCAATAGAGAAGTTGTCCGTCTGTCTGGATCCCAGCTGACGTTGTGTTTCTCCTGAACAACAAGTGAATAGGCTTGACGAACATTGGGTAGTGGTGTCATCATAAGAATATTGCTGCGTACAGTGTTGAAGGTGTCGTTGAGACCCATGAGAAACTGCATCATCTGATCTTCGTCCTTTTGTTTGTCATGTTGATGAGCCTGATCACATGTGGGTGGTGTTTGAAATGAATCCAATTCATCCCGAAGATCTTTGCGTTTTGCATAATAATCGGCAACCGTCATTGAACCTTGTGTCAGCCAAGCGATGGACTTTTGTATTTGATATATTGTTGTTGCATTCTTTTGAGAAAACTGTTCTTTGTAATCTTCCCACACTTGTTGAAGGTCTTGGCACAAACCACGGATTTTGAAAGGTGAGGATCAACTGAAAGTGCAAACCATGATAATATCATGCTATTGCACTGGTTCCATAGATTATAATCGGTTGGTTGCTCTGTTGCTGAGGGAGGTTTGATAGTTCCGTTGATGAAGCCAATCTTATTCTTTGCTGTGAGTGCATGAATCATAGATTTACTCCATGATGGATAGTTGGTGCCGTCCAGCCTTGTGGGTACGAGCATAAGACCAAGGTGGTCTGAATGGTGAACATAATATGGATGCGTTGGGTCCACACTCAGATTCTTGTTGGCAATGGTGTTGGAGTTTTGAGATTTTGTTGATTGAGGTTCTTCTTGTGCCATGGTGATGAAGAGAAAATAGGCTAAAACAATGGACTTAGGCAATGAGATGGCCTCGCTCCGATACCATCATAAGAAACAAAGAGCAAGTGATTGAACAGAGAGTAAGCGGTTGAATAGAAAGTGTTATTCAAACCATGGGAATATTACAGTATATATGTACAAACATGAAGGTCAACTTCTACGTCAATCCCTACAATCTCTACATCAATCCCTATATCTAAGCCTAAGGATGTGCATCCTATAATTACCAGGATTCAATTGTATATACAATAGAAAAGAGAATAATGGAGAATAAATCCTAATTGACACATATATCATATCCCGTAATAAGTTTAAACCATGGTACATTGATTTCCAGTCTGATGACTAGAGGTATTCTTATCTCGTTTTCGTTCTTTGAAGTGAGAAAGATCACATGTTGTTATTAGATTACTTACTGATGTTGTTTTCATTCTCTATTTTTTTTTTCTCCTAGCAGAATTTTGGGACCCCATTTGAGCATCCCAGATCGCGTTCCCGAGTGTCCCAGCTCGCTAGTGTACCCGTTCTGGGACGTGCGTCCCAATCCAAGGTATGAGGGGGGTTAGACCGTTCCCAGGTAACTATGCTCTAATCCTAGCTCTTGCACTTTTGACATTGATGGCAGAGTTTGGTTGATCCTAATGAAGCAGGAATTTCCCTGGAAAGCTGGTTCTTCGACAAGTCTAGCTAAGAGTAAGATACCAAGGCTCGCTTTCAAGAGATGAGCATTAGCTGTAAGTTCGGCTGCTCGAGTGGAAGTCGGTTCAAGCTTTGGTCCAATACGACACTGTTCCTTAGTATTATGTGTCTGCATGTGCCTGTCACGTGAAGGCCCTTGTAAATTAGCGTCTTGCACAAGCAACTTTTCATTCTTTTTGTTTTTCATTCGATATACAATAACGAGATTTTCGCTCTCTACCCTTTCCAGCACTTTCTAGCAACTCTTTTCTTTCGTTCTTTTTTAAATGCTTTCTCAGCATAACCTAACGGCTGAGACATGAAAATTACCATCGCATCGGAGCAAATTGTTCCGATATAGGTTTGTGTTTCCGATTTCTCGACGTCACAGTTGGCTGACCTTCTTCTTCTGCTCCAAAGCATCAATATGCGCTGACAAGGTCCACCACGTTCAGAATTTCAGAAAGAGAAATGAGAGAATGGACGCCATAGATTCAGTGTTTATGTTTAGGACAGCGTTCGCCTCGCGAAGAGGTGCCATAATCTCGATCGCAAAGGTACAAGAGGAACTTTTCGATTTTTATTTCTTTGAATCGAACGGTTACTAATTGTTTCCATTGCTTCTAATGTTCAATCTGTTTCGGATTGTGAGCCTCAGTGTTTTTGTATTGCATGCTGTGGATCTCATGAAGGTGGCGTTCCGTTCAGCGATAGGGTTCGTGATTTGTCGGTTTCATCGTGAAGCTGATCTTCATCCCGATCAACAATATCGTTGTCGGATATAGCTAGGTAAAATGGACTATTTAATCGCTTGATTGACTCTGGTGTGCTTTTCTTTTATATTGTCGCCTTTCATTCGGTCATTGAGTTTTACCAAATCCTATATAATTTGCAATTCAGTAAATTCACACAGATCGAGGATGGATAGATCAATATAAAGGAAATAGCATTATATATTTGGAGTGTAAATTCTTATATCAAAATCTTAACCACGATACCTGGCTCTTTGTATTGTCAAAAAAATAAATAAAAGAACACGATACTTTGCTCTTCTGATCTCAACATCTTGCTGTATGTTGAGATGCCAAAGCTCTCTCTCATTCCACGACCCTTCAATTTTCGTCTCTCTTATCTTTTTAATGTTGCATATTGTGTATGATCCAAACACTTCAATTTTCCTTCAATTTCTCACCAACCACAGAACATAAATTTTTTAGAGTAATTACTAACTAGTGCTTATAGTTACTCAATAATATTTAAATTATCAACTGTAAGATATCTCTCTTAAATGATATTGATCATCTTTCTTTGCAAAATAATTGCATTAAGGATTTGCTTCAATCACATAATATATCTCTTAAGACCATTGGCTAGAACTAACGAAGCTTTAGTTTGCAGACTTGAAGTTGTAACAAAGATAATTGGAGCTTAGGTAAAGTTTATATGTTCCTGAAGAGGATTTGATGTTTAACATATTCCAGATCTTTTGTTGCTTTCGAGATCTTAGCCATGGTAGTAATCTGGTACCACCAATTTATGGAAATAATGTTTTTTTCAGTATTTCATAGTGTCGTCAGATCTTGCCTTTTAATTGATATGAATGCTTTGAAGCAGATGAAATCTTCAATATAAGATGTAATAGGCAGTGACATGGTCTGATGGAGTAAATCTTGCGAGGGATATTAACTTCCACTTTCCACAGGTCTATTCCCCCACCCTGTCTTTTCTCTTTGCAAGTGCTCTTTAGACAACTGAATATCTTGTTTTCCTGATGCGTTGGTGTCTGTCTGTTTGCATGGATACCATCAGCAAGTGAGGATGCTATCAACCTTATTAAACGAAGTATTAACGTTGTAAACTATATAATTGCCTGACCTCTGCGTTTCCCTCTCCACTTTTAAGCATTTATTTGCTTTGTTGCTGAGACCTCACAATCAGCTACAGAAGCCCTTCTGTATCCTTTTCTTCTTCTTCTTCTTTTTTTTCCTCTCCAGATACCTTTTGTTTATCATTTACATATGAACATTTGGCCCGGCGGAGAGTTGCGGGGGTGAAACCTAGAGGTTACATGTTCAATTTCTGAAAACGACATCCACATATTATGTGGGATAAAGTCTGCATATATCTTTTCTTTCGTCAATATCCCCATTGTGAGAGCTTTGTGCACGATTGTTGTTTACCTTTTGGACAGGCGAACATGTGGCTTAGGGGTAGAGTTGCAGACCTAGAGGTCATAGGTTCAATTCATAGAAACAATCTCCCACATATTATGTGAGGGGTAGGCAAGAGCCATGTGCACGGCTATTGTTTACATTTCGCTTTTTGTATGCTATGTTTTTGGGTGTGGATGAATAACATCTGTTTAACTTGTTTCTTTAGTTTCCATTTGGGTAATGCATTACTGTAGCCCTTCAATGATTGCAGTTCACTATAAATCTTTGTTGTATTGTTGTTGCTTTTATGTTGTACCATCACTTTGTTCCAGAACAGCTGCGACTATAATACCCGCCTCTGGTTTGTTGTCTTTGTTGCAGCGTCTCTTTGATCCTTGTTCTTGGATTTGCTATTGTATGAAACACGTAGAAATATAATTTGTGTCACAGGTGGAACAACAGTAGGCCTGGAGCTGCAATATGTGAGGAGATATCATGGTGCTTTATCAAATTCAAAACTCACTGGCTATTTTGCTTCTCCCAAGTTACATGCCCCTATAAGCATAGGTGGTTCTGTCTTAGCTTCTGAAAATTTTGCACTATTAGTTACATGGCGGCAAGTATTGGTGTGTTCGAAACATGATTCCATCCATGGTTGCAAATTCCTGTACTGTGTTTTGAATAATGCTACAGCATCTTTGAGGAAATGGTTGTGTGGGATTTAAAAAATGAACACTATTAGTTACATGGCTGCAAGTATTTGTGTGTTTGAAACATGATTCATTCCAGGGTTGCAAATTCCTGTACTGTGTTTTGGATACAATATCGTTGAGTAAATGGGTTTGTAGAATTTCATTTTTGAATCATAGATCTTTGGATTATGTACTGAAATGGTATATGTGCACCATTGCCCATTGTTAATATAAATTGCGTGTTAAGCAACTATTACTCAATTTCATGAAGTTGTAACTGGTAAGTGGTAAGTGGTAAGTGCCGGTGATATATGAAGTGAGAATTACCATATAATGGACATGATGTCCCGTTTTCTATTCGTGTTTGTGCTTTCTGATTTTGACAAAGAGGTTGAGTCCGGACATATTCTGATTATTGCTTAAATCATTAGAAATTTCGCATGCTATGTGCTTCTTGAATTGAGTTTTACGTACGTTGGATTGCATCTTATGCTGTAATTTTCCAGTGGTTCAGTTATTCTGTTTGTTGTTTACATCTGCAGTTTGTGATGCCATGATTCCCCTCTAAAATAAATGTGATCCTGTTTGGATGATTTCATGGTTTCGAATTGGAGGCACTGACTTTCCTTGACGTTGTGTGGTGTTTTTAAAATAACGTAATTTTTAATTTTTTATTCAGGGTTTTTCGTGGATGCATGGGACGACCGACTCATCTGATAATTAAGTTCTAAAGCAAGAGATTACATGGAAAAGTTCTTCGATATTTGAAGAAGTGTGTGCTGTAGGAACAAAGGCCTGCGCTGAATGGAATGGCTGGAGGATTTAAACTTTAAAGTTTAAACCATTAGATTTTTTGAAAAGGATTTTTAACCATGCGGATATTAAACACTAAAGAATTGAATAAAGCATAAAGTCTGGCCCGTACAGGCTTGTGCTGCGGGCCCGCTCATGCCCACGGTCTAGTTAAGAGGACCTTAAAGCCACAAGCGGTTGGAAAAAAATGTTCTTTTAAGTTGGTCCTCGAGCTCACTTTAATGAACTGACTACTGAGAGCAATTGTAGTGGGCCTGCAATAGGCCCAAACATATTTGGCCCATGATCTATCTAAGAGTGGGGTCAGCCCATTCTAGTTGCATATAAGGCGCATCAAAGTTCGGCGTACGACCAAATAAAGTGAGCTTTAAGCCCATTGAAGTTGGGCCACAGGCCCAATATAATAAAGAATGGGCCCATTGGTGGGCCTCAACAGCCCATGAGTAAGCCTTGGTAGGCTAGTTATGGGCCAATAGTGGGCCTCAACGGCTCATTAGTAAGCCTTGGGAGGCCCGTTGTAGGCCATTAGTGGGCCTATTGTAGGTCCGATATGGGCCCATTAGTGGACTAATATGGGCCATTAGTCGGCCTTGGTAGGCCCAGTAGTGGACCTATATGGGCCATTAACGGGCCTTGGGCCTGTTAGTGGACCTTAATGGGCCCAATAGTGGGCCTGCTAGTGGACCTACGGGCCCGATAGTGGTTTTCTGTGGGCTCGTTAGTGGGCCTTTGACGGGCCAACAATTTTGGGCCCAGGGTCTACTTGAACTGAAGGCCAGTAAACCTGGCACCGGGCCCAGGGTGATGTTTTAGAAGCCCATTAAAGCTCATAATTAGGTACTGGCCCACAAATTGGGCCCTACCCTCTTTCTGTTGGGCCTGAGGCCCGGGTTCAAAATCCGTTAAAGTTAGGCCGAGGCTCATTTATACACTATATTCCTTTTTCACCAACACTGCCCCAAGACCAAGAGCCATTCCAGTTGGGCTATGTCAAAATGATTTAAAGCACGATGCTGTGGCCCTTAGCCCATTCTATTAATTTGTTTGGCTATGATTTGTCAATTAAATTCTAATAATGTGAAATCTAATTATTAGTGAGTGCTTGTCATCCATTAATATTTGTGATTATTGATTATGATTTTTTCTGTGATTATTTTACTAAAAAGCGCATTTGTTCAGCACTATAAACTGGCTTGATGTAATACATGCAATTATAGAAAGCAAGCAGCCATTTGTGGAACATCCTATAGAAGAGTGGAGTACTAAAAAATTTAACCTACAAGAAAATATGAAACGTCAGCATAATATCCAGTGCATCATACCATAGAAAAGCAAAATGAACAAACATAAGTACCTTTATAAACATTTAAAAAGCAGACAATCTTCCATCCAGACTTCTTCCACTACCTTTTTTCAACTAAGTAAACTTGTAAGTCCCTATATAAACATTTAGAGATATATAATCTTAAAGCAGACAGTTTATTTTAGACAAAGCCTAAACATGTGTCGCGACGGCTAGGCTACTGAAGAAAGGGTTGGATTAGGAGGGAGTGAGAATAGAAGTGGGGTATAGTATAGTATGTCACTAGCACTAAAGTTTACTTCTCAACTTAACTAAAAGCCATAATGCTAGCAATTTCTTAACAAGGATGCCTGGTCAGCTATCAAATATTATTTGTAGCAATATTTGATAGTTTTCCCAATCCAGATACATTTAAATAGTTTTGTATAGAAGTCGTAAGGAACATGAGAGGTAATAAAATAAATTTTAACATCATGTGATAGCACATACTAAGTATAATTTGATAGTTGCAGAAGAGCACCAAGAATTGAAATAACTTACTATGAAATTTCTCTTTGCTAGCACAGCTCGATCAAGATGAACCTAAGTTCCAAAAAGCTGCCTGATCAAGATGAATTTCACTCACAAAAACCTTCGGAAGCCCAGTGGCGGATATTTTGTGCACTGAAAATTTGAATGAAGAACAAACAATATGACAAACAAAAGGATTGAAGCTTATATCCACATGATAGTCAACTAGGTGTGCCAGACCAGGTCAAAATTAACGAAATGCATGATCTGTTCTTTAAAACCAGAATAAAAGATTGATGAAACTTCAAAACCACATTAGTCCAACAAAAGTCCATATGTAATTTAGAACATCCAATAAAAGTCCAACGGTAATCCTGTTATATTAGTCAGCAGATTGACGAAACTTTAAAACTATCTAATCAATTATAATTTAACGCTTAGAAACATGAATTTCTATTCAATTAAGTTTTAATAACAACTAACAAGAACTATATAGTTGAAAAAATGTAAAAATACATGATGAAACCAACAAAAAAACATCGACTGCCTGAAGCTCTTAAAACAATCAACTAATAGAGACTAATTTTTTAGATCCATGTAAAATAAAAATCCTGATTAAATATCATGTTCGCATATGTACTATTTATTAAGAACCAGAGATGTCAACAATGTAAGCATAACGCCAAGAAAGTATCAATATAGAATAGAAACTACATGCATGGTTGACCAATGACCATGGTGGATTTGATTAGGAAATTAGCAAACAAAGAACTCTTGAAAATGTAACCTAAAGATTGAATTGGAGAACCCGAAATTCGAAATGTGAACTATAGATCTCTCTCAATTATCATTGCAGCAGATTCAAGTCCAAAAGTTTCACTTTCATTTAATAGGAAAAGAAATAATAGAAAGAAAAGGCCGTTCTAGCGATTGATAAGGTAATACTTCACATCATTGAAGCCAACTATCCAGAAAGAAAAGTGATAATGTATTTCACATCATAAGCTGAATAAAAATTGAATGCCTCGTAAGATATAAGGGCTGAAACACTAATTAATCTTAGAATAATCTGTTTGGCTGCCAAGAAACCTGAGGAAAGTAACGGAGGCACATGGCGCAGGGTTAAAATGTTTGGAATTCAACTATTTCTCATTCAACTTGAGTCGCCTATTAGGCCCCGAATTCTCGAACGTTACAGGCAAACATCAATTTCTCGGTCCTTACCCCTGTTTTGCGAGCAATCAAACAGAGAGACATCGTTCTGTAACAAAACACATTATGCAAAGATACACAGTAGCTCGGTAGAATCTACTCAGTCGAAGATGAATTATAGACATAAGTACCTTCAGGCGTTTGTGGAGGCGAGGATGGGAGACGTGTGACCGATTTATGAGATTTCTGGCGATCGTCTGAGGCACGAAGGCAGCAGGTCCTTGAGATCGTGTGGAGGAGGGAATCGGAGACGCGTGACCGATCTATGAGATTTTTCTCTGAGGCGCGAAGATAACAGGTCACAGAGGTTAGGGTTTTGCGAGACGGAGATACGAACATTTCTCGTTGCTGCTGCTGTTGTCGTTTTTTAAAGAATTAGAATGCTGTCAAGCGCGACAGAAGTCGGAGACTCCTTCGGAGAGACAGGAGACGCCATCGGCAGGATCGATCTGCGAGAGCCTCTCTTCTTCATTTCTCACTCTCTGCGATTTCTTAGGGCAGAAGATATGAGAAATGAAAGGGCAAGTCACGGGTTCTGGCACTAGATCTAAAAGTGGCGGGGTTTTGAAGCTTGTCAAGCAGGAATACTAAATACAAGGAAAGTCCACGTCCGAAGCATCCGACACGTGGCGTTACTCCGCCTCTTTGAATGGAACCAATATCTCTTCCTCCAACTTTTCGACGTCAGAACCAAACCCTATCAAAAGCGGCTTCGCAAATTCATACTTTGCCATGTCTTTCACTTCCTGTATCTACCCATCTCCCTACTCTTCACCATCATTGTCTTGATTGTTTTTCCTCTTCTGCTTTCAATGTCTAAAATTTTGTCACGTATTGAGCAAATTTATTGCATGAAGTTTGCATTGCTACCTCTAGGTAAGAGGTGCAGATGAACTAAGATGATCCGTCACATTAAAAAATATATTGGGATTTGGGAATATACATCCGATCGGAGTATCACATTAGTTAGGAATGACAATGTTCAAAGGCTACATATACACGAATAGACCTAGAACCCACAGGTCTACTCCTACACAGTAGATTAGTCTAGACTTCAATACCTGATTCATGGAGGAGCCCAATGAGCTTGGCACAGAGCACACTCGACGAGTTGTGACTAAAACAAGAGCTTCAGTACTTCAGTAAGCAGATGAAAATATGAAACGCATGGTGACAAAGAACAAAATCTCTTTCACTCAAAAAACACGTCCAATAACATTGCAACTTGCACCAAATTGCAAGGCATTACACGCCGTAACTCCAGCAAGCTGCCCTCACCAGAATTTATAAATTCCGACAAATAATGATAATACAAAAACCACAAGCCTTTATCCAACTAAGTAATTGTTGCTAACATGGAGGATGGACCTTTCTCCCTTCTCCAATTTGCTCCATTATTTTTAGTATCCGTATCCTGATGTAAACAAAAAAAAAAGGGTATGTCATATAACATATTCAGAATGCGTCTAACAAACGCATTTGAGCGACATACAAAGGTAAGACAGCATTTGCATTGACTACACCAACAATTACAAACCTGAATTATCCATGGGATTGCCAGAAGGCACCGCCGATTCGGGCACTTTTATTTCAACCACCACACAACCAGACATTAAGAAAGTTTTGGCTACTGAGGCTGCATGCTCGAGGCAACATCTGACCACCTGTTCAAAATCAAATAGCATTTAAGTTTTCATAAGTTTTTCCAATTTCAGATGCACGCTAAAGTGGCGTTCAGCAGAAGCATGGCAAGTGAGATACAACCAATCACGGATACACAAAATTAAGGGTGAAATTTGTACACTTAAGACAACAAGGCTGTATATATTGATGTACTACTAACGGTACATTGTATAGCTGTGCATGTGTAAAGCACCATTTAAATAGAAAGACTTCCATAAACAGGTCAACCAGAGATCAGTTCCTCACCTTTGTTGGATCGATAATTCCAGCAGCCATCAGATCTTCATATTTCCCAGTTGCAGCATTGTAACCAAACTTAGGATCGTCACTGGAGAGCACTTTTTCACTGACCGCACTACCATTAACACCAGCATTCTTAGCAATTAACTTCAGAGGGTAGCTCAAAGCTCTCTTAACAATATCTGCTCCAACCTGCAAGTTACCAATATACTATTGACCTTCCTTTCAAATAGATAAAAACTAAAAAAGCATTAAACAATTTAAAGTTCTTATAATAGCTACCACTGAATTAAGCATTGTAATGCCTTTACAAATTTAAAATTCAGATTGTACTGGCACAAAATTATCAAAAATGAGAAGGCTCGGCAGGCTCGCGAAGTTTAAGAATGGTACAGTGCTTACTTTTTCTTCATAATTATCAAGGCTGTCCTTGATGGCATCCACCTTTGATGCAAGCCGCAGTAGGGTACACCCACCACCAACTACAATACCTTCCTCGACAGCTGCCTGTAAAACATTGAAATGTACTGACTTGGTACCATATTGGTTCTGTTGCAAAAACGAATAACTTGACTAGGATAAAACCACTTAAAATACATTAGTACCTTTGTTGCATTGAGTGCATCTTCAACTCTCAGTTTCTTTTCCTTAAGCTCCGTCTCAGTTTGTGCACCGACCTTAAATTTCAATGGAGCATCAATAAGCATAATATTTACTTTATACATGAACTGAAAATTCTCCAGTCCTTTGCACTTGGGTAGCACCACCCCCTTGATGCCCTTGAAGAATATGTCCTGTACCATTCAAAAAATTATATTTTTTGTTCCTACTTTGAGAAATTACCTGTATCACAGCAACACCTCCAGAAAGTTTCGCAATTCTCTCATTAAGTTTTTCCTTTTCGTAGTCTTGCTCTGCAGCCTGCATAGAGTGTAATTGTACATTAGACAAAGCTCCAGAAAAATAAAAAATACAGCAAACCAAACAGGCAAGTATATCAGTCTTGATATGTAGATAATGGATATACGCGTAATGGACACTCATACCTCAATAAGGTTTCTAATTTGAGCAACACGCTTTTCAACTACATCCTGGGTGCTTCCATCACCCACAATTGTGGTTGTATCCTTAGTAAGCACCACTTTAGAAGCATTTCCCAGGACCTCTTTCGCAACTTTGTCCAAGGCAAGCCCGACCTCATCTCTGATGACAGTTCCTGCAAGTTAAAAAAAACCTTCAGTAGCACACACCAATAAAAATGCAGAAGAAAATAGAAACTAAGAGACAAATCAGTTTGAGGGAACGGAAAGATTCAGAGATATAAAAGACAAGTATAGCCCCAGGAGAAAACAAAATTATATATGAAACTCGAGCTGACCTCCAGTCAGAATAGCAATGTCATCGAGGTATTGGCTCTTGCGCTCTCCAAAGCCAGGAGCCTTGAGAGCAGCAATCTTTAAGGCCCCTCTAAGTTTGTTCACCACAAGAGTTGCTAAAGCCTCTTGTTCAATGTCTTCCGCAATTATGACAACAGGGTATGAGCCTCTAATTGCATCTTCCAAAATATTAATAAGATCTCTTGCATTGGTTATTTTCTTATCAATGAGAAGCAACTGCAACCAAAACACACGGTGTTAGCATTAAGATCTAAAAGGTGAAAGCATGATTCCAATAGAGTTGCAAAATATTGCATGCCTTGCAGTTCTCATATTCGACTGCCATTTTCTCACTATCGGTGACGAAGTACGGTGAGATATAACCACGATCAAATTGCATCTCTTCGACAACATATAGACTGTTCTCTGCACTTTTTCCCTCCTCTAGAGTAACCACACCCTTCCGACCTACTTTACTCAAGGCTTCAGCTATCATATTTCCTATTTCATAGTTGTTTCCTGCACTAACAGCTGCAACATCAGCAAGCTCACTATCTTCATCCTGCAATCACGAATCCGTATCACCATCATCATCAACATCAAAGCCTTAAGCCGTATCTTAAATAGTTTGGGGTCTGCAAAATGAGTCCATGAGAGAAATGAATGAGATTCATGAAGGTTCACATATGCACTATAGATGTTCTGTCAGAATGAGGCATAATTTGCATTACCTCTTTGAAATCTGCTTGAGCTCAGACACAAGAGACTTAGTAGTCTTCTCAATTTCCCTAGTGATTAAGACAGGATTTACTCCAGCAGCCACAACCTGGTCAATTAAAATAATATATTAATATAGGCATTATAATGATAGAAAAAAAAAATGCATGAAGGTTCGCACAGACCTTAACACCTTCAGCGATGAGGCCTTGTGCAAGAACAACAGATGTTGTTGTCCCATCACCAGCCAAGTCATTAGTCTTGGCAGCTGCTTGTCTCACTAGCTTAGCACCAATATTCTCAACTGGGTCTCCAACTCAACCTAAAACATCAAAGATAAAAACATTCCTCAGCATAATCAAGAAAACCAACTCAAATATATCAGAGATGGAAAAAGTGAAGAAAAGTAATAAAACTTAATCCTTATACCCATAAATTGTAATAGACAATCTAAGAAAAAAATGAAATTATCATGTATTCAGACAGATAGAAATACTATAAATATGAAAAATTGAGAAAAGATGGAAAGTGCACTAAATACTCAGCCTAACAAAAAGCATATTCTGATGGCTATGCATTTCAATGCCGATTCAAAAGAAAATTTATTGCTATTCAAAGTTTGAGAGCAAATGATACCTCCTTGGCCACAGTCACACCATCATTAACAATTTTTGGGGAGCCATACTTGCTCTCAAGAACAACATTCCTGCCCTTTGGACCAAGAGTAACTCCAACTAGATCCGCAAGCTTGTTTACAGCATTCTTTGATAAAGGAGAAATAGATTGTGAGACATGGCTAACACTAAAGGGCTTTACATTAAAACAATACAAGGTAGAGAATGTAGCAGAATTTTATTCAAAGACTTACTTGCAGTTTCTTAACAGCAGAGCCATCCTTGTTAAAATGTAAATCCTTTGCCATGGCACATATCTTGGGAGAACGAGATCTCCGCAAAACCACATTCTGTTTCCTCCCAAATGAAGTGGAAGAAATGGAAGCGAGAGATGACAGCCGGTTTGAAGAAGATGCTAGCTTCTTATCCAAACTGGGAGCAACCAAAGAACCAGCTGACAACATAGCAGTGAAGGTGGAAGCCATTTTCCCCTTTATTGCTGTCAAATTCAACATCATCTCACTTTAGCAATTCCATCCATTTTACGACAACTAAACAATCTCAGAACACCTCACATACGTCACGAATGCATAAATTTTCATCCCCACAAAAACAACTTACGACAAAAGGGAAGCATGCAACAGCTCATCAGAAAATTGACTAATTTTCGAAGAGAAAGTACAGCGCGCCACAAAATCCATCAAAATTCATTCACAAAGACAAGACACAGAATATTTTAAAAGAAAATAATATTATCAACACCGAAAGAAACAAACTAACTCAACTCTCAATCTCAACTACAAAAAACCAATAATTCCAGCCAGTCTAGTATAATACTCGACTCAATCCAATTACCTAACATTGAAGCATACTCGGAATCTTACATTCACAACATGTTAATTTTACAACCAAAAAAAAAAAAAGAAAACCGAATATTGGCCATTTCCAAACAATAGTAAAAGCAGAAACAGAAACCACAAGTAAGATATCGCAAAGTTTCTGGCTTCTCTATAAACAGAAGTATCTGTACACAGAAACAAACTGAACAAACTGTACCAGGGTGTTCAGGTTCTAAAAGAATCGACAAGCTTACGGGGAATCGGCGGTGTCGGAGGCTGAGCAGATTAGGGTTTAGAGAGATTTCGGATAAGTCGTCGGAGTGCACTAGTTTGTTCTTCCTAGTTCCCACTCTTGCTCTCGAGTCTCGAGGCTGTTGTGTTTGGCATAAAGGTCACAAACGGTTCTACTAGCTCTTGAAGCTTCTAGTCAATCTGGACCGTTGGATTTCAACACCCGGGGCCGTTTATTTGTCGTACCAAGAACGATCAAGAACGTTTCTTTTTTTATGGAAAACTTTAATCACACCATATCTTTTATTAAACACACCTCAATTTGAGTTGACCATCCTTTGTACAACTCAGTTGATGGGGTGTCTTTAGTGAAACTTGGAGTGTGACTAAAGTTTTCCTGTTTGATTGTGTGTAAATCAGGGCCCATGCACATTTATCATCAACTGTGGGTTAGAAATTGGAATTATTATAATTGAGGAAACCTCAACTGGGTTGGGCCCGTTAGATCAAACCAGTCTTTAGCCCATATTCAAGTCAATGGGCCCTTACATGGCTACTCCATCTCTAAGTCCAGCAACTACAATGTGTGTATGGGTGTGGCTTCTATTCTCTCACTTCCCCTTCTTTTCTCTGCCCAGAGACTTTTCTTCTCTGCCTAGAGACTTTCTCTATGATGCGCAAAACCCTAAACCCTAGAGTTTGTAAGTGGATCCCACATGTCCCCACTCCCAATTTAAAAGATCATTATGCTTTCTGCAGTCCCAAAATATTCTCATTTAAATTTGGACAGTGGTGCCCCCAAACCAGCCGAACCATTGGACTCTATGAACGACACAAACAAAACAGTATAAGAAGGAAAGGAAAAACATTTGATTCATCTATACAATATCATCTCACGCACTTACAAGAAGAAACCACAATCAATGTCAGTTAACAGTGTTATTCATTTCTCTTTTCTGCAGCATCTGGTGCCTCACTAATCACAGTAATCACAGTTTCTTCAGTTGAGACTTCATCAGAGACTTGCAAAGGCTCCAAGGAATCTACTATATCTCGCATCAGAGGCCTTGCTTTTGGATTTTTGTTCAGGCAATGATAAGCAAGCATTGCAGCTTTGTGTACTCCTTTAATAGGGTAATCTCCTTCTAGTCTTGGATCCACAATGTCAAGCACCTTCTTTTTCTCTTTCAGCAAAGGGAGAGCCCAGTCCGTAAGGTTCTGCTCTTTGCCTGGTCTTGACTTGTCTAATGATTTTCTTCCTGTAAGAAGTTCGAGAAGAACGACACCAAAGCTGTATACATCGCTCCTGGGAGTCAGATGACCTGAAAATTATGTAGTTTGCAAGAACGTCAGTGTCGGAAGTTCCTTGTGATGGTTATTGTAGCAGCCCTTCTAAACAAATCACACAGAGATACAGAGTAGCTATTCTGTATGTAATCAACATTAGCTTAAGCATAGAGTTCCCAATCACCTCTATAAAATGATAATATGGAACAAAAGATTCAGTACTGATGAGTTACCTGTCATTATATACTCAGGTGCTGCATATCCATATGTTCCCATTACCCGAGTGGAAACATGAGATTTATCCCCCACTGGTCCATCTTTTGCAAGTCCAAAGTCAGAGAGCTTTGCATTATAATCCTGTTAAAGTAATGTGTGTAAAGAACCAGTGTCAGCAGAAATATATAAGTGGATCAGATATTTGACACAATTCGCCACGGCATGATCAAATCGATCCTTATACATCAAATGCATTAGAATTTTATGAAAAAAAATTCCTCATTCAACACGATTCAAAGCTCACCCTATCTATAGTCTAAACTTCTGTAGGAAATCTGGAAACCAGGTAAAAATTTCAGTTTATTCAATATACCAACCGGGTCTAACAAAATATTCGATGTCTTGAAGTCACGATAGATGACCGGTTTCTCAGCTTCATGAAGAAAAGCAAGTCCTTTTGCAGCACCAAAAGCAATCTTCAGTCTGATAGACCATGGAAGAGGGAGCAATACTCCTGCAACAACGGTAAGTGCCTGCATTACATATTGAAGAAAACAAAGCCATAGGCATTGGCAAAGTAAACGAAAAACTGTAGCATTTATAGTTTCCTATGTAACTTCAAAATTCACATTGCCTAAAAATAAGTTTATATTAAAGTTCCTCGAATTTATAAAGAGATTATGTTGCATCCTCTTTAACACCTTTCTATTGGCCATCACAATCTTTTAGCACAAAGGAACTTTTCATTTCTTTGACAGAACTTTAAATATATATATATATATATATATATATTTTTAACTTTCACCTTCCCTGAAGGCTGAAAGTGACATCCAAAGTCCAAACACAGTTATGGTGGCTTCTAGCATCACTCCCTCTTTTTAATTTTTATATCCTTGAACAGCACAATAGCCCTATGACATATAGAGCAGATTCTTCAATTTGGAATCCTAAATCCTAGAGCTTGGATTTGAGGAACAGATGTTGCCAAGGAAAAGTTATTGACAAGGGAAGTTGAGCCCATGAATGTTACAAGAAAGAACATGGATTTTTGTGCTTTATCCTGACCAATGGTTGCCTTATTTCTTGGCTCTAACATACTATTTGGCACACTAAAATAAGGTGTTTGGGATAATTCCCTACCAATTAAAGAGAGATTCAACAAAAGCAAAAGACTCTAAGATTTAAATACTCAAAAGAAATTGCAGGAAAGACTTACTAGAAAATAAGTTGTTTTCCACACTACCCCGAGCCATATACTCGTATATCAATACACGGTGATCATCCTCACAGCAGTATCCAATCAACTTCACCAAATTTGGATGCGAAAGCTGCCCGAGAAATATGACTTCGGCCTAAAACCGCACAATCCTTCTTATCAAATGGCAAGAAGATAATAGAAGAAAACACATGAAGTCTTCATAATATAAATTGCATCATAACATGCAAAGATTATGTTAAGAAAGAAATATTTACCAGCCATTCTCTATGGCCCTGGTAACTATTATCACCATCATGGACCTTAACAGCAACTGGAAGGGGCTGAAGTCCTTGCCTTAAGTCATCAGTGATGAAACCTTTAAAAACACTTCCAAATCCTCCCCCACCCAGCAAGTGATCTTGCCTAAAATTACCAGTGATAATCTTTAGTTCATCGAAAGTGAATGCAATCAATGGATTTGCAGCTGAATCACGACGTAGATCTTCTACTTCTTTTGGATTCGATGGTAATCTACAATCACTGTTCCTTGGTTTTGCGGATGGGCTTTGGTCCTTCGGAGATTCTGAAAAGAAAGATTTGAGTACACAACCTCACAATTTATCATCAAATCCAAACCCCATTTCCAAAACAAACTAAAGAGTTATATACTGAATCAATGTACAAATATTGACTCGAGAATCAGAGTCACAATCCTAAATTTAAAGAATCCACACCCAAGTATGAAGTGAGCGTGCATAAAAAATAGTTCTCCCAAAGTAACTACTTTACCAAGATTCATAGAACTAGGATAGACTAACTCAGAAATACACTTTCAGATGTTGCATCACAATGGGGAAAGCATGAGTTCATAAATAAAAAAACCTACTTGGAAAACAAAAGAGAAAAATAGTAAAAGAAATAAAAAGTTCGTCTTTTTATATTCTTGGTTATATATTCAAACTCATTATCTTTGATGTGCAAAAGTAGTGTCAAGATAAGAATAAAGGGCACTATGAGAAGACCTTTATCAGTGGGAACATCGATAGATAATGGAGGAAGGAAAGGGAAATATATCTTCTTCACTGCTTTCGTAGTCTACTTACACAAAGATAGCATATCTAAGCTTTTAAATTACTGCATGTAAAATCTAAACTGCTAAGTCTATAAGCTAAAAGAAATTCAAAGAATCTTACTTTGTTAGGATGCCAGAGAAACTTTACTAAAACAGAACAGAACACAAAGGAAAACAAGCATAGTAGTATACTCAAGTTGTGTAAGACACTCAGAAAAGTATTATAGAGGAAACAAAGGAAAAAAAGAAAAAGAAAACACAGAGAGACGAAGAATATTCATGCAAGAGACTCAAAGCCGAAGAACAAGAACAAACAGAAATAGAGAAACAGAGCATGTCGATTCATATGTAGAAAGAGTATATTCAATTGAATGAAAGTTCCACCGCTACCTCAACTAGTGAGTAAAACCACTTAAGAATCAAACACAAACAATCACTGGATTAAATCAAAGAAGCTATAGAAGACAATCAATGAAAAACCAACCTGACTTTGCATTGGAAGATACTCTATAAATTGAAGGCTCCCATCTACACCAGCAGTTTCCCATTACACCAAAAACCAACAAAAAAAAACCCAGCTCAACCCAATTGCTCACCAAACACCCCTCTTTCTTTTACAAAGATGAAGCAAATCCAGATTGGGAGAAAGGGAAAGAGCAAAAGAGAGATGGAGAAACAAAATACATCATAAAATGGGTAGGTGTGAGAGTGATAGAATGTTGTTTGTGGGTGAGAGAAGGGCAGGAAAAGAGAGAGTTCTTGATGGAAATGATGGGTTGAGTGTTGAGGTGTGGGTTGAGTGTTGAGTGTTGAGGTGTGAGAGTTCTGTTTTTCATCTGCTTTCCTTTTAGTGCGCATTCTCATGCCCACCAATCTTTTTCTACCACCACAATCAACCGTCTGCAATATCATTTTCTTTTGGCCTTGTTCATACATACCTAATTTTAAAAACACTACCGCGGCTCAAGAAACAACCAATTACATGACCCCTGCAACCACCTTACCTTCCGTCAATTCTTCTTCTTCCATTTCCACTATATCATCATATACATACATACATACATACACACATACACATATATATATAATCACTTAGGCATGTGGAGTACATTTTTTTATTCAGATATATTTCAGCACATTCACACTTGGGAATAGGGCTGCCGAGGTATTCTAATGGTTACATAAGACAAAAAAAAAAGAAAAGAAAAAGAAAAGAAAAGAAAGATCCAACAATCAAAGTCGTTGTTTGTGTGTCTTTCATTGTGATAATGAAATCATATCCTGCAATGGAAGCTCCAGCATCAAGAACCAATTAATAAGGACTAAGTTCAGTACAATTTTTGACTAATCAATTGATCCTATCTTTTATTCACTAAAATTACACAGGAACATAAAGTTGGTCTACAAAACTATGATTGTCAAGAAAATGTAATCTTAGAGCAGTGGATCACTGTTGGTAGTGGTATGTAGTTGGTACAACGATGATGATTATATGCATGCTACATGAAGTGTATGACTCTCTAACACCTAGACTATCGTCCAAGTGATTGTAACATGTAATGAATTATTCATGAGACAACTTTGAATCCATCTCTCGAAAAAAATTATTTATGAGCAAACTTAAGAGGTTACATATTTGATGATAGACAAGTAGAAGTGCTTTTCAACCATTAATAGTACACATACTGACGCTTATATTGAAAAAAGTAGACATTCGTATTCATGTCAAAAGTAATACTTCAGATTTACAGAACAACTATTACACTGCAAGGATAAGATTTTTCATATACAATGTTGACTAATTAGGTGATGATAGAGGTTCCATATTGTCGGCAAGTTTTGAGTGTAACTAGACATATGAGTCAAGTTTAATTTACTTCTATAATGCTGGAAATTAAGGTGAAGCTAGACAAAATCGGTCACTTTTTATCTATCAAGATTAGGTAATTAATCTATAGCTAGGGTTCTTAACAAATCTTGCAAGAAACCTGGAAGAGAAAGTTTAGTGCAATGTCCCACATAATGACTGTTCTTTCAGGGCAGTCTAATCCTCTTAAATCAGCTACATATACATATTAGTAAATGAAAGAGATGTTAGTGAATGGTGGGTCCAAACTTCATGTATGTATTATGTGGTCTCCAGCTCAATCACTTGTTTGGTTTGAAAAGTAGAAAATTTATGGCCAGACCAAGAGAAAATGACATATAAATACATACATATAGGAATTCCCACGTAAGAGTCTAAAGTAAAGGTGTAAAATAAGAGTTTATGTTTACACCATTGATTTGAAACATGTGAAACCCAAAACAATGGGTCCCACTTATCATCCACACCATTAAACATAAACTCGTATTTTACATCCTTACTTTAGATCTTTATGTGAGAATTTCTCCATATATATATATATGTATGTATATGTATATAGCTTTCATCTATGTATGTATGTATGAATGTATCTGTGTCACTAGCTAGCTGACTAGCTGAGTCTCACACACGCATGCGTAGTGCGCACATGTTTACAAGGTCAATATAATGTCTTCAAATAGGTAATAATAATAGCCTACGCATAACGACAATTTGTGTAGAAATGATGATGACTACTCATGTATATAATTAGAGAGTAATATAGAAGTATAATTTAATCATAATAACCATGCATACCACATAAGATGTTAATTAATCGTCTTGCCCTGGATGATTATCAACACTGATAATAGCAATAGATTACCCTTAATAATAATTAATCCTAATCATCATTTAATATTTCCACTACTAATGTCATATAATGCTGTCCTAGCTAGATATGATTACCAGAAGTCGCAATATATATTAATTACAATTGTAATTGTCTTTGCACTCATAATGTTCATGTATAGATTATAATTGTGGAGAACTTTACATCAATAATACTACAACTTAGATGTATGTTTTCATGAGGATCAATCATGTCAAAATTATAATGTTTGAGTATTAGTTATACAATTATATATAGCTAATCTTACATACGTACCTTTGATAATTATCAGCATTACCGGTAATAATACATTGCATTAGAGATCATTAGAACTAATTAATGTTAGCAAGGTAATTACAAATTATTTATAATGATAATCTAATAATATCCCAAAACAAATGATATATTAGAAGTGGCAACATAGGGTACTCATTAATTTTACTAATAATACTACTGAATTTATGTTTTGACGAAGAACAATCATGTTAATATTAACTATATAATATAATCATAATAACTATCTAATACATCCAAAGTAGCATAATCTTATGTACCTTTGATGATTATTAGCAATAGCATTGCTGGTAATAATACATATATAGCAACAGAGATTTAGAAATAATGTTAGATAATTATTCACAATGATAATCTAATATATACATCCACAACAAATTATATATGATTACTATAGTAAGAGGCAATATATATAGACTACTAATGTGTCATTAATCTGAATTACCCTAAGTACACATAATTATCTTACACTAGATTACGTACAATTATTCTAAACTTTACACTAATACTGTTAGTGATAAAATCAATTATGATATCACTTCTTGCATCCAACGGCTACGATTATCCCATTGGATGCTTCACATACAAGGTATAAACATTGCCCCCAACTTTCCGCCATATACTAAACTTTTGTACTGGCAAACACATCGAGTGCAAGCTGGAACCAGAAACTTATTTTTGGACATGCAATTCAACCACAAATTGTCGTCGAATACCAAATGGCCATGCAAATAAGAGAGTAACTAGGTTTTTCAACTATCAAACATCTTAAACAATACAAGAATAAGAACACACACACACACACACACACACACACACATATATATATATATATATATTTGACCAGAATTTTGTATGACATCTTTTCGAGTGATAAACAGTACTACTGAGGGCCAGGCCAGCATATCATATATACTCCAATATATATGGAATCCAAAAGAAGAGGTATAAGACATTGCTTGAGCATGAAAATTGGACAAAATATCTGCCATTCCTTACATTTGGGGATATACATACAAATAGACAAGCTAGCTAGCATGAGACTGCTATTTATACTTGTATTAATTTCACTTCATTGACTATGATCTCTAAAGAATATATATGAATATAAATGGCAAAGCGAGCTGGATTTTCAACTTTCTCGTGAAACTATATATAGACCATTTTTCCATTATATATTCGTGTATATATATGTGTGTGTCTATATTACATATTCAAAATATAGTTGAACATTATAAACTAGCTAGGTGAAGCAGCAGCTAAAGGGTATATAATATATTAGACATGTATATTCAGTGTTTTTCAACGCCAAAATTGTATATAATATGCAAACTTAAAGCTATAATACCATGCTATATATATTTATTTTAAGAAGGTAATCTTAATTAAATTAAATTTTATTTTCTTCTTCTTTAAGCAATGAAAATCTAAGATCTAGAAGGTCAATGGAACTTAAATTTAAACTATGTTACTATTATAATGACAATAAGGATAAATCCCTATATACCTTGTATTTCCTGCTAAAGAAAGCAAGCTAGATGACTAGTACTTACTTCAATCAATCTATGATGATTCATTAAGATGCAATTATGCATTGCTATACCAAAAACCAAATGTCTATCAAGAAAAGCAACTCCTAGTGTTTATGTTGAAGAAGATTCAATGTCAAGTTTATGATAGATTGTAATTGTGTATCGTGATTTCTAAGTCCTGTTGTGATTACGCAACACGTTTGAACTTAGTTTACGCAAAATATTTGAACTTAGTTTACGCAATGTGTTAGTGAGAATGTAGTTGAGCAATGATTTAGGGGAGTAGATATAATTTTGCTTTCCAAAGTTGAATCAGTAGATTTACATAAAAAAACAAAAGAAACGAGAGTAGAATTAGAGTATATATACAAGAATTGATAGATGCTTCTATATAGGCTAAGCAAGTCATGTTTGCTATATATTCCTGAATACTTGAGGTATATATATTGCTTCTACCACAAAGGAGCGCATGTTATTGGCGCTAAATATGTTCAGCTATATATACATTATCCTAGAAAGAAATATACAATGAAACCTATCAAAGCTTCCTAGATGAGTTTATGTTAGTTTGTGAAGTATAATTATTCATTATATAGCCTAGACCTATAAAAGATTATCATCCATCCAGCTCTAGCCACGCTAAACTACTTAAATATATGATACTACTACAAAAAAAGAAGGAAAAAACACCTTATAATACATATATTTAATAAAATAGTAGCTTATAATGGCTAGGAATATGAACTAGGAGGTTTGCACTTTTGACACTTTTGAAAGAAAGGAATCAGCACAGTTGATAATTAGCACAAATTTTCTCAGCATTTCTTTCAATTTAGCACAAAGTAATGACTAGAGGCATGAAATTATAGTTCACTCAGTAATTTAGAGGGTACCTTGAGAGCTAATATCATATATATCGACCATGTTAGCAGGAATTAACGTCGTTTACTTTAATTTGTGCGCATCCCTCCTCTTCAAAAATTCCTGAAAACATCAAATGCAAGCTGAGTATTATTACCACGAAGAAAGCTAAAAGGTAGTGCAATTATCTAGTCAACCAAGTTGTTTGCAAGCATAAAAGAAAAATAGATGTAAGGATTGTACCCTCAAAAAAATGATGGAAGGCCACATGCATTTCTCTGTATGGTATTTATGGTACATGATGGTGCCTTGTAATAAAGGTAGACTTCAGCTATAATTCTAGCTATATATACACACAAATAAGGATTATACCTAATAGGGTTTTGTAGATATATTGTAGAAAAGGAAGAGATAGAGAGGTGTGTACGAAGTGCTTTGAAGCGAAAATGTCATCATGGGTTCCATAGGAGCTATGTCGTTGTTGTTGTTGCAACCCTAAAGAGCCTTTGAACGCACGCAGAGTAACCAATCTCTACAGGGCCACTCTTGGAGAGGAAATCATAAGTCATGCATATGCCCTATTTAATCCCAGCCAGTCATTCAAGGTTCTTCAATATAGGAGACATGTCTAGTACTTCTCTTCAACTTTTGATCATATATTTCTCATTATTCTCACTTTCACTTTGTTTTATCAACTCAGCATCCACTAGTTCTCATGTAACTTTACTACCATTGCCTCCACCTTTTTCTCTGGCCCCCTTTTGTCTAGCTAGTTATATAGTCTCTCATGCTATCCAACTCACTTTTGTTTCCTATGTATGCAGGTTTACATTGTGTACTTAGGGCTCACCAAGCATGATCATGATCCTGCTCTTACTTCCTTGTCCCACATTCAACTGCTCTCTAGTGTTTTTGAGAGGTATATAACTCTATGCTAGTAATTATTAATGAGTTAATGCTCTAGAAAACCAAATGTATAATGCTTTTCTTTTCCATATCTGAATCTGTTTTGTATATGTACATATATAAAGTGAAGAAGATGCTAAAAGATCCACGGTTTATAGCTACAAGCATACTTTCTCAGGCTTCTCAGCAAAGATCAATTCTACACAAGCAAGCACCTTAGCCAGTATGAGCTGAAATATATATCCTTCCTTAATTTACACGCCTTATTAAAATATAGACACATATACCAGGAGATATATGATGTAACCAAGAAAATAAATCCCATGCAGGGATGGAAGGAGTTATATCAGTTTTTAGGAGCAGAACATTGAAGTTGCATACTACAAGAAGCTGGGATTTCTTAGGCCTAACCTTGGAAGGCGGTGAAGTGAGTCCACTGCAGCTGATCTATGGAGATGACACTATTGTTGGTGTCTTTGATACAGGTTCCATATACTTTCCCGTACATAACCGCCCTTCTTAGTGAAATCTGTCATAGAAATGAAGGAATGCAACTTTCTTTTTCTCTTTCACTATATATACATATACAATAAAATCCTAGTAAGTGTCAATGATAAATTTTTGAAGGCTCCCAATCAAAACCCTAGCTAACCCCAAGCTCACAGTAATGATTCCCTTCTTTGATCCACTAATATTTCATGCCAAACCCAGCCGGTTGGTAGTATCTCAATCGACATATGTGTGCTTATAATTTTGTTGTTGTTTTGAAGGCATATGGCCAGAATCTGAAAGTTTCAAGGAAGAACCAAACATGAGACCAATCCCATCTAGCTGGAGGGGAAAGTGTTTTGGAGGAGAAAATTTTGACCCCAAAACAGCATGCAATCGAAAACTAATTGGTGCACGTTACTACTTAAGTGGCTTTGAACGACAATATGGGGCATTAAACATCAGTGGAAACCCAGAATATCGATCAGCTTGCGATTTTCTTGGCCATGGAACACACACAGCTTCTACCGCAGTTGGATCCATAGCCAAAAGTGCAGACTTCTTTGGCTTAGGCAAAGGCATTGCTAGGGGTGGCGCGCCAAGGGCACGAATAGCAGTGTACAAAATATGTTGGGGAAAGAATTATGTCGCAAAGTGTACTGAAGCTGATATTCTAGCTGCTTTTGATGATGCTTTGTATGATGGGGTTCATGTTATTTCAGCCTCAATTGGTTCACCTCCACCATTGCCTCCATTTTTCGGTTCATCTTCGGATATCGGGTCATTTCACGCAATGCAACTTGGTGTTAGTGTTGTGTTCTCAGCAGGAAATGATGGTCCTTATCCATCTCAGGTGACAAATGTTGCTCCATGGAGTCTTTGTGTGGCTGCTTCTTCAATTGATCGAACATTTCCTACCCGGATCATCTTAGGCAGTAACTTCTCTGCCATGGTAATTGATTGATTTCTCTACCTATAAAATCTTTATCTTTCCATACCACTTTTTTGAAAAATGTTATCTTATGCTTGAACTGTACAAGCAGTGTAACTATTCCATAACCATGATTGCACAGGGAGAAAGCTTCATTAGAAAAGAAGTCAATGGACTATTGGCAAATGCACCGAGATATTTTACTAATGGGTACTCTCTTCTCTCTCTCTCAATATATATAAATAAATGTGTATACTATAATCAACCAATCACTAGATCAAGTAATATTTGTCCCCTGAACAATTGGATTGAGATTACCTCCATTTCTAAATCCTTTTTTATTTATTTATTTTTTTTTTTCTGATTTAGTATAAGTTAATGCGACCAAATCACAACCATTAATTCAGGAAAAGAAGGGAATAGGAGTGAAGAAGAATTGGAGGGGATCCTACGTGTGTGATTGTTTGTGCATTATTCATCTAATAGACCAGTGATGGTAGTGTACCTTGAATTTGATGTCCAGGGTTTGCAGGCGAGATAACTGGAATAAGAAACTAGCTTCTGGGAAGGTTGTGCTGTGCTTCTCCACCACAGGCTCGATAGATGATAGTGCAACGGCACAAGATGCAGTCTCGAATGCAGATGGTTTGGGTTTGATATACGTGGGACCTCCAACCATGCAAATTGCAGATATCAATGATATCATCCCCACGGTACGAGTGGACGTTGATCAAGGAACCAGAATCCGATACTATCTTGCTCAATCTCAATAGTAAGTATTGACTACAAACAATTTGCTGCTTAATTACAGAAATGGAAGATCTTTTTGTTGTGAAGAAAAAGGCATTCTTCATAGATTAGTCAGTAAATTCAGCAATCACATGCATCAACATATGTTACAATTAAAGTTTGAAGTTTTAAAGCATCTACAAAATTAACACATCGAGAGTAAAAAAAATCCTTAAGACAATAACAAAATTAAAATTCAAAGGAAAAGAGAAAGGAACAAAGGCAGAGTATCCTCCAAACACTACTTTTTTTACTTAGAAGAAGCATATATAAGAGAAGGGTAAACCTTACTTTTGGGCTATGCTGCATTGTTGGTCTCTGACATAAGATTGTCGTGTCGTATGAAGCCTCCCCACAGTGCAGATAGAAGCAGCTAAAACCCTGATTGGAAAGTCACTGGCACCTACAGTTGCATCATTTTCTTCTAGAGGACCAAGCTCCATTTCACCCGATATTCTTAAGGTATATCTATGGTTTTTAACTCTTAAAAAACCATGAAAAGCATTGATTCATTTAACCTCTGATTATGTTCCTTCCTTCTTACAGCCAGACATTACAGCTCCTGGAATCAACATATTAGCAGCATGGCCTACCAAAACTCCTCCATCCCTGTCACAAAATGATAATAGGTCCGTGTGTTGGAATTTTCAGTCGGGGACATCAATGTCATGCCCTCATGTTTCAGGAGTAGTAGCCCTTCTAAGATCAGCACATCCAGACTGGTCTCCTGCAGTAATTAGGTCTGCTCTTATGACCACAGGTAGCAACAAGACTACTTTTCATCTAAGCAAAGCACTTCAGATTTGTTTGTCTATTGTCTGAACCTAATAAGTGGAATATATTTCAATCCGATTGAACAATTTTGTTTACTTATTTCAGCTGACACTACAGATACAACCTTTGACACTATTCAAGCTGGCGGGTCAATGAAAGGATCAGATCCCCTTGACATTGGTGCTGGTCACATAAACCCTTCAAAAGCTATGCATCCTGGTCTGGTTTACGACATGAAAACCAGGGACTATATCCTCTTCCTATGCAACATCGGCTACTCCCAAAAACAAATAAAGGCCTTAATTCTTCCTTGTCCCGGGACTGACACAAGCTGCCCAAAATTATACAAAGCAAATGCCAACATAAACTATCCATCAATTACAGTTTCAAACCTTCAGTCTAGTACAACAATTAAGAGGACTGTTCGTATTGTGAGTCGAAAGAAGACTGCAATATACTTTTCTAATATTGTCAAGCCGAATGGAGTGGAGGTGGTGATATGGCCTCGGATCTTAATCTTCTCACATTTCAAACAAGAAATTTCTTACTATGTGACTCTCACACCTGAGAAGCGATCTCAAAACCGATATGATTTCGGAGAGATAGTTTGGACAGATGGGTTCCATTATGTCAGGAGTCCACTGGTTGTGTTGGTGAACACTCATGATGATTTCTCAGGCTCCACTGCTGATCATTAAAGTAACTATATCTAACCCCCTCAGTCTTTGTTGGGTTGTTAATTGCCCTCAGTCTTATATTTCTGTTTGTCACATTACTGGTTTTGTCCCATGCTTTTGCTGGGCTTTGTTGTTTACAACATTGAGATACTAAAATAAACTTGAGTATGCTTTTATAAGGGTTCTCTGCTACGGCCAGCAAGTAATAAAAGTGACTTTGCTGCTATGCAACTACGGCTTGCTATCAATAGAAGGCGCACTACAAAGCTCAGCAAAAAAAAATATTCAAAGACACATAAAACAATCATCGGGTAAGAAAATAATCTAATTGGAAGCAGGACATCTATACACAGCACCGAGATGCTAAATAAAATTGAATATGATCAAGTTCTGTCAGGCTATGTTGTAATGAAGTAACATTACTACCAAATAGAGAAATTGAAAACTCACAAAACGGACACAAAGATTTAACGTCGCCTACATCCACGGAACCTATAGGAAGAATTTCACCATCACAAATATTTAAAACAGTTCTCAACAAGATAAACCCTAAATTTTTTGAAAGTAGGAGAGATCAAATCAAACAGTATCTATAGATAAATACACATATACCTGTAAAAGAGAAACATAAGAGACAATCATGAAATAAAATCAAACAGAGAAGATGGAGTTACCTGTGGATTCATGGATTTCCAGAGAGATCTGATCATTGAAAAAATGCTGCGACGTGATTCAGAGAGAAGGCATAAGCTCCTGAAGCAGAATTCGAATTTGAAAGATACGGAGAACGCAAATCAGAGGGAAAATTGAAATTGGATTTTAACAGGACTACCATCCATCACAGGCGCCAAAACATGTACGCATATAAAACATAACATATGGTGCAGGCGCTTGAACTAATACTGGGCCAAGGCGTCAATTAGGCTCGGCCCAGATAGTTTATACTGGGCCCCCAAAGACTCGTAGGCCCAAAATGTAATCTTTGTCTTTACTCTTAATTTGTTTTACGACTTCACCAATTCAAGACCAAGACAGAAGCCCATTATATCTCAACCAAAAGAGGAGGGAAAGCCCATTACGCATAAAAGGCCCATAAAAAGACAAAAAGGGCCACCGCCGTACTCGATCTCGACAGGATGGGGACGTCCATGTCCTTTTCTTTGTATTTACTATTTAGGGTTTCCCAAGTCCCAACATTTTCCCCTTGAGCACGGCTCCTTAAAGTAGTTAAATACAAAACCACAATCATCACTACCGGTGAGATTAGAAATCTCTAGCCGACCAACAATAGTTGTTTCGAAAAACATATAATTATGTAGTTTAAGGCCTCACAGACAGATAGGAAACAAGGTTTTACCACATCAAATGACCTGCGGGTGACGAAACGTCATAAAGAAGCAAACCGTGGTGCCATTTGAATCACCGCTTTTGGATTAACAGAACCCTTTTTTTCTTTAAAACCCAAACCTTGGCGGCTGTATACTCTGAGACCCGTTGTCTCTCTATCACTCCTAGGGTTTCTCTCTATCTCTGAAGTTGTTATTGGATTATAAGATTTGAGATCGTCGCTTGTTGCAGATCTGTTTGTGATTAGTCATGGCCACAGTTGCTCCTATTGCCGATCGTATCCTTCTTAGATTTCAGCCAGGGTACACTTTGATTTTGGGTTTTTTATGGCTTCCTTTCTGATCTGGGTCTCTTTGTTTGGATCCGGATCTTTCCGGTTTCTGTTAGTATTACGCCGTGCTTTTGGAGTTTATTTAGTCATGGAATTGTGGATTGTGATTTATTGTAGTAAGCGGATTTGGTTGTTATTTTGACGTAGTATTTGCGGTTTTCTGATTCTATTTGCGATAAGTATGAACTTACTTTCTTGCTGAGTTGATTGAGTTTGCCCTCAAGCATCACCTATTGTATTTTTTTATTAAGGATCTGAATTCCATGAAAGTGAATGCTTTCTTACCCTCCTCCGTTTTAGAAATTCATGTCATGGGTTCTTGGAAGGTAGTTTTGTTGTTGGTTGGGCTCTCAAGTTTCACTAAGTTCTTTGTTGGTTAATGGTTACTGAGAGCATGAGTTTCCTTTACTCTTGATTCATGTAGAAGCTGCAGGATGGCTGCAAAATTTAACGCTAGATTCTCAGGCAAAGACTTTTGAAATTCCTGAGCCCAAAACGAAGGTAAATATGCAGGTATATTTTTTTTGAAAATATGTTATCTTCTTGGTGTTAGTGAGACATTGCCAATGAGATCATGTCTTAGCATTGATGGAATCTATTATAAAAAAGTGTTATCTATATCGACTGATATGTTGACTTTTTGTGTAGCCTTCTGCTAATCAATTTGGCTCTGTTGATCTGACCAAAGTTCCAAATGGTCAGAATCAGTCTTTTGAGCAATCTGCGACTCCGTTGCTTTCTGAATATTCTGATCCATCCATGTGCTATCTTCAAAATGGCTATCCGTCTGCATATTACTATGGTGGTAATTAGATCTGTTCACTTTGAATTATGATGACGATTAGTAGAAAATCTTCTTATATTCTCCTTAGGTTAAGTGTATCAAACAGTTGCCTAATTATGTTCAACACAAGAAAGATTAGCATATTAGTTATTAACGTTCTTGTATATTATTGTAGGCTACAATGGTATTGGCAGGGAGTGGGACAACTATATGCGATATGTGAATCAAGATGGAGTTGATATGATTCATGTAAGTTTTATTGGTGCTGATGATATGTAAACTGTAGATTGTCAACCTTGATTATTGTCAAGGATGAAACTCCTGCTAACATTTGTCTTAATTTGTTGATGCTATTGCACTGGTTTTGTTAGTTATTTTAGCCAATGACTCTTCCAACTGATACCTTCTCTTTGTTTCAGGGGATTTATGGGGAAAATGGGTCTGTCCTGTATCACCAGGGATTTGGGTATCCGCCATATGGTCTGTATTCACCGGAAACTTCACCTGTTCCGGCCATAGGTAATGATGGACAGCTATATGGGCCTCAACATTACCAATATCCTCACTATTTCCAACCAATGACTCCAAGCAGTGGGCCATTAACTTCTAGTCTAGTCAATCCTTCACAGGGGGAGCTCTCCACGTCAGGAACTGCTGACCAGAAGCCTTTACCTGTCGAAGCAGTGAAAGGGAACTCTAATAGCATTGGCGGTGGTGGTGGGGTTTTCAAGGGAAACAATGTTTCAGTCCCCTTTAAACCAGCTTATCAAAATACCTGTAATTCAAATAATATTTATGTTAGAAGTGCTCTGCCCATTGGTGTTCCTCCTTCTGGTTATCAAGATCCAAGATTTGGTTACGATGGGGCTCGCTCGCCTATCCCTTGGCTAGATGGCTTTTCAGATGGTTTGCATAGGCCTGTGACTAACCATGGGATGACTCCTTCGTATCCAAAGGTCAACAACATTCAATCTTCAAGGAATCAGAATTTCCGTCCAAATTCCCAATTTATGGTATACAAAATTGACACACCCATTTTAATTTATATTTTCTTTTGTAAGTGATATGTATTGTGAATAATATCTATTTTTTTGGTTTATTTAATTACTGGTTTTGGTACATGGTCACATTTTACCGATTTTTTTTATTGATAAATTAGTTCAAGTTTCACTTGGTTCTTTTTTTCAATGCCCGATTTGAACTTATGAGTGAATATGTTCTTTGTTCTATATGTTGTGTTTGATTTAATGGTTAAAATTTAATTATGCTAAATATGTTGCTGTGCTTCTTCTTTGTGATGTAATCGTTATCAAGCAGTTATTTTTCCTTAACTTCAGCATCTAGTTGAATAGAGTTTTTTTTTTCCCCCTTTGTATTAGGCGCTGATTTTCTTTGTCCAATTTAAACTCTGCAGGGTTTGCACCATCCCAGTCCAATGTCTGGCATGGGTTCAGCTCATGGCTTTGTGAACAGGATGTACCCAAACAAATTATATGGTCAATATGCAAACTCATTTAGGTCTGGTATGGGAGTTGAATCTGGTGGTTATGATTCGCAAACAAATGGACGTGGATGGTTGGCTGTTGATGGCAAGTATAGACCCAAGGGGCGTGGTGGTTACTTTGGTTATGGCAACGAGAATGCTGACGGATTGAATGAGCTGAACAGGGGACCTAGAGCCAAGAGTTCAAAGAACCATAAAGGTTTTGCTCCCAACATCGATGAGAATGAAAATGCTTCTGTAGCTCCATACAGGGAACCATATAACATTGCATATTTCCCTGAGGATTATAGTGATGCCAAGTTCTTCATAATCAAGTCCTACAGTGAGGATAATGTCCACAAGAGCATCAAGTATAATGTCTGGGCCAGTACGCCCGATGGAAACAAAAAGCTTGATGCTGCTTACAAGGAGTCTCAGCAGAAATCTGGAGGCTGCCCTGTATTTCTTTTCTTCTCGGTGAGGATATAAATGCTAGTGAAGTATTTTCTTTGTTTTACTTGTGTGACTTCCAATTATGGCTTTAACTGATGTTCTTTTAATCTTTCCATGTAGGTAAATACCAGTGGGCAATTTGTTGGTCTTGCGGAGATGGTGGGGCCAGTTGATTTTAACAAGAATGTAGAGTATTGGCAACAAGACAAGTGGACTGGCTGTTTTGCTGTGAAGTGGCATATTGTAAAGGATGTGCCAAACAGTTTATTGAAGCACATTACCCTTGAAAACAATGAAAATAAGCCCGTTACTAACAGCCGAGACACTCAAGAGGTAGTCAATGCATACCGAAGTTATTTATGTTGGGTTTTCTCCTCTTCCTATATTAACAGCAGATTGGTTTCCGTTGTGTAGGTCAAGTTAGAACATGGGCTTAAAATGATCAAAATATTTAAAGACCATTCCAGTAAAACGTGCATTTTAGATGATTTTACCTTTTATGAGGCTCGGCAGAAGACAATCCTGGAGAAGAAGGCTAAGCAACAGCAGTTCCAGAAACAGGTAATAATTCATGAGTAATAATAAACATTGTTTCAATAGGACTCCTTACGAGCGCGGTTTCTATGTACTATTATCTAAAAATAATCAAGTTATTAATGACTAGACGAAACCAAGAAATAACCCCTCACGTGTGAAATTATAAAAGATCCCCTTTATTCCACATGATGATTGTTTTCCTTGACCAGGTTTTATGTAGGCATTTTTGTTTTAATTTGCTGCTTGTCCTTTCGACTTACATATGTAGGTTTGGGAAGGAAGAGCCAACGTGGAAAAGATAGAAGAGGCAATTGATTCTCAGAAACCGTTGGAGGCTGTATCTGATGTAAGAAAGGATGCTACTACTATTGCTCAACCTAATGGAGACTTCAAGCATCCTGAGAATGGCTCCGTTGGAAAAGCTGGAGATGGCTTAAAGGGTAGCAAACCAGTTTTGTCAGAGAAGAATATATAGCCAATGGTGTTGCAAATGGGTTGCTAGCTTCTGCTCTGCACAATGGTTGTCCATAGCTAAATAGAACTTCCCGCAAAGTAATTCTGCTGGCAATCCTCATTAAGACACGGGCTGCTATCTTGGATCTATATGCAGTTGCGTTGGAGTGTCCATGGAATGTTCTGAACTTCCCACCAAAAAAACTTGGAATGTTCTGAACGCTGATAGAATTCTTGAAATAAAAATCTTTTTTTTTTTTGCTTAAACACATAAAAAAAAAAGAAACGAAAAATCAACTTCGCCACCAGATATCTTTATTAAGTAAATTGGGAGACTAAATAATCGAATATTAGGCCTCAGAGATCTTGGTGGAAAAAAATCATCAGATGGAACTCCATGAATCCCATCAAGAGTAGCAAATATTTTCTCACATCATCGGCCCCAAACAACAAAAACCACATAAACCCTAATTTCACCATGCAATCACAGTTACATGAAAACCCTACACAACACCACAAATTCGGAAGGAAAATTGAGGCACGATGAGTAAGAAGAGTCGGTTGTGACATCATATTTTGAATAAAATCAATGGGAATCCGTCTGATTTACTTCATCATACATCATCACGCCCCTAAAATCACAACACACACAAAAATAAACAAGGAATTGGATTTCTACCTTTGTCACGGAAGAAATCCTATTCGAGAAAGATTATCAGAGCAAAAGGAATATATATACACAGCGTCACTCTGGCCTAACGACACATTCCTCGATCTACAAAGATCGAAGAATTGCAAGGTTAGGCACTCACATATCGATAGATGAATAGAAGCAGAACTGTGAAGAGAATCAAAAGATTGGTAGCGATGCATCAATTGCTTACTCGCCGTTATGTATATATAGAGACAGAAAAGAAACCCTAAATGGTGAAGAAGATCGGCTGTTATAGTTTCACATTCTACTTATTCAGGGAGTGTCATCAACACCGTTTATGTGTAAGTGGGGCCACCGAATGAAGAATCGAAGGCCTCCTTTTCAATTTTCATGGGACCAACCGACCAAGGAACGCCAGGATCTGGATCCACAACCGCAGCGTTAGTGAACCCGTAACGCGGCCTGTTTTTCGAACAGTGGGCCTAGGGGTACAATAGGCCCAAACTGTGAACGCGGCTAAGCCCCAGTTGAGTCTAACTAGACCAATCCAACATCAAACACCTTTAATAGCCCATGACAAGATTTTTTTTTTTTTTTTTTTTTTGTATGGAGCCCATGACAAGTTGACAACTAAACAAAGTAACAAGGATGATCAAACAGTGCATTTGCTTAGGACAAAAAAAGAAGTGTTTTTTTTTTCCCTTTGACCGGGGGAAGACAGCTTGTCTTTTAGAGTTTTGAATATTCATTCAGTCTAAACTCAAACTGACATATTCAAACAGAAAATTTTCAACTGACCACAAGATAAATTAAACTAAAACTAGTATTGGCCCAGTGGGAATCAAATTCTTGACTTCATCGACTAAGCTACCACCCACCCAAGTGGTTCATAAAGTTGATTTGAATGCTTCAAATATAAAAATTAAAATGTTACACATTGCGGCAATACAGAACGACAACAATGATCATATACAATTTTTCTTCTCTTGGGAGTGATCAGAGGATTCAAAACTACAATCGTCTTCCGTGCTTTAATGAAAGATAGACAAGATGCTATTCTGAGGTTTGGCAAGACCAGCGGTTCCATGTAATGCTCGAAAAAACATTCCCAGCCGACCTTTTATGCAGTGTATCTAACCATAAGAACGCAGACAAGCGGTTGTACTTAAACTTCTACTGCTATTTGTTGCTTAGCCTCTAGAGCCTCACCTCCCCCAGCCATTGTGAAATCCTTCACAAAGGTCCTGAGACAACCATTGATTATGCGTGGTGCTGCCCCATCACAGAACCGTTTTGCAAGATCAACAGCCTACATGCATAGGCATATACAATATAAATAAGGTCCAAAATACGAGGGTAGTAATTAGTTTAACAAAACGTTGAAAGAGATAAAGTGAGAACATTAAGGGAAGGTTGCATACCTCGTTTATGACAATCGGGTGCCTTGTTCCAAGTACAGCTATTTCTGACATGGCTAAGTGAAGGATACAGAGCTCCAAAATTCTGCCTGCCGGCTCATTCTGAAGTATTAAGTAATGAAGACATAAGTAAACAATACTACTTAGCCTGCCGACAAAAAATCGTCCCTCAAACATTATGTTTAACTTTGCGGCTACCAGGCAAAAATGTCAATTAAGTGAAGTGAACTCAACCAGGCCATATTGAAACAAATGGAGCCCTGCTGTGAAATTTAATGGTGTATTCAGACTATGTATGGTAAAGGTAAACAACACTCGTGCACAAAACTCCCGCAATGAGCGGAGTTGAAGACAGGCAAAATGCACGTAGACATTACCCCCACATGTATTGGGACACTGTTTCCAAGAATTGAATCTGTGACCTCTAGGTTGTGCCCCCGAAACACTACCACAGAGGCACATGTTCGTCTGTATATTTAGGATATGCATTTATCTACTTAAGATAATACTGAATTACTAATACCAGATACTAACATCAAATCATGTTTAAAATTGTCAGTTGACATGTTCTGTCGGGTAATTAATGGCCTTCTTTAACCAAACGAATGCCCACCACTGCGTCACTCCCAATCGGACATACAAAAGAAAGAGGGTTGACAAGAGTTTATCGATCTTGCTTCGATAGAAAGGAAGTTTCATTTCCTTTTCCCTATCAGGTGCAAAATATCTTTGGCTCATATAGTATATAATCACATACATCATATATTTGCCTAGAAAGAAGAGTATGAGAAAGGGAAGGATAATAAAAATATAAACTGGACAGTGAATGCACAATTTCATGTTTACCTGGGAAGGTGCAGTTAAAGATAGAAGAACTTATAAAGAAGAATTATCCAACTGAAAGAATGCCTATAATTAAAGACAATGGAAGTTTGATCGCACAAAGCATAATTAGGCATCTGATATAGTGATATGACAAAAAACCATGTAACCCAACCTTCCAATTTGGTGGGGCAATTTTGTCAATTACAAGCACGTGATTGTTCCACCTATCCACAATAGCAACCAAGAGTTTCCTGGTGAAACTGCAGGATCAAGGGGAAAGAAATAAAATTAGAAACACTACAAAATTGCCTCTCCACCCCCACCCCCCTCCCAGTCCCCCACTGCCCACTCACTAATCACCATGGCCAAGAATTAGTAGCAAGTTGAATGCGATTACGGTGACAAAGAAGTTTACCGCAAAAGTAGTTTGCTATAAACCAACTTTGGAGGAGCTGAAAGGACTTCTGCTTCTGAGATTGGAAAAACAAAACTGGGTTAGGCATCGTTTTTTAATGGAAAAATGTAAACACATCTATAAAACAGAGCTGACAGAGAAGGGAGAAAATAACAATTAATCAGGGACATTCTGAAAATAATTAATCAACAATTCTTTATGTCTGTGTTATGTTCCACAAATTTTTAGTCTATTTTGGCCACAGTGGCAGGCAAACATGTTGCCCAATGGTAGAGTTGCACGGGTGTCAGGTGCAACCTAGAGGTCATAGGTTAAATTCCTTGACATCTCTACAGTCCACATATTATATGAGATGGGTATGGTATGAATAATTCATGTGATGAAGAACTGTGAAATGCATATGAACATGCCAACAACAAATATCAAGGAATTTGGTATGGCAAACCCAGCATTTGCTACACGTATACAATGAAGAGTAGAGACTTTAGTGTTATCAAAGCTTCACACCAGGGTAAAATGTATTGGGCAAGTTGTAACCAAATAAGTTATCTTAAGATGATATGCAGCTACAATATGCATTCCAAAATAACATAACCAAACACCTAACGTGAGAAATAGGAAGTTGTCGGAAGAAGAACAAATAAGAATTTTTAGTGGATAACATATAACATATTACAATGAGCAGACCTATTATCTGATATTTGATGAGTATCTGTGATGAAAGATGACCATGACAAAGTGTACAGCATGAACATCAAAACCTCTGCTGGAATTTCAAAGGAACTATCATCAGGGCCTTGCTTGTTTTTAGTCTCTTAAATCGTCTCTACGAAATATAAGCCAAGCGCATAACAGGCATTGATACCACGAAAATACTAACTTCCCTGTGAGTCTTAAATGTGTCAGCAATAACCAGAGAAATAAACTTTTCTATATCAGACACTACCGCTGTAAGATCATAAACAAAATTAAAACCACCAATTGATAGAAATAGGAATGCAATCAACCGCCAGAATAATCATCACACCTACGCCAACACAATAAATTCAGATAGGCCCCTGCTAAGACCTGATGGCATTTATTAATGTCACACTGCTGATTTCAATCTTACATTACATATGGTCTCCACAACTAAAGCATTTACACTTGTCAATTTGGGTGGTTGTCATTATAAAAAAGTATTAATCAGGTGATGTGAGGGGATACCAATAACAGATTCTAAATCTTTCTCTCTTTTAAATCGGCAAACGATGGAAGAAAAGAAGAAACAAGGAAAAGCAAGAGGAGACCCTAAGCAGATAGGCCAAGACCAAAAAAGGGGTGTGGTGGCTCTAGCCACTATCTAACCAGCAATGGAGGAGATGAAGAACAAATAGATATATGGCATAATTTATTGTTTCTGGTTGGCGGAACACAGCTTCACCCAATGGATGACTCTTCAACACAGATTGTCAAATTGGGAGGCCAGAATGATTTCATAACTACTGCACACTATGAAAGGGCTTGAATGAGCACTAACATTTAAATATCAATAAACTGCCATGGAAACCTCTGCTGAAAGCCTGAACCATTATGTGTACCAACAGGAAAGGGGGGGGGGGGGATACAGACTCACAAATAACATGGAACCATTAAGAACATTAACATATTGAATGAGTATATAAAATGTGATTCCTTCAAGTGCTTTGATTACCAATTGCAGACTGTTTTTCGTCACAGCGCACAAGCTCATCAGCTTCTTCAACTGTCTCCACCTTGACAGGAGGTCCGCCAAAACTCATGTGATTGTACTCCAACAGCGATGCCTTGTCAAATTCATACCCAGATTCTGAATGCAAAACAAAAAACATAACCAATTGGATACTTAATTCCTAAAAAAATCCATGATTATAGCAAAAATAGAGCAAAACAGAAATTAAGGCAGAACCTCTTCTTATGTTCATTCGCTTCTCGAATAGTCTAATCGGGTCGGACCCTTCCAGACAAGCCGCGTAACAGATTAATCTGATAATCGAATTCATAAGCCAATCTAGAAACAAATGAAACACGAACTGAAAGACTGTAAATGAGAGAGACGGCATACAGAGCGAGTTCTCTGGCGGCTCTGGGGCTGCAAAACCGGCCGCTCTTGTCAATCTTGGGCATGGCTTCTCTAGAAGTCGGTTTCTCAATGGCTTCCTCGACCATGAACGCGGTGGTTCGGAGAGAGGCTGCCGTGGTCCGCCGCTTGCAGTCCCTTTTGGACCGCCAGAACACGGGAACGAAACTGACGGGGCAGAATTTCGAAGTGCTGAAACAGTGGTGGGTAAGCAAAGAAATGGTCGCTTTGAATTGGGCTTTTGAGGAAGAAGAAGAAGAGCAGCAGATTCCCTCCATTTCCTCCTTCTTCTGGCTTCGGTTTTTCAGGCAAATGTGGATAACGAAATCTGTGGCATCTCCCTCCCCCTCTGCACCTTTTATATTTTCTAGTTCAAGATAGCTGCCAAAATTCGAACCGACGTCGTTTCATCCGGGAAGGACGAAGTATTTTGTTGACGGCTAAATGTGAGACACACCCTATTCTTAGGGGCATTTCTACATGCACTCTCCTTTTAAACTTGAAAGAATTAGCCCTATAATTTCATTACGTGTCATCCCAAGTCCTTCCATCTAGTTGACTGTTAATGACTAATAGACACTAAAATGGGATCGTTTTGAATTTGTTTTTAAAAAAATTAAAAAGGCAAAATGACATCGTTTTACACTAGGGTTAAGATAAGATTAAACTAAAAAGTTGTGGTTTTGAAATGAAACAAAATCCTCCGTTACCTCCTTTTCCCTTTTCGCGATTGTGAATGTAAACCTAATTTTGTCCCTCAAATTCTCCACAAATGAGCACCTTTGGCGTTAGGATTGTGAAGATCTTTGTGGTTAAGACTGAAATACCAAGTACGATTGTCTTTGCTTTATATTTATCTTTGACATTTTTCGGTTTATCACTATCAACGTCTGTTTCTCATAAATACACTATTTTTTTTATTGTTTATTCATACTATGTGTTCCATGACGGATGGGATGTGTGGTAAATGCATGGATGGTTCATGTAAACTGTAGATGGAGAATGATCTAAATATCATGGATGAGAGTCAAATGATGACACTTCCTAATTCGTGGATGGTTCAAAGGACGATGGGCTTGACTTGTTTAAGGATGACGTTAATGAGGGTGCAAGTAACATAACTGAGCAGAAGGAGAATGATGACTGGATTTGAGATTTCAATGTGGATCCTATTGATGGGAATGAGTCTGAATATGCAAACTTTGAGTCTCTGACTATCTTATGGTCACTCCAAAAAAAACTGCCTTCCAAATGAAGAGTTTTAAATCAGTACACAACCATGATGAGCATGGTTTTAGCAGTAGGGCAAATTGAAAATGTGACAATGGCAAATTGCATCATACTATCACTTCTGTAAATATTAGCAGTGTCTTTACAGATGAGACAAACGCATGTGACAATGGTAAATTGCATCATAATTATTTCTTCTGTAAATATTAGCAATGTCTTTACAGATAAGACAAACGCCCCCTTAATTTTGTGTTTTTATCTTTTTTTGCTCCTTTACTTTTGACATTTGTTGTAATTATTACAAAAGAAGCACTAAACGGCGTCGTTTTGACATCTAAATCTTCTGCAGACTGCAACGGTAGTTCGCATAATCACACGATCATTGCCCAGGAGCTATCAACAGCCTCTCTGACTATCTAGTCTTTACTCTCTAGCCGAGGAGGAGGTGTTCGTCGAAGAAGCACAGATCACAGTGTCAACGTCTTTTGTGCGAGAAGATGATAGTAGATAGCAAATTGAAATGGTTTATGATATTATTTATTTTTGTAGCTTCAATTGATAGATCACCAGCTTCTCTACCCAAGGACCCTTACCCTTATATAGGAATTCGTCCTGAAGGTATATATCTCCCCTTTTTCTACTCCTTTTCTTGTTGGTGTGACGCTCCTTTGTGATTTTTTTCCGAAAATTTTGAAATGGGCTTGTGATTTTGTGTGATACCCAGATGAGAAATATTACAAGGCAGCTGATACGATCAAATGCAAAGATGGATCCAATAATTTCTCCAAATTCCAGTTGAATGACGATTTCTGTGATTGCGCAGATGGAACAGATGAGCCTGGTTATTCTTCATTGCCTCATCTTTGATTTTTTGTTTGTAATGTTTTCTTTCGCATGAGTTTCTTTTATATTCTGCTTATGAGTATTTTATTTCCATAATTAGTTAGATTAGATGATGGAATATTGTAATCGATTTTGTGATGGTTTGAGAAATTTATGTTGCATTTAATCTCACCATTAGTTGCCTACTTTGATTAACTGATCCTCTTAATTGATGATTATGGGGATTGAGTTTCGATATCATATCATATCCTTACTCAGCCTCTTCTTGGTTTCAGATTGTTTTCCTTACTCTTCATCCCTACTTAGAATATTTCATTGTTTGTGATGACATTATGCCTTTCTGGCTGTAGGTACGTCGGCATGCCCCGGTGGAAAATTCTATTGCCGGAATGCTGGACATGTTCCCGTTTTATTGTTTTCTTCCAGAGTCAACGATGGCATTTGTGGTAAGTATGACTGCAACTCGAGGGTACCCTTAAAGCCATGGTTTACAATTTCCATTTTCCATTGCTCTTTATTTTTCTATTCTGCTATGTTTGGAATGAAAAGTATGAAAAATATCAATATACTTGTAGGGGATAATGCTCTAAAGAAGATTGCTATTACTGAAAAAAGATCAACATCTGAAAAATGTTGCTATTATTTCTGTGGCTAGATTTTCCCCTTATCCTCATGTCATATTAATTGTCCATTTTTTTGGCACATATTAACTGGGCCCTTCTGTGCAGATTGCTGCGATGGGAGTGATGAGTATGACGGCAAAGTGAAGTGCTCAAATACCTGTTGGGAGGCTGGGAAAGTGGCTAGAGGTAAGCTGAAGAAGAAGATTTCTACACATCTAGAGGGTGTTGCTTTATGGAAGCAGGAAGTGGAGCAAGCAAAGGTTGCTATAGCCAAAGATGAGGCAGAGCTATCGAAACTGAAAAATGAGGAAAAAATACTAAAGGGGCTTGTTCAACAGCTTAAAGGTACAGTTCTTCCCATGTGTGTCTCTCCTTTGTGAAAGTTTCGTCCAGAATTCGTTTCCCAACAATAGTATGTTTTCATCGTCATAGCCCGATTGTTGTGATTACATTTTCCAGTCATATCTCCACAAACCTGCTAGGGGAGACATCCACATGATTATTTTATATGTTCTCGACAAAAAGCGTTTACGCAATGGTTATAATCTATAGAAATATCAAATGAATTGCTTGTTTCTGTTAATTTTTCTTGAAAATAATTGCTTGAGTCCACCTTTTTTGCTGCGGGTGTAATTCTGAACTTTAAGGGCTCTTCATGTCTCTTCACCAGCAGAAGATAGACTCCCCTAGCATTTCTTTGACATGTTTCCATGGGTTGCTATCTGTTATTTTTATTTTCATTCCCACCCAATTGTAGTCGCAACATTTCAAATGAGATTTGTGATTGCCTAATAATATTTTTGATGCTGGATTACGCCAAGAAAATCTCCAAATCTTCTCTTTGGAATATGCTAGTAGAGTAAGATTTTTTTTATTTACCATGACTGTTTTTCTCTTGCTCTGATTTGTAGATAAAGGGCTATAATCTGGTTGAGGTACCATTACATTTTTTCTTCCTTTTCCTTTATATTTTTTCATGTAGAGCGTAAAGAACAAATAGAAAAGGCCGAAGAGAGAGAACGCTTACAGAAAGAAAAGGAGGACAAGAAAAAACAGGAAGCTGAAGAAAGTGTTAATCAAGAAAAAAGCGTCGTGGAGGAAGCTAAGCAGGAAGCAGGTGACACTGAAGAGAAAGCTGACAGTGAAGGCAAGGCCATGGAAAACACGCTTCATGATGAAATTGGTGTTGTAGAGGACTCTCCAGTGGATCAGGTTAGTTTGTTTACTTCTTACATTCGACACTCTTTTAAGTCAAACTGTAGATTCCTAAGCTTGTGCTCATCAATTTGTTTAAATATGTCTCGTAAAACGATTTTTTTGATTAGTATTGGTAACCTATATCGCTGGCAATTAACATCAACAAATAGCCTTCTAATTGAGGTAGCTGTTACAACACATCGTGCAATCAGATGCAATTGTTGGTCAGAAAGGTTGTGGTTGTTTATGTGTTATATTGTCTGCATCAGATTTAGTGCCTTACATTTATGAAAGTTAAAAGAGTGCCTGAAAACCCCAGAAATGTTTTTCTCTGTTTTTGTGTCGCCAAAAAATATTGTGGTTTGAAAGATGAAAGATGAGTAATATTTTTGTAAGAGGGAAAACCTGTGCATATACAGGGAAACCCCACATACTTGGATCAGCCTCCTCTCTCCAAGTGTCAGGGAAGTTGTGAGTTTCTTTCTGTGGTGTCTCGAATCAAGTTCCTCTAGCTATTCCCTGACCAACTTGATTGCACCAATACCTGCCCGTGGGGCGGGGGCTTTTGAAGATGAGTAATTTAGTGACCCATGAATGCATATGATGAGAATCGTAGGAGTGAGAAAGTTTCTAGGAATTCTTATTTAAGTAAACTAATTAGAGTTTGTAGTAGTCTAGGTTAGTTTTGGAATCCTTATTTAAGTCAACTAATTACATTTTGTTTCCTAATTTAATTTAGGGTTGATATCTTTAAATATGAAGTTTATGTATAGCTGTTTTATTATGGACTGGAGAATTAAATAATGTTTTGGAGGCTTTGCCTATGGTTTATCCCAATTAATCGGCTCTCAAGGCACTCTTTGCTTTGATTTGCTTGGGCTATTCTATTATAGAACCATTATGTGTGTTCTATAATAGATTTATTCGACTCATTGGGGTATTCTTGCTCCAATTGGCTTGGGCTAGTGTAGATTCATTATGTGCTTTTTACAATATAGATTGTATTAGGGTTCAATTATGTGAATTATATCAATCAAATCTATCTTTTATTTTGTTCATTGGTGCTTTCAATTGGATGAAATTTGTTTGTTGTGGGATTCATAACCAGGTCCTCAAACATCGTATTTCCAAACCTAAATCATTAAAATTCTTTGCATTCAAAAAAATCAGTGTAATTCGGGTTTCTGAATTTATCATCTCCAGTTTATCTCACGAATGATTCTCTTAGTTTTAGCATGGATGTGCACAAGAAGATGCATTATTAAAAAATTAGTCCATACATTTCTCTTGTATGGCATGTGGCATTATATTTTCATAGGGTGGGGCATGTGCTATTCTACTTCAGGTCCTCCTTCACCATCTGCTTGTGTTTCACAAATGCAGCTGTGTAATTAGTGAAACCCTCCACTTGATTTTTATCCGTACACTCTTCAGAATTTTTTCCCTTACTACACCATTGTTGTAATCTTGACATGGACACTACATACTAGTAAGGACGTGGGTATGTGGAAGTTTCTGCTTGGGACCTTTCTATGAACATGGTCTCTGTTCTGTGATTTAACAAATCAAGTATTTCTTTTGGTGCTCACATTCATTTGTTCTAATAGGATGTGGCAGAGAACTATGTTGACCCTGTGGCTGGAGTTAAACAAAGCGATGTGTCTAAAAGTGAAGAACCCCTGGTTAATGGGGTGGAGCAGGTAAATCAAAAGGACCCCGTGAATTCATCAAAAGTTCTCCTGTAAAGTCCTCACATCTGAGAATGATTACAGCACCCAACGAACTGTTATGATATAGTCAAAACATTTGAAGGCCGTGTCATTAAACGGCTATCTAGTGTTATTTTCAGTGGACCTTATTGTCAAGCATTTCTGAAGTGGGTTGACTGTCTTGTCACAGTAAACGATTGATCAAAATGGGGGGAAATTAAGTTATTGGTTTTAAGCTTATCTTCAATTTATCAAGAAAAAGCGTATCTTCAATTTAGTACTGCATGAAGTGTCTTAAGGTATTTACATATATTCATCTTTGCTTTGAACATAATTAAAAATCATTTTGTTATTTTGTAGCGGGAAATTTTATTGTCTTTTGCAAGGGGGAATTTATATGTGCAGAATTTGGAAACTTTTGTGTTGTTTCTTTTGAAGTTTTTTGTGTTGTTTCTTTTGAAGTTTGCAAATTGCAACCTTAAATAGTATCGGGATTTACAAAATCACCCCGCTCTGCCTTTCTGCCTGTGGTGCTTAACCTGTATTGGATATGCAGGAGAATGATGTAACGGAGAATACCAAGGGATTGTCAAGGGAAGAGTTGGGTCGCCTTGTTGCATCTCGTTGGACAGGAGGGGATACTGAGAAGCAAAATGGCAAAATTGATGGTGGAAAAGATAATGACCATGAAGATCATGACGAAACATCCAAAGACGCTGATGATGAGGAAGAGGATGGCTATGCTTCAGAAACAGATGAAGACACTGGTAAATATGATGACAGCAGCGTAGAAGATGAGATTGATGAAGCTTATGAAGATGAATATCATGATGATAGCAGTTCTTCTTCATACAAACCTGTATCAGATGATGAATCAGACTTCTCAGGTGTGCAATTTTTTTTCCCTGTGACTTTTTTATCAAAATTTTGTTTTCTCATACTTAGGCCAATTGTAATCAGGCTACTATGTTCTCTAGTTTATTTTATTTCCCATGTTGTTAGATACCACCACTCCAAGTGGTCCTTCTTGGTTGGAAAAGATACAACAAACTGTGCGGAATATTTTACAAGCTGTCAATCTATTCCAACCTCCACTAGACAAATCAGGTACAAATCTGAGTTTCACTTGTAAGGTACTTAATACTGGAAATGAGCTTGAGGAATGTTCATATGTTCATTTTTGCTTCTTTAGATGCCGATCGTGTGCGCAAGGAATATGATTTATCCAGTACCAAGTTGTCTAAATTACAATCAAGGATATCAAGTCTGACACAGAAGCTAAAACATGATTTTGGTTAGTATAAAGTGGCTTTTATCTGTATGCGTTATGTTTCATCTATTTCTATTTTCTTGCCTGCAAAACTAAACTAAAAGTTAAATGTCGCAGGTCCGGAGGAGGAGTTCTATTCATTCTATGATCGTTGTTTTGAGATCAAGCAGAACAAGTTACAAATTTACTTTCAGATGGTCTAGATCTTCTTGGCAGTTGCCCAACCATTTCCACTTTTTTCTTAATTGTGATTTTTTTTCCAGGTACGTTTACAAAGTCTGTCCATTCAAAGAGGCTTCCCAGGTGGAGGGTCATTCAACAACTCGCTTGGGGTATGTGCCCATTTTCTCAATGCATAATTGTCTTGGTGATGCTTTCTCAAGTAATGAGAGTTGAGATGTCATTTTGTGGGTTAGATTTTTTTTGCCTTATTAGTCAAATTGCAGATCCAGAGTATATGATGTGCTTCGCTACTTCTCCCCCCCCCCCCCCCACACCCCCCCAACCCCCCTCCCTTCCTTCAGGCCACAGCTACAGCATGATATTCGTTCTCATCAATTTTAATGCAATATTTCTTCTAATTTTGTTATTTGTTTATTCATTCTGCAACTAGGCGGTGGGACAAATTTGAAGATTCATATCAAGTCATGGTATTTTCAGATGGTGACAGGTGCTGGAATGGCCCAGATAGAAGTTTAAAGGTATTAGTTGTTAGCTTAGTGTGCTCAGTTCATGCTTTGTTAAAATGTTCTCTCCAATCCTAAATGTTTGTGAAGTGTATTGCCTGTTCTGAGAGAGAAACCAAAATTTAAAATTGGATAAGTGTTCTTTAAGAACGAGATTCAGAATGAAAGCTTTAGATTCTCTCCTTGCATTCTAATTCTTTGTTGTTACAGGTCAGGCTAAGATGTGGTTTGAAAAATGAGATTATGGATGTAGATGAACGTAGCCGTTGCGAGTAAGGATCTCTCTCTCTCGCTTTTCCTGTGCATTGGCTTGCTCTTATGGTCTAAAACTCTTTGGTTTGCATGGCAGATACTCCGTGTTAATGTCTACTCCAGCTCTTTGCCTAGAAGAAAAACTAAAGGTAGTTTGTTTTCACATCAAAACTTCTTTACACCTTTTCTCCCCTGGATTGAATCTGCTAATTGGATCGAGCAAATGTTTGATGTGACAGGAACTACAACATAAACTAGATTTAATGAACAAAGAGTCACCTCAGAGCCACGATGAACTTTGAACTGTGAAGAAGAATTGTGTTGTTAACTGCTGCCGGGAAATACCGACCACTAAATTAATCTCGGCACTGGCTTCACTGCTCAATGTTGAAATACCAAGAGATGCACAATGCAGCTTCATTGATAGATATAGTCTGAAGAAGTTACAGTCAAATACTTGAAGTTGCGTCCTGAAATTTTTATATTCTGGAGCACAACTTCATGTTGCGATTGTATCTTCCCAGCCAGAATATTCATAGAGGCTTGTGGCATAAGACTGACAGAAGCTTTGTCTCTGCAAAAATTGATTCTATTGATACTGGAAATAACGGTGTATTTTACCCAAATGGGGTGATTCTACTGCGGCTCTCATAAATTGAGATATTTTTATGAGATTATATTATTTTATCGAGAAACTCACGCCACAGAGATTTTTGTGCGTCTGTTCCGATTTTTATCATTTGTACCTTCAGGGCGATGGGAGATAAAAAATAAAATAAAAAAAGTTTAAAATAAATACAAACTACTTAAAAATTAAAAACATATAATTTCCAATTTAATAGTGAATAGACCTGGCCCTAAAAAGACTCGTACCCAAAACATGCCAGAATCTGGGGGATCTCCAACCAGGGTTCCGGATGGGTATTGCCTCTCCAATAATGTAATCTGCACCAGTTAGTCAGCTACACAAAGCCAACATTCCAGAGCACAAGTATGTCCAAGGAGATTAAATCCTTGATCACTACCTCATGCATGATATGCTTGTAACAAAACTCTTAACAAATTCCCTCATATGGCATCCTAGGCTAAATCTCATGTATTGAATTCACATACTGCTTCTCAAATAGAAAAACCATGAGCCGTATTATACTCCTCACAAAATAGAACACGATCCTACTTTCCACTTTGAGATTGGTGGCTCTTACCGTTGGCAAAATCTGGTAAAAAATGGAAACTATACACACACCCCTCCAACACCACCCAGGCACAATAGAAAATTCAATCCCTCAACAATAACCACAAGGAGTGAATACCTTGAAATTTTCACTGATGCTGCAGGATATATCATGCTGTTTGGGGCTTGCTTACTGCACTCTCCTCCTGTAAGTGCTAAAACTTCTTAGAAACAACAAAGGGACATACCATAAGGCAGAGCAGGCACTATTAAGTTCATTAACAGCAAGATCATAACAACATTAAGTCTTATTGGAAATTCTTGTGCGAGTTAAAGCAATGGCAAGAGGTCGCGGTCAAAGCACTTGTCCAAGGGGGAAAAAATAGGAATATTCGACAAACATTATTCAGAGCACACTTCTTTTGAGTAGCACAAATTCACACATATTAGCGTATTGTTACACGTAAACTTCAAAGTAATGTCTATTAACCATATGACTCACACGAGTATGAAGACTTTGCGGTACGTATACTTGTGAGAATGAAACCGTAATGTAAAATTGTGTCACTAAAATCAGAGGCACAATCAGCATGCAGTTGCAACAAAGGCTTAGCTCTACACCTATTTTTCCTACTTTTACTTCAAACTTAAAAGTAGGGGTGAAGAAATAACAGCATTTTTCAGAACTTTCAAAAATCGTATAGCTGAAAACCTTACTTTATACAAAGTCCTTTTATATGTATCTTTTTCTCTTCAGTGAAGTATATTAAACCACCATAGCCTCCCTTCTCCGATTACTTCCATAACATTACTGTGACAATATTCATCTTTAGTGTGGCAAAGCAAGTGCATTTGTTCCTGGATTTATTTAGAAAAAATCCTAAGAAAAATCCATCAACTATGGGGTGGTAGAGCCCCAAGTAATCAAGGAAAGGTGAGACACTATTGAAGGTACTTACATCTATTGCCTGAAAAGATCTGCCCAAAGATGCCTTCAGATGAGAAACTCCAGCACCAGAAGGAGACCAATTGCCAGCAATGCCACGATTTTGACACTGCAAACAAAACGAGTGGAAATTGAAAATAAAAAATAACAGAAAAACGATAGATGTTGCAGACTCCAATAAATGCATTCTTGATCTAGTCAATCGAATGCAATCAATGTTTGTTTTATACCCTAATCTATTTATATCTTGAAACTACGCATGCAACTCCATTATACTACTATTTCAAAATTTTGAGCTAAGCCATAAGATTATGTTTTAAATACTTAATAGAATTTCACTCAACAGGCGGTCAACTTTTTCCGCAATGACCCTACCACAAATAGTTGCATCTCAGTGAATCATAAATGTACTTGCACAGTAACCAAACCACTCAGTTGCCAGCCTATGATGTCTCCACATTTGATATAGGTAATAGGTGAAGTCCATTGCCAAAGAAGTGGAAGAAAAGAAAGAAAATTCCAGTTAATAAACTTCATTGTGTCAATATGGCTTTTAGCAACAATTTCTAGGATGTTGAGTTAGCAATATTTGATCATATATCATTTATAGGAGAAAGGAAGGTAGAAAACCATAACATAGCTATACTGCATACAAATTATAAGACTAATGACATCAGGCCAAAGTTGAAAACAAACTCAAGCAAAATACCAAGAAAACTTGAATGGTGCAACTGTGCAAGATTGCATGCAACAATACAATACCTCACGTGTATATCTAATTTCTTGACCATCTTCAAAGAGAGATGAGTAATATGCCGGATCATAGATGGCGCCTCCTATAGCTTCGTCAGACCCGGAACATTGTCTAACTACAGCAGGAGTTGCAGGATTTAGAAAACTATTTCTTAAATCAAAATCTGCTTCCTGAGAAGCTATGGTGCCTACACTGGAAACCCCCAACCTATAAATCTGAATCCATAATAATGAAGATGATAATCGCACAGAACATCCAATAATTTGCATTGCTAGAGCGAGTTTCAAGGAAAAAATAAAGTATGCTCCATATTTTTCAGAAGAGATATTCCTGCAAGCAAAAGCAATGCTTCCATTAAGAGCAACATTACAGCAACAATCACAAGCACCTTCAATTTAATCACTTGTTTCACAAAAAAATGGATATATCAGCATGTATATCAACAAAATAGAGTTGTTCAGCGCGGCATCAATCAATAAGAAACCCTTGGCATGAATCGGATGGCGTGGCACAACTAACAGAGTGCTACTTCCTTGCACCAAGTATTGTTCCATTAGGTAAAGTCACGATAAATTCCCATGGATATATTTTTTTCCCTGGATAGAAAATAATGACAGGCACGTGAAAAAGGCATGAAGTTGGATTCGTGGTAAATGATGCAACCAGTCTTGACAAAGAAATACTCCCAGCTACAAAAGAGAAAAATTAAAAGCACTATCACTACTACTCAGGTGGGTAAAGAACGCAGAAATTCTCTCAATCAGTTACAGATAACAGTATTCCACTTTTCAAGGAATCAGACAAAGGTATTTGAATCAAATCTCTATCTGCAAGTATTGGAACTTGGAAGAACTTCTTAATCACTAAAAGGGTCTTGAACTATTTTTTGCTACAACTTGAAAGCAATTTACCATTAAGAGATCAAGCAGTAAGAATCTGTCATCAAGTTCTCAAGGAAATGAATAAAAATAAGTTGTTACTTAAAAAAGAACACTACATATGCGGACAGATATGTCCTCATGAATAAGTTTTAAAATGCATGGCATTTTGTACTATATTGTTTGTATTACAATTTCTGTTAAGGCGTGACAGAAAATTCACCACGGGAAACAGGACAAATATAGTATCAAAGTAAGGGCATCTTCATCCAAGAAAAGAAAATCAAAGTAAGGACTCGAGAAGGGAAGCTAACAAAAAAGGATACCAACAAAGCCTATTAGAGAAGTTACATAAACTAAAACTGACCTTTAACTGAGATTTGCTCCTTTAACTATCAAATTTTGCATTTCTTAATCATTTCTATGTTGAGCTGATTTATAATCTAGGCAATGGCACAACATCAATCTCAAAGCCTTCAACTCTATATAAGCACGAATAATGAAGCCTTAGAAAAACTGATCCGTTACAAAAATCTAATTTGATAGTATTCTATAATAAGCAAAACATTTTTCACTGCTCTCAAAATTAAGCATGGAAATTTTTTTCAGAAGGCAGAATATTAAAGAACTTTTACTTCAAGAATAAGAAAACAACAAAAGAACATATAAGTCATTTCTAAAACTATATAGAGCGGGCAGATAAGTCAGATGTATTAAAGAAAAAAAAGTGAATTGTAAATGAATCCTAGGGGCTAGGACAATCAATAATCTTACCCCACCAAGGTTGAGTTTGGCAAATCCTAAGGTAATTTATAATCTTACCTCGCCAAGGTTGAGTTTGGTGTCGCTTAGTTTTAATTTTTCCAAACTGATATTGTAATAAAAATAAGAGGTTAAAGTAACCAATGCAAAACTCCTTCAATATATACATGTTTGGAGGCTAAAGTAGGTGTGAAAAGCCTTTTGGCGAAAGATGGTGGTGAATGGTGATAAAGGACTAGTCCTGACAGCAAATAGCCTCAAAAAAACAAGAATTCCGTAGAGCTGGCATCAAAGAAACATGTCACTTTGTGGCTCGTGCTTTTCGAAACCAAATTATGGTTGCATCTAGTTTTATTCTTAAAGATGGAGTTTAACTTGAATAATATCAATCGACTAGAGTATATAAAGCAATCAACTAGCTGAAAAGAATCAATACAATTGAGAAGATAGCATAGCAAACAGAGAACCATGAATTTATAATTAAATAATGGAAAGTAAAAGCAGAGCTTCGCGCACCAAATCTCATTAGAGAAGAGGATGAACCAGGAAACGTCAAGCAATATGGCGCAGAAGAGGAGCACAGCGTACGTCCGGCCCAAGCTCTGACTGCTACTCTCGATTGCAACAAGCGCAAACAATGCAATCGCCAAATTTATCAACAACACGCCGTTATACAATGCTCCCAGCGATCCAATCAAAGCACAAGCAATCTAGACATAGACACCCATAAACACAACTCTCGAAAACAACATCATCGTTGCGAGGAATTAAATTGAAAACAGAATATAAAGCCAAGCGCACCTGAACGTAGATGAGGATCACAGCTAAGAATTGAAGCCTATCATAATCACGAAGCCAAGCCTGTACTCGATCTCTCAATGGACTACAAAGCATCATATACTCGGGCGGCAACCCCTCAAAATCCCTATTCTGTCACCGATATCGAATTGTTCTTCACTCCCTTCGACGAGACTACATTGATTGAAGAATTCACGTCACTGTCGTTCTTCTTCTTCGGCTTGTTTCTTCTGCTACAAATAACATGACACTATTTTCATGGCGTTTTCCGCAAGTTTTTTGCGTCTCCTTTTCTATTTATTTTTCTTTTTCTGAACTTCTTTTAGGCTTGTTGCTCTTTTTTTCAATTTGTTGTTTTTCCCTTTTTTGGGTTTTTATTCGCGTGACGGATAATTATTTAATTAGTTGTAATTGCGAGATTACATGAAAATTCGAAAATCAAATCCTCCGATTTATAAGGACAAGAAGCCGCGTGTGCCTCACGTCATAGCAAAAGTAGTTGCAGCCTCTACTGGTTTGACATTTTTGACCGTATGACCGTTCGTTGTGTGACTTGTGTCACACTCCTTGAGTCCTTGTGTGTGAGTGAACAACACCATATGCTAGAATGAAGAGCCTATTTGCTAATAGTTTGGCCCACAATATTGTTAAATGGGCCTAAAAAAAAGAGTTAAGAGGCCTTCTGTGGTCTAGTTTGGGCTTCGCTGAACTGGGCTTATTTGAGCTCAGAATATGGGCCTTCGTAGATTTCGTTTTGGAGAGTGGGGAGAATTGTGATTTGTGTCGAAGCAGCCGAACGGAAAACAGAGAGGAATAATGGAGGAAGAGAAGGCAAGTAAGGGAGAAAATTGGGTAGAGGATCTCCAACAAAGGGTGATTCAATCCAAAGACTCCGCCGTTCGCTCTGCTCGTTCTTTCCAATCCAACTCTTCCACCCACTTTCGCTCCTTACAGGTTTATCTTTCCTCTTAATTTTCAATCCCTCTATCAATCTTCAAGTTTATGTGTGTGTCTAATTTTGACTCCAGATTCTAGTGTTATTCACGCCGATTTTCTTAAGATATCATCATTGTATCATTGACTACTTGCTGCATCAAATTCAACACAAAGAAATTGGTTTGAAGGCTAATAGTGTACATTGCTGCGTTCATTATTAGTTATTTTATTTGGGGGTTTTTTTTTCCTTTTATAGGAGTATTTCTATAAAGATTGTTACACTGTTAACGGGAATATGCTCAAAAGATATGTGTGGCAGAAATGAGTGATAGAGAAGGATGTGATAAGAAGTGGGAATATTCAATCTAGGGTACGGGTAGCTCTGATTGAAAATTAAGATGACGGAAATTCCCCTGTGATGGTTTGGACTTTTACAATGCATAAAGTTTGAAAAGTATAGAAAATTCAAGTGGGGATAGCAAAAGGAGAAGATGGAGGATGAAGAAGACATGTATGGAAGTTATAAGTTAAAGAGGGAGGGAGGGCTAATATAAGATTAGTGGAGAGTATAGCTGAATGAATGGAGAAGGATAATACATTTGGTGGGGTTTAATTTGCAACTAAATTTCTCTTCTGAAGTTGTTTGGAAGAAATTAAAATAATTATAAATAAGACTTTGGTGACAATGAGGATGAGTATGGGAAGATTTTTCTGTTTCATCTCATTATTTGTTGTTGTTGTTGTCTATTTAAATTTTCAGATTATATTTTTTTTATGGGGATGAGTGGATGACGTTCTGTTTCCATTATTGTGTGGAGCACTGCATTTTTTATTTTGCTTGTGTTTTTTAACTATATATTCTATGTTAAAACTCATTCTGCCAGGATTTTGTGCCAAATGCAATATCTCAGTATCGGGCTTATGAGGAGGCTTTCTTCAAGAAAGTTAAAGGTAAACCGAGAGTAGCTCCTAAAATTGCACCCACTATTGAAATCCTTCTCTCATATTGAGACGAAGGACCACACATGTATGGTTGCTACCAAATCCACTGTTATCCCCAAATCAACTTCATTAATATTGATTATGAGATCATTAATTGAGATAATTTGTTTTCTCTCATAAGAACATGGTGAACACTGTAGCTTTCTCTGATCCATAAATTCCATATGGTCTCTATCCTCATAGATTCCTTCTATAGCATTTAGGGGTTAGATGGCTTCTTACTTTGTCTTATATTGAATATCCTCTCTAGGCACTTTTTTTTAAAATGCCTCATGCTTACCCAAAAAAAAGCTCTTTATTAGTAGTCTTTTGGTGTAAGAAGCGTTGAAAGTGATCCATCTGGTAATATTGGAAGATTATATCAATGTTGCAGGAATTAGTGATTTGTAGTTGCAATGGTGATTTTGATAATATTATCTTTTTTGAGTTTATGTTTGTTTCGCCTCTTGTTTATTCCCATGATAAATTATTTTCACAGAAGAGTTGATGAGTGCAAGGGAACATCCTACTGCAGTTGTCGGAGTTGCTGTTGCTGCTGGCCTCCTTCTTATGCCTGGTATGAATTAATCTTCTTCTTTTTTATTCGTATGGTTCTTTGTTTAGTGGCCTTCCATTTCGTGAGAGTTCTCCGAGCCGATCTGGAATTGTTTGGGTTAAGGCTTCGATTATTTTGACTGTTGCTATCGTTATTAACTTATTATTGAACTCCGATTGAATTCATGTAAAATTTGGTGATTTCATACTCTAGATATGCTTTATGACATATCATGGTAAATGTCTTTCACTCTTTCATGCTTTCTTAAGTCATTTCCTGAAGGTTGAGGACCTGTATTTTCTGAATTCTGAGATACTAATACTGGTCTAGTGGAAGACACTGGAATTTTGGCATAATTTCTCCGGTGAATCTAGAATTAATTTTTGAATACTTCACCTTTAGGAGTAGTACGGTAAAGGTTGCATTTCACACCTTCATGTAGCTATCACACTATGGAAACTTTTACACATACAAATTGGGGCTCAACAGGAGTACTCTATGTGTTGGCATCTTTGTATAAATGAGAAATGGTTAGTGCTGCCTCTTACTTAGATGTAGGGAAAATCTGGGTAGGGTTAAATATCCATTTAGATATAGGGCATGTGCTAAATTTATGACTTGGGGTGACAAAAGACAGTGGAAGAGTACACACTAGAGTGAACCTTAAACTTGGGATAGTTGTTTATCTTGTATGACCTCAAATAAACCATTTCCTCTGCTTGATCAAAAGCTTGCCTTGAACAACTTCAAGAATGAACAATTTGTTTAGTTGGAATGTATGGTCTTATTTATTCAGAGTATAATAAACCTCAGATATGAAATCCCTTTTTTTTTCCCCAGTAAATCAAGCAGCTTTTTGAATGATGCATACCCTTCAAGTGCTAGCTCCTTTTGAGTTTTATTTGTTTGTGCATCAGAAATGAGAGATTAAAAATGCTCGTGGATGGAAATGAGGGAATGCTTTTGCATATCATTATTGAACAAATGAGTCCTGCTTGGGCCTCAGCTTCTGACCAGGCCTGCTAGCTCATACATTTGCATTTTGAGTTTGATTTGTTAGTTTATTGGACATAGTGTTCTGTTTGAATGAAAACTCGTATTTTTTTGCTGTTCAGTTGCTTTGAACTCAATTATTTCCCCTGTGAATTCCAAACGCAATACTATGACTCTAATTCTTAACAACACGCTCAAGGTGCTTTTGTTCAAAGTTTCCCAACATGTACAGAATCAAATCATTACTATCTACTTTTTCACAATTTCTGCAGGCCCAAGGAGGCTTTTGTTTCGTCATACATTGGGTAGATTTCAAAGTGAGGAGGTATCTACTCTGTTAATCCTTGGAAGCTTCTTTATTCCTCCAAAACACCAATTTCATGTTGCTTATATGATTCATATGTGCTCCAAACCAGGCATTGCTATTCGTTTAATGCAGGAAGCTTTAAATTGTCTATCAGTTCTTTTATCTGAAGGTCAAATTTTATTTTTCTGATACTTTCATTGATGTTCCTTTTCTTTTATTACCTCTTATTTATGTGCAGGCAAAATATGTTAAAGTTGAAAAGAATGTGAAAGAGTTAAACCTTTCAGTCGATTTAATGAAGAAAGAGAGCAGAAAACTTCTTGAAAGGGCTGCTCTTGCAGAAAAGGATATGACACAGGGCCACACTGAGCTCAGGTATTGTTATCTACATATTAATAACCCATTCATTCCTTATCTAGTTATCTTTCTATGAACTATTTTTTTTAAAAAAAATAATTATTCAATCTATGTAGGAAAATTGGAAATGAAATTGAAGTAGTCAATAAATATTTGTGCAAGACTGAATCCCAAGCCACAGGTATTTATACTCCTTTGTCCCCACTAATTTTTGGCCTTTGTACAGAATGAGGCTATTTTATTGCAACTTGAGCATCAAAGATTCAAAGCAGTGTGAGATAATGAAATATGCATCTGGCTTTTCCCAGACTCTGATGCAAAATTTGCTTTCCCTGTTAGCATTATGATTAGTATCGTTGCAGGAGTGTTGCAGGGTATTAAATCTGTTTGTGTCATTAGTCCGAACTTGTCTATGGCTTGAACCATGGTTTGGTTTAGTTTGTCATATCAAGCCAACTTCTGATGAACTTGTAGTTACCCGATAGTATACTCTTTACTTTAAGTTTGCATGGTACAAAGACACCAGCCTTTCACAGGTGCATAATGCTTTGTACAGTTTCCTACACTGAAGCTGGGAAGGGATTTTCTGCCAGATTATGTTTAGGAGTTGGGACAATCCAAAAAGTTCATTGCCTCATGAGCTTCTGCTTCTCAATTTAGCTACTGCCATATGCATGGAAAAAGTGACGCTAATTTCAGGCTCAATCTTAGTTGAATTATGCATGAATAATCTCCATGGGAATGCAGCATGAATGAATTTGACCATCCATTGTTTCCTATGACAATTTACTTTTTGCTTTACCTTATAGATGTGATGGATACGTTGCGAGAGATCTCTGGCAGGGAGGCTTTGAAACTTCGGGCAGAGGTAAGGCTGTTACGCTGTTTTTATTTATCTTTTTGTGTCTCCCTGCTTTCAATTTTAAGAGTTCTCTCTCACTCCTCTCTCAGGTTGCTTCTATGGCATCACTTTTGAAACAACACAGAACTGAACTGGACAAACGGATGATGAAAATTTCTGAGCTTGGAGTTGCTGTTTGATAATGTATTAGGATGCATCACCCTCCGATTGGGATTTCTTGGGCACATTATGTTCTTTTCCTGATGTCCATCCTAATGAGAATATTTTTAGTAAGATGAATGCTCATCGTAGGACATTAGTCATGGTATTCATTAACATTTTTGTTGTAACCCGCATAATTAACTGATTTGCAGCATAAAGTTCCTATCACAGGCACTAAATATGCAGTTCTCATCACATCAAGCTTTACTGGTCAGTGAGCTCGCTTGAGAAAGTTATTCTCTTTCTTTTTCACCTTAATTAATATTGATTCAAGCTAGTGATGGAAATAATCTTTCGGGGTGATGAAGTTTTGTAGTAAAACAATGCATATGCTGTTGTAGTGATACAGAGCTGAGTTTGAGAACTTTGCCGAAAAGCCAAGTGTAGACACTCAGCTGCCTATCAAATATGTGGAGTTATCATGCAATCTTGCATAGAAGTTTGCCAGCGATTGCAGAAACTTATGGTCTAATGGTATTATGTTTATACAGAATGCATGAGAACCATTTGGCAAATATTTTAGAGATTCGGCCACAGTAAATTGATGATATTATGGCATATGCTTGTGTCTTGTATTATAAAGCAATAGCTTAGGTCCAACTAATGAACCATCACGTAAACTCATGTTTTATAACACAAATCATATATCATGGTATTAAAATTTACAAGTTCTACAAAAGTATCACTTGAATGGTTTCCGCAGAGTTGCCTTTCAAGGCAAAACATTTGAATGGAAAGGGGCAGCAGAGCAACCATGCATCCAACAAAGATCAACTATCATAAATGACAAGCAATCAGTGTGAAACAAGGATTCGATTTTGCAGAAGCTAGATTTAAAACTTGAGATACAGTAATATACACACCTATCAGGACATAGCAGGAAGGGGGAACCAGGCAAGATCCAAAAAAGAGGTGCTGGCACTATTTTATTCAGAAAATGATACTAAAAATTTACGATAAGACTCTGGTTCTATTAAAAAAAAAAAAACCTCCAGTCTATTTTCTGATCTGTGTGAAGAGCTCGGGAGGTTTTCCAGTGCCACCACTAAAAGCTGAGAAACCACCAGGTCCCTGACTGCTGAAGGCCCCAAATCCACCACCTGTACACATTCGAACCAATCAGTCGAGACCTCCATAGCAATTTAAAATAGAGTAACAAGAAAATAAGATAGCTAGCACAAAATCCACCTCCTGAAGAAGCATTTCCAAAACCACCACCAGCTGAGGCAGCTCCAGCGAATCCTCCGAATCCTCCCCCAGCTGAAGCCGCGCCAACAAATCCACCACCACCTGAGGCCAAACCAGCAAATCCACCACTAGTAGAAGCAACACCAGCAAAGCCACCTGCTGTTGCAGCATTTGCAAAACCACCACCAAAACCACTTGCAGAAGCAGAATTAGCCCCTGGAAAACCTGTGCCAAGCTGTCTTGACTGCCCAAAAGAACCAAGAACCGATCCCAGCGCCTGCTGCCCTGCCCCAATCTGAGATGGCTGGCCAAAGCCAACTGTGGGAGCTTGAGCAATATTTGCAGCACCAAAGCCACCAGAGAATGCAGCCGGGCTTGTTTGCTGGGATGGTGGAGAAGGCTGCGGAGGCTGGAAGGTAAAAGATGCAGGACGAAACAACTCTCCACTAGGAACAGTCGTAGGGAAAGGAGAGCTTATTGGATTGGTTGCTGCACTCCCAAATACACCACCGAATGGATTTGCTTTTGGAGCATTGGGGCTGGAAGTCGAACCAAGCCCAAAACTGCCAAGACCTCCCAAACTAAGCTCAGTTGCATGGCTTACCTCAGGCGCCTCCTCCTCCATCTCATCCTCGGCAACAGCAACTTCTAAGGGATCATTTTTACCACTCACAGTAGAATCGGACACTGTGACAGGTGCTGAGTAAGGAATATTTGCAGCAGATGGCTGTCCAATTTGAGCACTTAAAGGTGTGTTATTCATTGTATTCGGTATCTTCAAGTTGTCCCAGCTTTCAGATAAAAATTCAGATGGAATTTCAGATGTAGAAGTAGATGACACTACAGTTTCAAGATTCAAACTAGACTCGCTAGGAGTTCTAGGAGGTTCAGCTCGAACAGAGGGTTCTATTGTAGTATCTCCATCTGTCTTTGAAACAAGTTTTCCCACTGAGGTTTGAAGTTCAGTCTTATGAGGCACTGATGTTGAACTTAGAGAAAATGAGGGCATAGACCTGGATGCCAGTGTCTTTACAGCTTGAGGAGAGAAAGAATCAGAAGAGGAGGCGACTTGAGAGAATGAAGATGTCAAAGATACATTTTGATTAGCATCTGTGCTCACTCTCGAGCCAGTAAAAGCATTGCTAAATGACGACATAGATGTAGATGTTGGCACAATTGAAGGTGGAGTAGACATCAGAGATGAGACAGATGATGAGGAATTGATTGTTGCGGAAGATGATGTTGATGATGATACTGAGAATGTAGGAAAAGAAGATGTATTTTGACTAGGCTGGATTTCACGTGATACAACACCAAAAGGGGAAACATTTTGATACGGGCTGTGGGAAGCATAAGCAGTAGCTCGGGTGGCATTTGGAGAGTCCTGATGTTCACCAGATCCAAAAGTCAAACCTCTCGTACCAGCTGTCGTAGGCTTCACACTTCCAATTGTTGAACTTTTGGGCAAAGTCAATTCGCCGTTCAAATTTAGAAACTCCCCGGATTCCTCCCGCAATGGCATTGTATCTGAGGGCAACATTGTAGATATATATGTATTTTGAATGAGATTATTTTCAGCTTGTCGTGCAACCTCAGACTCCACAATTTGTGAGGCCCCATTGCCTGATTTATCTTCAGCTTTATTCCAACTTCCCCCAAAAGGATTTTGGAATGGCATAGCAGACGGTTTGGATGCTGACAATGATGCATTTTGACCCAGCAAAGGAGATGATTTGGAGTTGAAAACATTGTCAGTTTGGTAGATGGGAGGGCTTTTTCCAGCAGACTGTGATGCTAATGAAAATTCATTAGCCCATCTAAACAGGGTTGACTGTTTCTCAGAGGCCTGTTTGAGGAATGTATCCTGAACACCTGTTGAAAACACATTTATAGAGAAAAACAATTACAGCAAAATTACTTACAAGGCTTATGAAGGGTAAATCAATGTTTCAGAGAGCCCTTTGATATATTCATGGCTCACCTTTGTTTCCAGGCGTGTATGAAATGGTCAACTGAGTCGAGCTATCCTTTGGGCAAGCACCTGCTGATAGCTCCAGGTTGTAAGGACCAATGAGCTGCTTATCAATCAATGAGGACGATTTACTCGCACGTGCCTTCTGAGAATCTTGCAAAAGGATCCTTTTCACAGTTGTTTTTGGAGGCTCAAAACTAGCCCAACTCTGAAAGATCATAAGAGTTAATGAAGACGTCAGTTTTTGTACAATATCCATAAGCAGTAACAAGTGAAATTCAGCGTCACAAATTACTAACGAAAAGCTTATGACTGTATGTTAAAACTACAAAATTGATCGTAGGCACTATCCCAGTCTTAGACCAGCAAAACTATGGTGTTAGGGTGAGAATAGTAATATACTTTGCTGATTGATTAGCACATGTATGATATCACGTTGCGATTTGGTTAGATTGAGAATTGGAATGAAACAGAAAATGAAAGAAATGGATTGGGTACAGTCACGGTTGATGAAATGGAGGACATAATTAACATGTACTCGCATCAAATATGAAATATCTGCATATGGTTAAGAAAAACTTATTTCAGCCGTAGGAGATGCACTATAAAACAGAATATCAGTCAAGGGTATGGGAAAAAAAAAAGAAAAAAAAAAGAAGAAGAAGCTCACAAAGAATGGACTTGGGAATATATTGTAAACCAAAACCTAGAGGCTAGAAAAATTACCCGATCCAACGAGTCTCTCCGTCTCCTCGCAGTTTCCGAATCAGAACTTTTCATACCACTTGAATGGCGCCTTTTGCACTGATCTTTAGTAGCAGATCCAGAAGCAACTAGTATTTTCGTCATTGAAGAGCTGTCAACATTTTTTGCTAAATCTGGAGAGCTGAAAGAGGCATCATAGGAGATTCCAATAGTTTCAAATAATTCTTTTTTAATATTTTTTTGTTTTGCAGGTGACTCAATATTCAGCAGAGCCATTTGTCTTGAGAGACATTCACAAAGTTGTTCAGCAGCAGCCAATTGAGAAGTCATTGTGTTATGTAAACTGTGCAAGGATTGTAGGCGCCTGCAAAGGGGGGAAATAAATGGTAAAGTGAGTGGATCAAGAAATGTTGACTACTCACTAGCCAGTTGCCAAAGCTTTCTAAAACACCATGTATTTCATGAAGGGATAAAACTAATATATTAAGGCATATTCCAACCCCTTATAGCCTATAGTTTTACCAGTTAGGGGGAGGGTTGAAATTATGGCAATCCCCAATGCTTTCAAACAACTTCATTTAGCCATCAATGGCTCAAAGTCTCACTTCGTTAAGCAGAAAGTGCTGTCATTCTGTAAGTTCAGTTAAAAATGAATGACAAACTAACATATTTCAACCATTAACCCAATCAACCTTTGCTACTGTGCAATTGAGCTAAATTTCATCAATGTTGTGAGAAAGCGGAAGATTTGCCAACACGGATGTGAAAGTCAACTGCAATTTTCTTTTTTCATATACACACTTTTTTATGAAAAAATCAATTTATTTTCGAATGGGAAAATATTTAAAAAAGTTTTTGCATGCAGAGTTTTAAGTTGAATGGTAATTTTCATGCACATCTCCGTTATGTTGAAGAATCTATAGTATAGAATATACCAAGAGGTGGCAAATCAACACCTTTTCTACCACTACAACTCGACAAGGCAAAATGAAAATGGACCACACATGCATGAAGGTTTTGTAGGCTTTGCCCTCTTCTGTGCATCAAAAGTGGAAGCAGATATCACAGGGGAATTGGAAAAACTTATCCATATGTGCTAGATCAGATAGCAATTATATATCAATTATACCTTGAAGAACCAAATCTACTTTGAAGAGCCCTTCGACCAGCGTGAACTTCACCATTCTCGCCAAATTCATTGAGCTCAAGGGTATTGAAATGCCTCTCTAGCTCAATTAACTGATTGGTAATATCCTGGAAGAGGGAACTGGCTAAAGGACCAACCAAATCTCAGGTGGCACAAATCTGTCACCAATGAAACAAAAGTAATGAACTACCTGGTTTAATTGCAAGATATGTCGCTGCTTCAGCTCAAGTTCAGAACTCAACTTCTGACGATCCCAGAGGTCCCAATATTTACTGTCAGAAGCTTGCTTGACAATACCCCCTATGTATATTTTCCTTGCCAAAACTGAGACACAGTAGAACATCATTTTTGTGAAGTGCAACAAATACTAGCAGGTCACAAGATTATAAAGGTGGGAACCACAAAATGCAACATTAACTAATTGTATATCCAAATCAAAGGAACAGCGAATTCATAGTTAACTCACAGAAGTTAAATTTCGCTCCTCCAACAACCATGTAAGCATATCCTATTAAGTGAATGTGCATGGATAAGAAAAAAGAGGGAGAGGAAGTTGAATTTCGCTTGTCCAACAACCACCACATAATTACATAAAAAGCACCTTCAAGAAACAACGAGGCAACTGCAAGCCAAACATACTGATTTCAATGGAAATTAAGCTGGACAGTGGAGATTAACAAATACATAGATGCAAAGTTAACTTCATATATTTGGAAGAGTTGGATCAAAAGTACTCCAGCATTAGGAGGAATCTATGTAATAGCTTTCTTAAGTAAAAATACTGTTATCAAATTCAATTTCATAAGGACTTCATGACACTATTACAAAGATACAGATACTTGCAGATAATCCATCATCACAAATGTGTTATCCATACAATTCCATTACAAAAAAAAAGAAAGAAAGAAAGCAAAGAAGAGCGAGAATATTTTTCTGTCTTTCGCTTACAACAATGGACTCTTTTACAGTTCCTCTAAGGAAATTGGCATCTTTCAGTTATAAATGAAAATGAATATGACACTTGTGACAGCAGTAGATTCTTATATTGAAGAATACCTTCAACAGTTTTATCAAGAAGGCATTGGATCTCCATCACCCGCTCATCCACAGTGTCCTACAAAGTCAAAAAACAATCAACATGTTAGAATGTGCTGTAGAAAATTAGTAATCAGAAGCACATAACCAGTACCCATTGCCGCTATCCATAAAGCTTAAGAAACACAAAAATTATCAAAGCACAACATGGAGTGCTTGCCAATGTTCAAAATGTTAATAAAGGAACAGCAAAACTTTCATGGGAAAAGCACGCTTGTGTGTTGCTTCAATGAATTTGTTAAGTTACAGCCTTCCCATGTTTGGCAGCATTATTTTTTAAGTTGCTCCAAGATGCAAAATGTTTCTTAATCTTTCCCCACGAGTCAATTTGGGTGTCTCAAACGATATGAAGCCTTTCGAGGCTCCTCTGACTCATAACATAAAGGATTTTCCAAGAGGTCTTTAATTTTTTTATCTGTAATATGTCAGATTGGGAATAGTGATACAGTACCAGACCCAAGTTCCCTTGAGGAAAACCATATGGACTTTAAGGATTGTACTAAATTCATTTGCACTGATTTTGTCAGAAAGAAGTTTTCCCCTCAAACCACTTAAATATAATGCAAAATATTCATTACACAGAATAATTTGGCAGGAAAATATAGCTACTAAGCAGAATATGTGAAGGAAGTCATCGTGACTGTACAGAATGGGATTTGATAAAGTATTGAACAACAAATAGTGAGATCCAATAGAAATATCACCTTCCAGATTCTGCATTTGTCAGAGAGAGCTCTTATGCCCGTCTCCAGTGTTTCAACTGAGCTTTTCAGAAGAACGGTGCAGGAATCCTTGAAGCCACCGTCTTTTTCTATACTTTCCAAAAGCATATCCAACTCTCTGGTCATATCTTTGATCTGAATGGGGTAAAAAGTACACTAAGAGCCACAGAAATTAAAACAAACATGAATTTAAAAACTCACCCTACAAACGAGAAAGTGCTAAAATTACCGTAGAAAATACCAGAGATGTTGCAAACAAAGATAATAAAAAGGGGAAAGGGTATTTTGTGGTCGGCAGAAATTAGCACCTTCAAAAGTCAGCAAAGATGCAAGAAAGCTTGGAAACAAACATAACCTAGCAACTTTAATGTAAAATGCCCCACTTTCAATTAATTGGCAAACTAAATCTTCAACTCAATCACCAGAACAGCAAATGTAAACCTCCCAAATTGCGGAAGTGCCAAACCTTTAACAGATGATAACATCAAGTACACTGACAATCAAAATAAAAGAGTAAATCAAGATTTGGTTTGACAAAGTTTAATGGTGTTGAGAACACAACAAATGAAAGAGAGGAGAGAAAATGCAACACTGCAGAATTCCAACAATAAAGGTAAACAGAAAGTTATATAGTACCAAAATGCATTACATTGCCAAATTGTTTTGATCGGTTTGGTTCACAATTCACCATCCCCAGAGGAGTTGGAAGTTTAAATTCATCCTTGGTAATGTCAGTCTTATGGATGTTAGAATTCCCAAATGAAATTTCTTCTTTGGACAAAATTTGCGAGCTGCAAGTAGAAGCCAATGAGTCAACCTTCATTGTCCCAGTTGTTTTCTGTCCTCCACTCTCTGCTGGCTTAGAGGAAAATTTGATAGAAGATAATTTGCTGGAAACATCCCTCTTAAAAGTCTGTTCACCAATGTTGCCATGAACTTTCATACCACCAACATAAGCTCCAATGTTATCAGTTCTTTTGCCTTGTGTATTGCCGAAAGATAAAAATTGAGACCTGGTATCAGAACCACCAGAAGACATCGTTTTCCCACCTGACCATGACTGAGATAAGGCACTCTGCAGACCCATAGGTCCATTTTTTCCCAGTGAATCGGTACCCAGATCTACGTGTTTATGTAATGTATTTTGATTCAATTGACTGGGGGTATCAGTTGGAGCTTTTCCTACAAAAGAAGAATTACTAGATCTGAATCCAGAAAATCTTTGGGCATCCAACTTGCTAGAATCTCTACCCGTATAATAACCCTCAACAGCTGAAGTCTTTGAAGTTGATTGACCTGAATTTAAGAATTTCTGTGAAGAAAACCCTGTAGGATGACCATCGGTGTCCCGGTGCAACCCTATGGCAGGAACTTTTTGCTGCCCATCAACCATAAAAGAATTAGGATTTGCCTTTGTCTCCATTTCCTGGTTAACAGTTACAGTATCTTTGTGTCTTATGTGAGAGCTCACGAGTGTCAAACTTGAACTCTCAGTCTTCTCTGAAGACATCAGATTTTCCCTAATAGGAATTTCAGGAGCTTTACTTGTATCTATTTCCTTTCTGTTCACATCTTGCAATGAAGCAACTTGTTCTCGGTTTTGTTCCTTCATATCCGAAGATAGTTTGGATGAACTATTTTCAGCAGGTAGCATAGTCACAGTATCCTCCTCATCACGAAAGGCAGGAACAATCCCAGGTGAGACTTTATATCCTGTAGCACTGCAATAAGATCTGAACTCAATGTCTATGCAGTATGCACACACACACACACACACACACACATGTATATGTATAAATGGCATAGGAATGACTAATGCCTCGCAGCACATCCCCACAAAAATAACTTCCATGCCGATTTTGGCAGCAATCATATTATGCTTAACAGAACATAGTGTACAAAAAAGTAGTGTTAGAAATACCTTGCAAGATTAAACATCACAAGCTTTCCCTCTAGAGTAAGACACATGAGAATACAATAAGGTGAAAGTTCTTTCTCTTCGTCAACTCCAAGTTGGACTTTCACTTTTCCATATACAGAGACCTTATCAATGCAAAGCCCAACGATCAAATTATCATCACCGTTATCTGTAACAGGGGCCATTGAGCATTGAATTGGACTAAGCTAAGCAATTAAGAAAAACATTAACCAATTACTCCGATGCATAGCCAAAAAAAGACAGATGCTGGAAATAAATTATAAGAAACCAAAATAAATGGGCATACCTTACTCATATATGATTAAAAGGGTTCAAATGACCATAAAATTAGTATTTAGGATTTAGGATACAGACACACACAGTGCAAGCAAGTCACTAGAAACATTTAAAAAAAACCAATCCAATAGATATAACAATATTGGCCATTAGAAAATTTGTGCTGACAAAATTTCAAAAAGTGAACACACTTTAGTGCAAACCTAGGTTGAGATTACTAAGTTGTGAAGATCAAATGGATTCAAACAGAACTATATAAAAATTCGATCACACCATGTCATCTCTCAGTTCAGGTAATGTTACAGGGCAGTCTCAGTGCTAAAAGATCCAAAAGGAAAAAAAAAAGCTACCTTTTGTTGGACCACTTTTGGACAGGCACCAAAAGCACTGTAAAAGAATATTCAAATTAACACATCCTATTCCCTTAAGCATAATGAAATGTGATACTAAAACAAAATCATAGTAGATCCAGTTCTACTAAATCTATGACAAAAAGTAAAACCAATTACCTTGAAGCTCAATCCTTGGAAGCCACGTATCTCGTTCAATGTCAAGAACTGCGACTTCACTCTTCAAATCATCTCGAGACCAATCAAGCAAAGCAATATGTTGATCTGTATTTTTCACATTTGCAGCAATTGCGAGCTCACTGTAATCAAATACAAACAAAAGTTATTACAGTTAATTTGCAGTAAGCAATTACTAATTGAATGAGACAAATGCATAGCGGCAATTCTGTTTTAACAAGCCGCAATGCACTAAAAAATTATAAATTTAGAACATGAAATTCAAGTTGGCAAGACAAAAGTCGAATCGCAATGAACACCACAAAACTGGGTGAAAAGAAAAGAAACCAGAGGAAAAGGTAAAGTGGGCGAAGAGCAATGTTCCAAAGGATATCAGAACCCTACAAAATGAATCTTTTTAAAAAAACTTTGACACCACAGCCTAGTGCAGATAATATTTTTGCTAATTTTCAGTGGTTCTGAAGTTCAAAGGAATTAATGAATACTTCGGCAATGAATACTTCGGCAATATTTCTCAAATCAGTTCGATAATTGTGAATCACAAAGCATATACAATAAATAACCCACACGATAATGAGATTAGCAAAACATACCATTGGTCTAAATAGCTAAAGAATAAATAAGGTCCCCTTCCAGAGGGCACAATGTCATCGACCAATCCTGGAAAGATATCATAGAAGGATAAAGCAGCTGGCTGAGAAGAAGCCTGCACCAATAATTTTGCAAAATCAAAGTTCATAACAGCATGGTATTCAAATAAGAAGAGTATAATGCCCTTGATATTTCTAAACCAACCTGAAATTTTATTTTCTCATAATAGACCTGGAAAAAACAAAGTCTAATGCAGATGACAAATTTATAGCATATAATTCTTATATCCTATACAGTTATTTTATATACTTGTTATTCCACAAAATGTTTTATAATTTTTTGTTGGTCAAACAAGATCTAAAAGTATCCCTCGGAGAGCCTGACATTAAATCACCTAAATTCCATGCTAGTTCCTGAAGTCTCCATTTTGATAACATAGAAGGCAAGGAAGTTATGAGTCCTCATGCAACTATTATAAGTGATATTACCAATCTAATTCGTATAAAAAGGCAAAACATAAAAGTTCAATTATATTGTCATAAGTGATAAACTTGGCCACAAGATGTGCTCCAGCCAATCACGATTTAAAATTCAGTGAAATTCTTCAAGTGTATAAGTTAATTACGAACATTAGTAATGCTGCCTTCCTTGCTTTTGAGTACTTGCACAACGTAATTTTCCTCGTTGCCGTCTGCAGTCAGTCGAAAGCATCCTAGAACTATGCAATCAGGGCGGACCCACCTGATAGTATCCACTGGCCATTATTCAAGAAATATCTTAGTTTTGTAAAAATTGGAGAAACAAATTGGGCGGGGGGAGTGTGGGGAGGAAAAGGGGAAGAAAAAAATAAGAAGTATAACCAACGGATTACCTTTTACAATGGAGTTATCATCAGAATTGCCACTCCATGACTTGAATGATAGGGACATCTTCAGCCTTTCTTCGTATTTAGAAGACAGAATGCTAAGGGTGTCCTTCCTTGCGACAGCTATAAACTTGCCTTTAATACTCCATTCAACTAGAATAAAATATAAAACCAGTTAAATAAGCTGAAGTTCAAGCTCCATTATAGAAATTGTTTTATTTTTATATACAGGGGAAAACGTAAACATCACCACAAGTCATATGCAAAACCATCTATTTTTTTCTTTTTCAGATACATCATAAGTACACGGGAGGTACAAATGTTAAATGTAAGGAAAGGGGAAAACAACATAGAAAAAAAAAACTGAAAAGAACATATAAAAGAACTCATATGGACAAACAACACCCTAGGCAGTATCCAACATCTTAATCAGAATCGCTAGGCATGAACGACATATCACAGACAAGTCAAAATACAATCATATATATAATATACCAGCATCGATGTTGTTCATGACATCATTTAGAGAGCCATCAATGCCCCCGTGATACAGCTCCCCTTGATTTGAAAGAGCAACATAAGCATTCTCTGGCTTATTACTCCATCGTATGTCTTTGACACAACTTGACTCGTCGAGTGAACAAGAGATAGCTGGTTTTAGCTCCTACACAATACAGCACAACAAAAATATGAGGAACTTCGCCAATTTCAGTCATATAGTAACATGTGGAGTACTCTCGCGAATATTGTCAAACAAAACAACTTCAAGGATAGATCACATCTCGGCTTCTAACATTTTAGTTTTATGTCAATACCTACAGTGGATAGTGCTCAAAATCACATGGAACAACAGAATCTAACCAGAAATTCCTGCTACCATATTTACTAGAGCAACATTGTTGTAAGAAAATGTGCAAACATCACGAAAGGCAACAAAAAAAGAAAAGAAAAGGCAGCAAAAATCAGTTAAGTTAAAGAAGAGACCAATTGAAGAACATGTCAAATGAATGTAAGGTTTCTTGAATGGTATAGATATAGTAACAGTCACCAGTCACCACCTTCTTGAGAAGCGCATCGACAGCAAACAAATGAATATCTCCACCAACACCAACAGCGAGAGTCGAAGAGTCAACAGACAGAGCCAAAATGTGAACCTTCCCAATTGGAAGGTCCACAACACTCAACTCTTGCAAAGACAATCCCGTCCCCTTCTCCTTGATTTCCTTGGCCGAATCAATAACATCCTTGGTCCTCACAGCATAAAATCCTAATCAATACCAAAATTACTCCAATATACAATATAAGTAAATAACTAACTCAACGAATTTCAATTAATTACCAGACGGGTGAGCAGCGAAGGTGAGCTCGAAACGCTCCGAGACTGCAAGAGCCTGCGACGGAGGGCTTTCGAAGTCATATGCGGTAGAGGACGAGTCTTTTAACACCGGCACCGGTTGGCCAATGTTCTCGAAGATGTAGTCGGTGGTTGCCACGACGTCTCCTTCTATTTCTTCCAATTCTACGACTCTTCCATTGCCTTTTGACTCCTCCGGTGGAGAAGCCATTTCTGTAACACGCAACTACACGAAAACCCTTTTTACTGATTGTTGAAACTTTCGAAATGCAGAGAAATTGAAACCCTTCTTGCTTCGATTTGCGTCTTTTATGGGCGGCAAGTGTATGAAAGCCCTAAGAGCAATTGTAATTAGGGGTGGTAAAAATCCGGTCTGTTCAGGAAAGAGTAATATTGTTGAGCAGTCTGAGTTCAAATTTTTGAATATAAAATTGATTTAAATAGGTATTTGCAATAAGATTAGGCTTGCAATGTGAAGTAAGGCTAAGTGGCAAACGCAAACTACCTATATTTTGGTTTGATACAATACAAGGTAGTTCAAATTATCTCACCCTTAGGGTATCCTCTTATATGTATACTTACGGGGATTTTTGTAACGCGGAGGAAATTTTATAGAGTCTAGCCTCGTCCACACCTATTAAGGTATTGTGCATTTTTGGTCTGGATTCGTATGTAATGATAAGTTAAATACTTACTTTCTCACCATTAATAAGTCATGGGTCTTAATGAGAGAAGCGGAATCATTTCTTAAAATAAAATATGTGTGGATCCAGACTCAAAACAAACAATACCTTAATAAGTGCGAACGAAGCCATGCCTTAAGAAATTTCCCCTATATTAAAAAATCCCCCACAATACTTATGGTAAGTCTAGGATTTGAATTGACCTATGAGTTTACCATATAATGCTTTTTCGTAATTATGAATAGTTATTCTAGTAAGTCACAAAAATTGATTTATCGAGAAACTAACTGTTGGGTCTAAATTAACCTTACTAGCAAGTGTACTAGTCGGCGACTACAGCACAATGATAAGCAAGGGTCGAATCCACAGGGACGGTGTTATGTTTAATCCAAATGTCTATTTGTATGTATATATGGACAATGCAATCAAAAGTAAAATTCAACTCAAGATTGTTTGGTTTGGTAATTAAACTAAAACAAGCAAAGAGCAAAGTGTTTTTGGTATTTTCTTAGAATTAGGATGCAACTAATGCAAATGAGATGATTTAACAAATATGAGATGAACACCAAGGCTTCGGAATCCCCCTTGGGAAATGACTTGGAATGACGTAAATTCACACACATATTTGCTAATTCGGGCATAACGAATCCGTACCTAAGTCGGTTTTAGCGCACTTAAGCCAAATCTCCCTAAAATCGATTACTAGCCATCTTATTGGTCTAGGTCGGATATTCCTAAATACATTCTAGCCATCTTATTGGTCTAAACATGCATAGGAATTTATGGAGTTCTATGGAGATTAGGATTCATACAAAATTGTCACCTAATTAAAGGGAGACACATTCATAATCAAGTGTTTCAAGAAGCATAATCTACTTGACATATTATTGTCTAAGCAAATTCTCCAAACAATTTCATCCAAAAACCTAAAGTGTTGGCCAAACACCACAAGCATGAAGAAATTGCAATCAAACATAGAAACACAAGATTTATACCCAAATCAACTCATATATATGTAAATCAAGTCATAAACAAAGTCATCAAACCCAAGGCTTCATCCTAGCCTTGGCACAAGAGATTTAGTTACACATAATGAGAGAAAAACACAAAAGGAGAGATGAGAAAATCATGAATAAACCCAATTAGTTGAGTAGATCCAAGTTGAGCTGAAGAATCTCTCCTCCTAGCTCCAAGAATCGCCTTCCCCCTCTGGTTTCGCTCCCCAGAAAATCAGTTCTAGGTTAAAAAAAGTGTCGTGCGGCTCGGCAAGTTCGCGAATTAAAACATCCCAAAAAACTGTCTTGTGCGCCTAGGCGCGTTGTATTCACGCCTAGGCGCACCACGCCTAGGCGCACGCCTAGGCGCAATCCTAGGCGTGCACAACTTCAAATTCACGCCCCAACTCGCTGGACTGGGCGTGCACAAATATTGCGCCTAGGCGTGGAATGATTCCAAAATCTCCATACGACGTCCGATTTGCACGATTTTAGCGTCTACGGAAAGCTTGAGATGTCTAGTTTCCAATGCCTTTTATTTCGCTTGATTCCGATAACGTGACAAAAAGTTATAAGTATTTGAACACACGAAGGTCGGTGGACATTTTCTTCAGTTCAGCCCTTTTTTCATCACTTTTCATCCAAACCGCAATCAACCTATCAAAAAATACAAATCAAAACATAAATACACTCATTATTTATTTAAATGAAGCTTAAGAGGGGGAGATTCCTACCAAAAACAATAGGTATTATCACACCTATCACTAACCTTCAAAAAAAGGAAGGGAAAAAAAGAAGAAGCATACATTGAAAACCATACTTTTTTTTTTTTTTTTGAGTACAAGTACAAACACAATATACGACACACCACCAGATCAAGCCTATGAAAGTACAGGTGTTAACAGGCCTCACGCATGAGGCACGAATCAAGCCCACGCAGGGGTAAACTATCATCAAGCCCACGCAGGGGCAAACTATCAAGCCCACGTAGGGGCAGACGAAGCCCACACACCTCCTTGTAAATATTCAGAGGAGGTGAGACTAGAACCCATGACCTCAGTCAGGAATATGCAAAGTCATTGTCACTCAACCAATGACTCATTTGCCACTGAAAACCATACTTGAAAGATGGATTTACGCCACACATCATTTTGTCAAGACTTGTTTTTACATCGGATTGACATAGCAAAATAAAGTGATATATAAGCAAAATATAAGCATCTTTCACACAATAAACACGTTTTTTAGGTGTAAATACTACAACAAACCACAAATGGCTACTTTCATATTAACTATAATATTTAAGTAGATCAAACAATTTCACATTTAGTATAAATAGTAATATTATAAAATTAAAAATTAAAAAAAAAGGACCATCTGCAAGAGGTATGAAAATCTATGAATGCTTCAGAAGTAGTTTCTCGATGAAGATGCACAAAGTAATTATTCTCCTTACACATAAGGAATGATACAACGGGATATCAGAGGCTTTTCATCAAACACTTGGTGTCGATGATGATAAGGAGAAGAGGATTTGGGCTTTTCATCAAACACTCGGCCCAAAAATGACACAACAAAAAACAACCCAGAAATCTAATTAAAGGCCCTCCAGAAGCCTTTTAAACTATCACAGACTCTTATATGGGCTTTCTAATACTTACCGCATCTAAGGCCCAACAAAGGAAAAAGACAGAGGCTAAAAACCCATACGCAGGCCCATTCCAAAAAGGCCCAGCATATTATCGCACTCACAATGTTAGATTTGTCTTCACAACCAAAACAAGGGGAGAAAAAACACCATGTCGAAGTTGAAGGCAGTGTCGAAGTGTGATTTTGGTTAGATATCAATGGAGTTTCGAGAGGATTAAAACTGGAGTCCAGAATAGGTTTGGCCAAAACCCCAATTCGGAGGAGCAACATTTCTGGAGATCACAGTGCGTCCATCACTGGTTGTGACTTTGAAAGAGAGGGCTTGACCATCCAAGTATGAGTTGCTCTGCCAGTTCTGACCCCAGTTCCTTGACATGGCCTGCCACTTTGAGTTGGGTTTAGACCCTTTGATTGACACAGCAACAACATCACCAGCTCCACTTACATTTGTTACCAGAACAAGATTGAAATAAGAATGACCATTAATGGTGAATCTGATCCCACCCTTCTTTATGCAACCAACCCTTCTGTATTGAACAGGGACTATTCCAGCTTTGTACATGGCGATCTGTTGAAAAGCAGGTTGAGCCAGATCAAAGTGTTGTAATGGAGGATTACACCAACCTCCATTAGTGTTAGAGAGTGCAAGATTTGGTGGACAGAAATTGGTGGCAGTGACAATTATAGTGCCTGGTAAGCACCAGTTCTTGTCACTGGCACATTTGATCTCATAACAAGCACCACAGCTTAACCCATTGTTGAACAGAGCAGTACTCAATGCAGCCGTGTTTGTTCCATATCCCTGACTGTACAGATTTCCATACCCACAAGCCCCACCTGCACAAAAACCCCAAAATCACACAAATCTTTTAGCATATATGCATACATATACTGTATATAAATGTCACTGGTTCAATTGGGTTTTTGTATTACTTACCCATAGTACCAGAGGCATCACCTCCTCCATAGAAAGTAGCATGGGCACTAGTCCACCCAGTTCCATACCCATCGACAGCCTTCACCATTGTTAGAATAGCTAGAATTGCATAACCAAGAAAACCCATTTTTGTCAACTTGAAACCCAAAATGGTGGATCAATATGAATGAGTGAAGGCCCAAAAATATACGAGAAAGAGAGACTATGGTATGGAAGACTGGGAATATAAGTGTGTGTATGTGTATATATAGATGTGGATAAAAGGAAAGTGGAGGATTCAATTAATGTTAGTGTGCCAAAAGAATTGAAGACAGAAACTTTGGGAATTGTATCTTTTAACATCCTTAAAGCAAACGACTAACTGAAAGTCTGAAACTGTTAAAATAACCAACCATTGAATTTCTCAACTTTCTCTCCCATCATTTTCTGCCACAGTTGTTTAGTCAAATGGGTTTTTGACCTCCATTTTCCAAAACCAAGATACCTTGGGAGTAGTGGTCAAACAGAGGAAAATAGAAAAATGTTGAAAACAGAGGCAGGCGTGAAATTCTTTCAAACCATGCCAGAAAGTTATTTTAGCTTCTTGAAAAATGGAATTCCAAAATTCAATGAAAATTAAGATTAACTTCCTAATAAAAGACTTACAAAATGAGTTTCTCTACATGTAAAAGCTCTGAATTTTTCAAGATTTCAGGAGTAGTTTTGTGGAAAGCTTGTAATCCACTCTCTTTTGCATTAATGGCACATGTTTTCAATCATTAGCGTAAGTAAGCAGGAACAAGAGGAAAAAGTCCATGTGATTATATGTGAATGAAGTTTACAAGTTGTCCAATTAACTCTTGGGTTTGACCACCTATCAATGATTGTGCAAGTAAGTGTCATGTGGAGATGATAATGCATTTCTTAAATCACAATTTATATGTGCTAATTAATAGACCACCTTCTTAATACTTGTAATTCACATTTGGTGGTCAAACTGATTCTGACTGTAAACAACTAAAACGGAACAGCCTTGCATAGTTTATATCAGAGACCATGGTACTGGCCGGAAATCTTGTAACTTTTGTCCTTGGTTTTGACATTTTCTAGATTGAATTACCCAACTAGGCACGTGAGTGTATTTACACATGCTGTAACACACCAAAATTAATAACAGGATATATATATATATATATATTCATAAAAAAAATAGATCAATTAGCAGGGAAATTTGACCACCTCAAATTCAGGATCTTATGGATTTGATGGAAGTGGTTGGCATGTGGCAAACAGTCCAGCTTAGAAAAAGATCACTAGATACCAATCTACATATGTATTATGTACCCAATTCCCTGCCTTCACTCTTCTTTCTTTTTTTACTTAATATATGCACATAAGTACATAACCTTCTTTTTCTTCTCTTTGTCAGGCAATGTTAGCTGGAAGTATATGCCAATCCTCAAAAAGAAAAAGGTCGCGCATGGAGCAGTTAGAAAGAATATCAAAGCATGAAGTGAACACAATTAAAGTAATCATATGTGCAAACAAGTTGAAACTTGGTTGGATAAGGGAAAAGCTGATTAGTCTGCAAAATACAAGATTATGGGCGTGTGTGTATATATATACAAATCATAGCATGCAATTGAAAGAAAGAAGGGAAAAGCAAAATGTACACAGTTGTAAAGATATTCTAAACATGATGGGATATGATGAAATTGATCTCTTCTTTATCAACTACCATAACTGCTACAATATATATGTATTGGCATCAGCATATACAGGCTGTTGAATACATTATATATTATATATATATATATATATATTCTGTGAAATGCCCTTTTAGTGTGATGGATAGCATTTCTTTCTGGTTCGACATATATTGGGCCTAATGATTGCAGTCTGATTGGGCCACCCAAAAGCGACACGAACTCCTGTAGTCTTCTGACTAGGAGATTCTAACTTTCTAAGTTTCCAAGTGTTGCAGGCCTATTGGGCCTCTTAAAAACACACGTTAAGTCCAGTGTTGGGGAGATTTTAACTCTTGTGGCCAAAAATTATTTTGGGCCCGCATCTATATATTCATAATTTCATATTCTCAATAGTCAATTCTCATAGGCCGAGCCCACGAGAAGAACGATTGAACAAGAATTTGCAAATTCCTTGGGTGGTCTGGATCACGAGTTTTCCATCTGCAGTTATTTTCGTAAAAAATCGCAGAAGAGGAGAGGGAGCTTATTGAATCTGGACATCTCCAAGTACCGATTGCCGGTAGGCGCTGTAATAGTAGAAGACAAATCCTAGTGATCAATCTTCTAAAGTTGGTATGTGATTCGTTCTTCTTCTTTCTTTATTTGCTTTTCTGATTTGTGGCAGTTGTTCGCATGCGATTTTCGTTATAGGAGAATTGCATTCTAGACTGCTAAAGTGCCAGAAGAACCCTAAATGCTGCGTAGCTTCCATTTTCGCAGAAACAATAGATGTAGTCGCTTCATCTTGTCATGTTGTGATGATGAATCTTTTCTTATTGTGTGCGTTTGCGTGTGAGTAGGTAAGAAGGTTCTGGGGAAGTGATTGTTTTGGTGACGATGATGAATGCTTTGGTGACTTTCTTCGTGACCTTGATAGCCGTAGCTGATATTCAATCTGCTTTGGCTTTGCCGTCAACTGTGCCAGCATTTTTGTGGTCTCCTCACCACGATGAGTATGTTGTCATTTTTTTTTTGTTACGAGCTTATTTGTAATGTTTGATGTAAAATTTCATCTAGATACTCATGGTAGGTGAGCATGAACATTTATGGCACTTGAGAAATTGGAATGTTTCATGTTGCCTTTAATTGTTATTGTCAAATAATACTTACTGGGACTGACTTAGACACTATATGGATATATGGCTCTTTGATGACTCTACTTATCTCAGAGCTTCTTACGCCGCTGATTCTTGGTCTGTTATATCAGTTGGCTTTCTCTTGCTATCTTAACATCAAGTTTTGTTACTTGTAGCAACTGTTGGATTACATTTTCGCTTACCATGACTTTTTTAAACATCATATCATTTGTTTATGTAGCAGGATTTAGACTAACTAAATAATGATTCCCTGCATACAGTCAAAAGAGAAACAGTGTTGCTGTTTGTATATGGCTGAGAGCCTGAAATGGCTGCTTCTAATTTACATACATTTCGTTGTGGTGCTGACTCCCGTTATTGTGGAATAAATCGAATCTCGATGGTAGTCTATTGTATAGGACTTTGAGTGGTCTCACTAGATGTCAAGATGGCTCATGACTAGAAATTGAATGATTTTCGAAAGAGAGAAAAGAAAAAAGAAAAATATGGACATGGAAGATTTTATTTTTATTCTCTTCTTTCTATTAATATATGGGTGCTTGATCGAAGCCAAAATCTGCTTTTAGGAAAACCAGAATTGTGGTTTCTGCCAAACTATTGCTGCATATAGCATACTCAGGTTTGGTCATACTATGTTTGCACAATGGTTCAGATGCTGTATTTCACTGTTTATAATTTTGTTTACATAGCTTTTGCTTTTACTGATTACTCTTTGACATGGTTGTTCTGGTTCCTTGTTGGGCGATCTCTGCAAATATGTTTCTCATAACATATTGTTTGTGGGAGGTTACAGGTTTTCAAGTAAAGGAATCAAGGATGCTGTTAACTATCAGACAATCTTCCCGAAGGATCTGGCAAAGTCTGTTCTGTCAGAAGGGGGCTGGGCAAATTTACTGGTTAGGAGCTTTCTTTTCTGTGTGGTGTCACAATGTTTTGGATTTCGTGCTTTGTGTTTATGAATGAGAATTTTTTGGAGTACCTCTTGAACTTCTTCTGTTTTTTGTTTTTTTCCCGCTCCCCAAAATAGTGTTCGGAAAAGAAAATTCAGCACCATATGGATGTGGCGCTTGTTTTTGTTGGCAGGGAGGTAAGACCATTTTTGCTTTCTAACGGGATAACTAAAATTTCATACGGTGTTCCTTCTTGTGGCTGAAGTCTAATTGCCATTATTTAGATCTTTCGGTGTATAACCAATCCCTAATAAATTAGGGGGCAGAAAATTGAACAGGATCTATCCTGTACTGAGTTATTTAGACCTTTTGGTGTATAACCAATACCTAATGAATTATGAGGCAGAAAATTGAACAGAATCTATCTTGTACTGACATCTGTTCTCATTCTAGAATTATACCATACTAGTTTTGTAACTCATGGTCCAATATCCTTGCAACCTGTTTTTTGAATGAAAATATAACGTTTGTAGTTCAATAAGGCATTGACATTGCAGAGCCGTGCATGAATGATTATATTACTTCTCCTCAATGATTATTGATTAATTGTATGCCCTTTGTTTGCTCAAGTTGCTATCCTCAGACATCTCTGCAAACAAATATGCAGACACAGCTCTTTTGGACCTGCTCAAGGTAACTAGAGGTTGCTAAGTACATTTTGAACTTCATTTTGGTTAGTTTTTTCTAGGATTTTAGAAACTGTATTTCTTTCGGATGCTTGATGTTTCATATCCTTGGATAGGTCTCTTATACAAGGTCAAATTTCTCCATGGCATTTCCATATGTTGCTACATCGGAGGAGCAGACAATGGAAAATATTTTGTTCTCTGGGTTTATGGAGACTTGTGGGTGGGACTCAGCAATCAGTAAGGTTGCTTTTTCAGAGTCATGCTCTGTAGATGGCGAAAACCTCCAAAAGCTTGCGGATCCTGACTCAGTTCATGTAAAGTCAACTATGTTATTACCATTATTTTTCTTATCGAAGAACTCTGATACCATTTTTATCTATCAAAAATACGCAGGACTTTCTGGTTTCAAATGTGGAAAAGAGACCTAGTGGGCAAGCAAACCTGGTGGTGTTCTGTCATGGAGGCTCACGCTCTGGGCAAGTACACAGTCCGGCAAAAGCTGAAAGTATGATAAGTATTTAACAATGGTGCTGCTCTATGGCAGGATATGATAAGTTGAAATCTGGTTGACTCTATTTATTAATGAAAAATGCAGGTGAAATTTTCTCTGAGGTTATCAGTTCCGTGGAGCAGTCTGGGGCACAATATGCTGTCCTTTATGTTTCGGATCCCTTGAGGTCAATCCAGTATCCTACCTATCGGGAACTAGAAAGGTTTCTTGCAGAAGGTGTGCAAGGAAATGGACCACTTGATTCAAAAATTTGTGATGAAGTTTGCAAGATTAAGTCATCACTTTTGGAGGGACTTTTGGTGGTGAGTTTTCTTAATTTATAAATGGTTATTGAGTGAAATGCATTTTTTTTGTGGTGCCTATGCAAAGGAAATGTGTGCTCTAAACATTGCATATCAATATTAGGCAATTATAGGCAGCAAAGCTGACAATAGTTGCATTAGTCTTCCTTACTCGTCAATTCAGCTGTCAAACTTTGAAACTTTTGATTATCGACAAAAATGCCACCTATTTCTATCACCCCGCTACCCAAAAATAAAGAGTTGGAAAAAAGGGAGGGGGGGTTGTAGAGGGTGCTACTCCTGCACGTGATGACATTTTCACTGGTTAAGCATCTATATATGAACTGTGAAGGAGTATCCCTGGTTCCTACCAATTTCTCTTATTGATTTTAGTAGCTGACCCCTACTTGTTTGGGATAAATGTTTGGACGATGATGCACTATCGATGAAATGAAGCTAACTTTTATTCCAACACCTTTTATTTAACTTATGGTCACAAGAACCATAAAGTCAGGGAGGGGTATACTTTCCTGACCTAAGTTGTTGTAGAAGGATTTTACGCTTGCATTGTTTTCTTTGAGAATGCCACAAGAAAAGTTAACTTCACAATTCTTTGCAATTTTGCATTCATTTTTATTTTTCTTAAATGTTGTAAAAGAATTTTATGTTTCAGAATTTGTTCACTGTAGCTCAAATATGTCTACGTTGTTGGTTTGACTTCCTGAGTCAATTGTTTGATTGTGTGGTAATTACATGGTTGGGAAATTGGAGTAGCCCTTGGTAGCTGTAGCTCTATTCTCCCTGCCTGCCAGCACTAAAACAGTTCTTTGTGCCACGATACTCCTTCAAAGATGCCTATAACATCTGAATTGGCTCATGGTAAGAATCTGGCTCTGGGTTCACAATAGAGAGGTCGTAGAGGCAGGGGCTTTTGTTGACTGCGGCTTATTCTTTGAACATTGGAACTTGGAAGTTCATTTAGTTAATGGCAACAAATAAGCCAATTCTAATTTCCATGACTAAGCATCTCTTTTGATAAGGAAGATGGATAGCTATTGAACGTAAAGCGGCACCAATGGTGCAAATGATGTGTCAAAAAAAATGGTCCAGGGTGAAGAATTTGTTGGGGAATATATTTGTGGTAATGTGTTTCATTTGTTGTTTTGTTTCCTTGTGCTGGTGTTGTGTTTAGGTTTCCTGGAACTGCCTCATTAAGCCTTTTTTTTTTTTTGCCTTGTTAGGCAAATACATATCTTCTTTAGTTTCTATCGCCCCTATTGGTACCCATTCAGCAATGTTAATGGATTCTTGATGTTTTTGTTTTTTTGTGCTCCTACAGGCGATTGTTTTACTTATCATACTAATATCAGGCCTTTGCTGTATGATGGGCATTGAAACTCCAACAAGATTTGAGGCACCCCAAGAGTCTTGAATGGTTGGTTGTGAAAGATACTACCTTCATGTTATTGCAGAGTTCTATCCCAAGCACTCAATTATAAAGATTGGCTGTTGTGTACCTTCTTTGCGCAGGGATGTTAACATTTAATATTCATTTGTTCACTTGTTGAGGGTATTTGGTCGCCAGGAAAAAGAAAAGAAAGAGACGAAACACTTGGTATGGGTGTTCTCTGCTGGGAATAATGAAGTTATGACTTGTTTCTATAAAGTTATGTATCTATCTTCCGGTCCATGTATCCATAATTCACTTTTGAATAGGATTAAAGCTAGAAGTTTGATGAATATTGATGTCATATTTTCCTTGAATTAGTGGAGCTGGGTGTTTTTCTTTTTGTTGTGTTTCTTCTTTACATTTTTTTTAATCTTGCGCGAAACAAGCAGGTTTGTCCTATCTCATAACCATGATGAGAAGCTCTGGGTTTGGAAAGAACGGGGACAAATAGATTGGAATTTATTGAAAGACGTGTGTGGTGTAATTTTGTTTGTCAGATTTTTGGATTTGAAATTTATTGCCGAGTCTTTTATACCCAGAAGCAGTGCTGGGCCTATTGACAATGTCTCCATCTTTGGCTGTCTTATGGTATTTTTTGGTAAGCCATCTTTGGGTGTTTGCAACATGAATGCTCCTTGACATTGCCTCCATTGTAAGTAAATATATGCCCCCATTACAAGGCCCTCTACGTTATTTACTTTTTGCGTGTCAACACCTTAATGTCTAACATTAGTTTTCCTCTCTCTTCAGATCATTTCGTTTTCCTCGAAAAAAACGAAGTTGTCTGCTTGGGACTTGAGAATCAGCTACAACGAGATCAAACTTGTGTGCTGGTTTAAACACTTCCATAAGGTCTTGTTTCTAATCAAAGCTAAATTATTCTATCATTGCATTAATGGGTACTACTACAACTCTCACAAATCACTTTTCTGATCTCTTTTTGATTTCATCATCTGCATTTTATTGTCTTCTGCCTGCCATACATAAAAACTGCTTGTAAGCAAGGGCCCACTTTTGTCACAAGGGGCAACTTGGTAGTGCAAATATCCTACTCTCACTCCCTTACGCATAAGTCTTCATATGAATGATTAGTATATATTCACATATTTGCATAAGCATGCGTATCTTTTATTATACAGTATAGAGGGAGAGATTGCTCAAAAAATTACTAGAAAGAGAGAGATTGACAGATAGACAGTATTCTCTTTTGGTAAGAGAATATGGGTTTGTTCTATCTTCTGCCACCACCCTCGAGAAACAAAAGGAATCCTATATCTCCAGTTTTTGAAGTGAGTGTTTTAAAGAATGCACAGGAGCCAACACCAACATAAAACATAAACCTTGATGTTCGAGACCCTCACTATTCTATGATAAATAAGCAGTATAGTTTAACATAACTCTTTTGTGACTAAACAATCTCGTGTCGTTGGCTGTGCTTCACGAAATATGCTTCCTGCCTCCATTAACTCTCTTAAGACAGGACTAGTTTTTACATCGTACATAATTACATATCCATCTTAAGGCCTCCACTCTGCTCTATATCATTGTGATATTGTCTTACTAAACCTGTTATGAAAGAGACCATTTATTTGTTTACTATAGTTGTTTTTTTTCCCCTCATTTGAAATGAAGTGTCAGTGTTTATTAGATTCCATTTGTACTCATCATCTATGCATTTATGTCTGTTTATAATATATATTTTTCGTCATGCCTCTTGGATTAGTTGAAGAGATACTAATAATGAAGTGCAATGTCACGTGAACATTTGTTCTACGCACTCCCAATATTTATTACCACAATCACCATTGGGAGTTGAACCCACATCAGCTTTTCTTTTTTTAGTAATATTTCATTGTCTTGTAATTAGATCTTGTTTAATTAACAGCTAGCAAAATTAGGACTGTTCAAACTTTCTAAATCAGGTTTCCTTCCAAGATAGGAGTTCATATTTATTATTTTTTTTAAATCATTAATTTAAAGCTGCAAAGAAATGACCACAAATTCCACCTCATTTTGTCCAAATTCATTCTTGCATTTGATACAAAAAAAAATAAAACTTTTGGGGTTAGCAATATGAGGTAGCTAGTGCTTTCTACATGCAAGTGGGAGGGTTTTTGTGGCCTTAAATTGCTTTCAAGTACTATTTTTGCTAAGTATTGTCCAAAAGGATTTGAAGGAACCTTATTTCCTTCATCATATATTGTCTCTGTAGCCATAAATTGATCCAATTTAGGAGCTGTCCTCATCATCTTGATTCAAGACACTGTCTCCAGGATTTGCTGTGTCCCTCTCCCTTCCTTTTCAACTGCTTTATCTCACTTTTCTCACATCTACACTCTTCTTATCTTCGCTGTCAAAGACTCAAAAATACTGTTGCCCTCTATAAGCTTATATATAAGGAGCCAAAATAAGGTTTTTTTGTTCTACAAAGAAGATTTATGGTTTCATCCATGGCCTTGTGTGTAGGCATAGAAAGTAAAAGATGCAGCCAAGGATGACTTGCCGACAATTAATCTGGTATGTGACAAGATTCACAAAGAGAAAAGTTGGCAAGTTGCTCTTGGCTACATGTTTCTTTCTGCTTTTGCATACTAGGCCTCTGATGATGTTAATGTTTATCTGAGCTAGCCTTCTTCTGAGAGACCAATTTTACAGGTATCATCAAGGATTTGAGTTTGAAACACTTGGTACCATTTTCCATTTACTTCTATGGTTTTAACTACAGTTTTCCTCCCATATTAGTATACACAATGTTTCTTTAGTTCATTCTCTGTCCGTTGATGTTTCATATGTGTGTGCGCATGCAAGTGTGCATGTATATCTTGATTCTCTTTCAATGATTTAAGCTGCATTTATTTGGATCTGCATATATAATTAAGGTATAATTTTTTCAACTGCTCTATTTGTACCATTGCATCATAAGCTTAGCGGTAAAAGAAGCTTTTCTTTTTCAGTAGTGCTAGACGTATCAGCAATTAGGATCTGGGTTATTCCAGTTGCTGAAGTGTATGGACAATATTTAAAGTGTATGTAGAGCCTATCATATCCACTTTAATTTTTGTCCATACAACAACTACAACTCGATCCCGGCTGGGCCCGTTTATCTTTTTCGTTTCTTGAACTTGAACTGAATGCTTATTATAGTAACTCTTCATGATGATTGTGTATTATGATGGATCTGCATGTAGGGACACGCTTGCATAAATGATCTCATCAATGGTCATTTTTGTTTTTGTTTATTTTTTTTTTTCGTATATTGTATGCTTTTGGGATTTAGGGTTTTGATCAAGAATATTATAAATAAAATTCATCATTGATTTCAGCGTCTCGGCTTTCTTCTTTTATATTTGAAATTCCCTGTGCTTGGAAGAGCAAAATATTACAACTATGCTCGAGGAAATAGCAACAATAATACATAATAGTGGTTGATATGTTGATGAGATGAGTATCTAATGCGTCTAATTAAAATTTTATAGCCTTCCAGTGGATACCCCAAGTAAATGCGCTGAAGAATGCCTTAAAATACTAATTGAAGAATGTTTAGTTTACTTTGGAGTTTTTATATATATTTTTGGCTAATTGTAAAACTTTAATAAAAATAATAATCAAATTATGAAAATAGATATTACGCGTATCTTTTTTGGCTAATTATTAATAGTCGAATAACCTTTTATTTTAGATGCACATAACGTAGCCCCTCAATCCAGCGATCTTGTAATACCGTAACTTTAGGAGACACTTGGGCCCCTCAAGTCCTCAACTCAGCTATCTCCTACCCTGTAACTTTAGGAGACACTTGGGCCCCTCAACCCAGCTAAAATGCGGCTGGCCCAAACCATCATAGGCCATAAAAGCCCAGGCCACTGGTCTAAAGTTCTAAAAAAATCTCTTTTTCTTTTTTTTAAAAGGTCATAGACACGCATTAACATTAGGTAAATGAGACTCTAGTTACTAGGGCCTATAATCAAGAGAACTAAAAAAGTAAGAAATAATAAAAAGAATCAAATAGCATAGAAAGATCGGCAGATTCAGAATACAAAACCACCGTAACTTTTTTCCCCTTTGGCCTATAGAGCTCTCGACTCTAACGGCTATAAATACCAAAATGGGGTTGAATTAAATTTGACAATATAGAATTGAAACAAAATTAGACCGTTGCAAGTGAATCGCACTCTCCTCAGCTTTATAAAGACACCAGCTCCCCCGATCCCGTTTCATCTGTCTGAAACCAAAAACATAGCGATTTTCAGAGAGGAAGGGAGTGCAATTTTTTTGCTTTTGAAATTGTCAATTTCGTTCACGTAATGCAGACATTCATTCTAATACCAACAACTCATGCATTGACTCGACTTCTTGCTCTTTTTTGTTTAATTTTCATAAACGACAGTAAAATAAAAAAACAGTATTTTTTTTAACTGGCTTCGACATCTAGACTATATTGCAATTGCTATTTTATTTTATTAATGAAAAGTAAAAATATCTGTCAATTAATACCAGCAAAAATGCTTGTATTGTAATTAGAAACCTTGGCTTTGGATGGAAGAATATTAAGGAGTCTGATTAGTGTCACCCAAAATTCTCCAAGAAGCAAAAGGGTTTCTCTTAAAAGTAATGAAAACAAAGTTTGGAATGTAATGATTGAAACTTCGTAGTAGGAAACTGTACCTTTCCCTACATGCTATTGCTTGTAAGACTAGCTTTGAAGCTGCGCCTTCCCAAACCTCCTTGGTCCCCCAATAGTCCTTTTTGGACCTCAAAATTTCTGAAACCTGCAATGAAGGACCAGATCCCACTTATATCTTCTCACCAACAAACACAAAAGACTATAAAAATAGCCACTCTCAGAGGTCCCAAAGATACCATGAAATTAAGTAATTAACTTTATTGGCATTGCCATTCATTATTCAATAAACACAATGGGTTTATTCTTGCATGCTAATCTATACTCATTAGGGTTTTGATCCATCATTGTTGGTATTACTAGGTCAGGCTTTTGGAATCATTATCATCATCAAAATCTTTATTCTAAAGCGCGAATCAATACAAGAAATTAATGAAAATCTACTATATGTTGTGAATCTAGCTACTACATGAATTCTACACCGTTCATTCCTATCAAAAGCTTCTCTCTCCATTAATTCTGATTTCTAAGACATGAAAAATAATATTAGGGCCAGGCAAAGAGCCTAAGCCATGTTCTAAAATTTTACAGTCGAACCACGTAAATCATATACCTTTTTTTCTTTATGGTTTTACTTTATCTTTCTTTTTGTATTGTCAATATCAACATAACATTGCATATATAGACTTATCAAAAAAAAATTAAAATTTTTGCATTGCATTGCATATATCCATACAATCACCGGACTTTTGTTCTTCAGGGTATTATTGGTACCCTATCTATCAGCAGGTGAGTAAATGGCCTTTGTACCACCCAACAAGTAGACAACTGGTATGTCACCATTACTGCCAAGTGCCTACCACATGATTATGGCTCAAAAATCTAATGAAGTATACATACATATGCAGGCATTCCTATACATGGAAGGCCCTTTATATTTCATATATATGTACTCAACTCCAAGTGGTAAGTCGTCACACACCCATGTCAATTTCCTAGAAAAATTTCACATGCATAGTATGTGACATTTCCAAATATAATAAAATCATTTGTTCTAACACAACCATAAATCATATGCATCTCCATCACTTTAGCCTAACTAGAGATGGCTCATCCACCTGACCATCTTTGGATTACTAAAAACTATTATTATGCCATCAAATGAATGGTCTAAGATGTCGGGTTGTTTTGAAGTGCAAAAAAAGATAAAATGTGGTCATCCCCAAATATTCATGGTACTTAATCAAAAAAATAACAAACATTTTATTAGTTATTCTGCCATAACCCATTAAATTATTTCTTGTGATTTGTGTCTGCATCGTAGGTTGAGACATAATTTTCTTTGGTCTATTTATTGGTCTATGTTGGCGTACAATTTCAGGGAAATGATAAGGAGAAAGTGTGGACTTGAATACAATTACAGGGAATTGTATCAAGATTTCCTATAATTACTGAATCTGAGATGGTTAAAAGATGGGTATGGTTGGTGAGCTCCAGATGAAGATTTTAATGGTAGCTCAGACGAGAGACCAAAACAGATAATGACATTGAAGGGTCTTTTACTGCAATAAATTATGGGTCCCTCTCTGACAGAGAACTCTCTCTCATATATTCATGTAGATGGGATGGTAGGTATTTTGTCAAGATGCTAGACTCTAACAATGATTATCTGTATAACATATGAAATAAATGGTGCTTTCACATGGGCATTCTGAGGAGAGAAACATATAAAAATGAAAATATCAGTTGCTTATAGGCTTTTTGGTTATGTGCATTCGACCTTTATTATTTATATGTGAAATACTGGGGAGTGGGGACATAAATTCTGTTTCAGCAGAGAACCATTTAGTGAAGTTTCAACCATCTTCTCCCCATATTTCTTTAGTTAATATGACTATTGTTATCATTCAATTTTATATACACCCATTTTTTGAATAAGGAGAAGGAATATCTGATGGGGCTACATACCTTTGAAGCAGTATTGTTGACCATGTCTTGGTCTTCAGGGGATTCCTATGTTCAGAGATCCCATATTAGCTATGGAGGGGCCTTGAAGAGTTTAGACTTCAGCCAAATTTTGCAACCAAGAATTCTGGTACTTCTTCTCTGCAAATACAAGAAACAAAAAAAGTTCATCTAGTTTCTAGTTGTTTTGATGTTTGTCATCTATTCAGTGCTGATGTTTCTTTTCTTTTCTTCTCACGGGTTGAGTTTTCTTTTTCCAGTGCTATCCAATGTTCATCCGTCACAGATCCAGCCAAACCTTGTTTATATAAATACAACAAATAGGCAAATAGTATGATACCAGGTTGTCTACTTGTTGGGTGAGACAAAGGCCATTTTTCTTTGCTATAATTTTCAAACATTTCATCAGTAGGTGCATATTCAATCCCAAGTTCTATATACTATGATTCGACTTTCAGGTACCCTTATGTCATAACTTAGAATGTTGAATATAACAGAGAAAAAGCTCCTCTTCGCATTGAAATAAAGAAAATTCAACAGTGGAGAAAAATTCTTTGCACTTACAAGAATCTTTCGTAAGTCAAGACCAAAGAATAATTACAAAACAGCTACAAAATTTTCTTCAACTAACAGCTACAAAAATTTTCTTCAACTTTCAGTATGATGTTCATCTGTATGAAATCCTATTGGTATGGTATCGCGTGAGTGGTTCCTAGTTCAGCCTATATTTTGTTCTCATGACCTTGCAAACACAGCTCTTTCTGTCATCAACATATATCTTTTATGTTAAGTTGCAGAAATGAATGCGGACTAAAGTATAAAAGTTAGGGATTGGAGAAGGATCATTCACCAGAAAAATATGGCCACAGATCCAAGAAGATCAGTTCGAAACCTAGCTGAAACAATTCATTCCCTACTAGGAGTAAAGGCACATGTAACTTCCACCTGGGTAAAATCAGTTTGTGATATAATAAAGAACTTACCATCTGAAGTATCATCCAAAAGATCCACGCCAGAAGATTCGAAGAGAGGTCTCTTGTATAACCATGGTGTCGATCCAGACCCTGACATTTCAAAAATAAGAGGTAACCAACCTTCTACTTCCTGATTCAGATATTTATTTGTGTTATATGGCTAAGAACATGCAATAATATATCACTAAAGTCTAAAGCTAGTTCTTTTTTCTGATAACAAACATCCTCTCTCTATTTTTCTGTCAACAGATGAACTTGCTGCGTTGACTTCCCACATAAATCAATTAAATATACAAAGAAGGCAGGTCCTCAATGAATTTCTGGATTTGAAAGGTCTGTTAACTAACTTCTTGAATGTGGATATGGTCATTCAAAGCATACCAGATACATGCTCAATAAATTTGTGAAAGATATAGATGATAAAGTTTTGGTGAAGGACCGTAGAAATTAATGAGAGGTGGAAAAGTTACATCAATGAGCTGCTTAATGGCGGCCACGGATTGCGATAATAGAGATCCTTGGTATAAAAAATATATTAGGGTGACTGAAGGAAGTCTTAAGGAGAATAAAAGGGAGTAAAGTCATGAACCTGATGACTGATGGAATGCCAACTTGAGAGTGAAATTGCATAAGAAATGTAGGTAAAGTAGGGCTAACTAAGTTATTTAATCAAATTATTACGACCCATAGGATGCCTAATAAATAGAGGAGAAGGACGATAGTACCAATATATAAGAACAAATGTGATATCCAAATCCAAAGTTGTAACAATTATAGGGGCATCAAGCTTCTTAGCCACACATTGAAATTATTAGATCTAAGATAGGAGTAGCATCAATTGAAGATAAGTTGCTAGAAAACCATTTAAGATGGTATGAGCACGTACAATGTAGATGCGGTGAGGAGAATCGAGAGAATTTGTATAGGAGAGAGTAGTAAACGAAGAGGAAGTTATAAAAAGACATGGCTTGAAGTAGTAAGAAAGGATATAGATTCAATAAGAACTGATGAAAGTATGATTCTAGATAGAAATAAATGGCAGAAACGAATGCACGTAGTGGATTCCTCTTGATTTTCACATAAACTCATGTAGCCGATCCCAGACATTGAGGATAAAGGATTAGATGATGATAATGAAATTTGTCATTTCAGGAAATATTCGTGTATTTTGTCGTATAAGACCCATGGGAACGATGGAGAACTTTGAAGATTCAAGACTTGCCTTCGCTTCGGATTCAAATAAGGTTATCCTGAAACTTGCCAGTAACAAGAGTAAAAGTTACAGTTTTGACAAGGTTTTCCACCCTGGTTCATCACAAGGTGCAGGAAGTACATTTTATCTGCAATTAAGTTTCTGCTTATTATTTTTCTTCAGATGATGCAAATGTATAAAGTAGTTTGTAACAAGTCAATAACCGAATTAACAAGCTAAACGAATCATTATCCTTGTTTTGTCGAAAATTTTCAGATGAAGTATTTTCAGAAGTTGAACCAGTCATCAAATCAGTCCTGGATGGCTACAATGCATGTATATTTGCATATGGGCAGACAGGCACAGGAAAAACTTTTACAATGGTGAGGAAGATTGAATGCAATAGTCAATTTGATTGCATGATTTAAGACTGAGGGATGCAAGTTCCAAAGCCTCAAGAAATGATGAAGTCATTAACCATAGCATATATAATCACAACCCGTGCAGTTAGCCAATAGCTGAATAACTGCCTTGATAACTGATAACTATAATCATTTAGGACAACAATTTGAATTCTCATACTAACCTCAAAAACAAGTCGGCACATATCTATAGAGTATGCTATTCAATCTCTATCTATTTTGAATGTCTGACTGTGCCTGTCATGGATACGATTCTGTAGGAAGGGACCTCAGATTCTCGAGGGGTGGTCCCCCGCACAATTAAGGCACTCTTTGAGCAAGCAGCAGATAGCAATCATGCATTTTTCATTAGTTTCAGTATGGTTGAGATTTACCTGGGAAATCTGAAAGACTTGCTTGTTTCTCAGCCAACTAAACCAACTGATCCTATGCCACCATGGTACGTCTGCAGTTTACATGTTTCTGTATCTTTTTAGTCATATAATCTGCAGGGAGAAGTAATAGAGATTTTAAAAAATGACAAAATCAGGGGGGAAGATGCAAAATAACATTGTGTATCATCATTTACTAAGATTAGGAATAGAGAGATAATGCATTAATCTGGCTTATCAGCACTGATAGCAATTTAGTAATCAGCTCTGTCCAATTCATTTTCAGATAAATAATTTCAGATAGTGTGGTCTCAGACTCTCAGCCCGCAATTAGTATCCTTTATCTTCAGACATTTTTCTATTTGATTTATCAAGGGAATATTTTACCCCTACTCAAAAGCTTCTCTGTGCAGCCTTTCAATACGAACAGATCCAAAGAGAGGGATTGAGATCGACAACCTTGTGTCTATCCAAGTGAATGACTTCAACCAAGCCCTGAGGCTGTATAGATTAGGATGTCGGTACAGATCAACTGCCTCCACATATTCTAACATAACTTCAAGCAGATCACATTGGTAATTTCTTTTTCTTGTTGTTATAATTGTAAGAAATGTGCAATTGTCTGCTAAGTTAGAAAGGACATAAAAGCAAATGTTGAAACTAAAATCAGTTTAAAAGCTGCTTACATAACGGATATTAGCTTCAGAAACTGCTAAACGAACTTGAGATATACTTTTCTAAGTTTATGCTTTTTGTCATTGCTCATCTTAGCATGATTCGATTATCAATCACTTGCTTTGATGCTCCTGAGAGACAAAGGGAAACAACTAAGATTTGGTTAGTTGACCTCGGGGGGAGTGAGCGTGTGCTGAAGACAAAGGCATCAGGAAGAAGATTAGATGAAGGAAAAGCCATCAACATGTCACTTTCTGCTCTTGGAGATGTTATTAATGCCCTTCAAAGAAAAAAGCGCCATGTACCTTACAGGTAAATGTTAAACTTGAGAATTCTTCATATAAAGGTTTGAATAAGTTGAGGCTTGCCATATGAATCAGTTTTGGCCAGAATGTGCCAATCAGAGTCCAAATCTCATTAAATAATTGAATTATAGCATCCACGTATGACTTCCAGGAAAAAAATTGTCGAATCTTACAAAGGATTTCACAAAGAAGTACAACAATTTTCCACGAAACCTATTTATCTTGTGCCGACTCACGTTGATTTTGAGAAAAAAGGCTTGTATTTACAAATTTTATCATACATTTAACAATTCCATAAATATAGAACAGCAAATCCAAATCAGCAACAGTTTCAACCTGTTAATATGGGTTGCAGTTAGCTGTCAATATGGGTTGACTAAGCAATAGTGGCTTCTTCAGCATTATCTAGACTCCTAAACTGAAGTTTTCACCTTTGACAGGAATAGCAAGCTGACACAAGTTCTTAAAGATTCTCTAGGTAATCATATTCTTCTTCTCTGTGCTTCTGATATTCCTTGTACTAATCAGTACCAAGTGATACTCATTAGTGCTACTTAAAGAGGGAACAAAAAGAAAAAGCCCTACTTCATACCAATATCATTAGCATCTATGATACAGATGTAGGAGATCTACTACAACCTTTCTAGGATTACTGCTAAAAAAAAATATACCCGTCAATTCATTGAGTTTGAAAGAAGATTACCACAAGTCCAAGCAAAACTATCATCGTGAAATGTGAAAATTTATCGATCAGACTACTAGCTATTGCAAAGGAGTTTTGCTCATTGAACTTCTTGAATTGAATATTATTTGTCTTTAACAATTTTGTATGTAACTATCTTCAGGTGAGGATTCGAAGACTCTAATGCTTGTCCATGTCAGCCCCAAAGAAGAAGATTTGTGTGAGACTCTCTGTTCTTTGAACTTTGCAACAAGGGCAAAAAGTATTCACCTAGGGAATGAGGATTCCACTGTAAGTAAAAGAAACACTGAGCTTGGTTGTTACCCTTTACATGTATGAGACCTTTAGAGTGCAGCCTTTAAGCGTACAAAGTTTAGGATTACCTGTTAATAATAGGACCAAGAGTCTGTATGTAACACAGTGTCTATAGTAGTCACATGATAAAATTTTGATAATAGACCAGGGGAAGATTTCTTTCTAAAAAAGTAAAAGAATAATATAAAACATAATAAATTTTAATAATCCAGAGTAAAAGGAAAACAAAAGGAGACGAATCATGCAGTCAGTTGGCCAAAGGCTTCATCCTAAGATGGTCTAAAGAGGTTGTTTTCCTACTATAAATTGTCGGCATACGAAGATCGAAAAGAGAAGAGAATATATAAGTAAGGTGAGAACAAATGCTTAATTACTACATCAAGAAGTGGTGGCATTTTAAAAATATTTTAAAAAATTAAGTGCCAAGATACATAACCTTGTCAGTTTGCTTGCTAGAATTTCTGTCTGAGGACATTATCATATCAACTGATGTGAAAAGCTTCATCCTAATTAGAAATCGATGTCTGCATTCTTTTAGTAATAACAATCTTGGTGAACTATTGATCATCAGGAAGTACGAGAGGAGAAGCAGGTTGCAATGGTGAATCTGCAGCAAAGGATGAAGAAGATTGAAGATGAGCGCCTATTCGCCATAAGAGACATTACAAAGTTAAACGAGAAATTAGAAAATCTATCCAGGACAACTTTATCTTCTGAAGAACTGCAGGCTTCTTATTTATTGATGGAAGAGGCACAGCTGAACCATAAAGTTACCATAAACAATATTGGAGCAGCTGCAACAGCTCCCTCATCAGGGATACCGAGATTTATGAGGCCAACTGTGTCAAGCAGAAGAAAAACTGGGCTAGATCACCGAACTTCAGAAGGTAGAATCCAATTCAATACAAAACGAAGAAAGCCACCTTCTCATCACGCTGAGTCAGTTAATTTTCCAGTGAAGAATAATTCAGTATGCAACACAGAGCACAGTATATCAAGAAATAGCTGTTTCGAGGGACTGAACACGAAAAGCATTGCAGATAATGAAACTGAATACAGCCAAGATACCTCCGAATATGATGTTAAAATGGGTTTCTTTCAAGAACAGGAAAAGGAGCCAGGGACTTCGTGTCAAAGTGTTCATCCCATAGAGTTTGAGAAGCATGGGAATGGTAACACAGAAAAGCTTAGTTCCATAAAATTTTCGAAGGTTGATACTTGGCTTCGTCTACACAAGAATGAACCTCGTATCAATGGTGACACTCACACGAGTAAAAGGGTTTTAGCTATTCCTCTCCCAGGGAACAAACTTGCAAGTGAGGAAAGGAGTAAAGTAGTGATACTACGAGATGAGAAAAGGCATGGATTAACAAAACAGAGAATTCCCAGAGCCGATAAATCAGGAAAACTGCTTGATATGAGGGAAACCGAAAGGCCCATTTCAGAAGTGGTGATTGACAAACCAATGAAGATGTTGAAGGATTTATTCGACGAGGAATTGAGATCTGACTACATCAATCTCCCTCATAATCCTTATGGGCAGATAATGATTCAGAAAGAAGATTTGGTTGATGGCTCATCCATGGAGGACAACGAAGGTTGGACATTTTTGAATCATGATGTATGCTATAGTAGAATCAATCACTATAACGAGGAGAATGGGGTAACAGCAATGTCTCTGATGCAGGAAGAAAAGGATGTAACACAATGGTCAGGGACTTATGTACTAAAGAATACCGACTGCTGTGAGTTTTCTCTAGTTGATGCTGACAGTAATGTCACTGACTTGAGTGGAGATGGTGAACTGTCCATGTCAGAACTGGAGTACTGCCATCAAGAAGTGCCCTCTGAACTGGATGAGGAAGACCGTGAAAGCAAAGACTTGAATGCCCCATTTCCACCATTAAGAAAAGGGAGACTTGGCATGCTGCAATTGAGATCTCAAAGAGCTTTATTTATGGACAGTCCCAAGCAGAACAATATAACCATGGCTTTTGTTTTACCACAAGGAGATAAACAGAACACAGGTAAGACATTGAGGAATAAACAACATTGCATTTTTTTTTTTCGATTAAGTTATTGTTTTACAAGCAGCAATCACCCTGACTTGCATACGGAAATAAACTTCAAAAATAATTTTGGCTCGAACTTACCCTTTGTTTTTTCTGTGTGGTCAGGAAGATACGCTATTCTTAAACAGAAATTCCAGACTATATGCGCCAGTGCCCTTCTGGGACTGGGATTTTATGATTTGGGATTCCAGCATGACTTCTTCGACAGTTTAATGCTTTGAGGCAGCCCCAGTGGGTGACATAAAGTAGCACAGCTAATATAACCTCACTGTTGCAACCTCCTATCTTATTTGCTATGTAGAACGCTTACACAATCAAGCAATGCTGCAATGATTGATAATTTCACAAAAATACTGGCGTAGCTACTTAACAGTGATGTGTCTGTTCATCAGGACATCATAAAAAGGGCTCTATCTAAACTCTCCACCTTCGGAAGCTCTTTGCCAAACTCTTTCAGGCAGAATTCTCCACCATGAGGTCCACTTGGAGGCCAAAGTTTTGAGTGTGCATCATGTAGAACAAATTCCTACCCTTCCTGTATATATTTGTACATGTATCTGTTTTGTCATATTTTCAATGTTTTTCTATCTTCTTATCTTCAATCAGCTTATCAAAGATGATTAAATGTGAATGCTTTTCCTTCTTCCCTCCGGAAATCCCATCAGGCTCCACACCCTCAAGCTGCATTCTCTGGAACACCATGATTGCCTTGTCAGGGCAGTTCATCTGAGTGTACCCTGCAATTACAGTCGTCCAAGATATCACATTACTCTCCGGCATTCGCTCTAATAATTCCCAGGCACGGTCCATGTCCCCAACCTTTGCATAACCAGCAACCATGGAATTCTGAAACGCCACATCTCTTGAACTCACGCCATCAAACAGCTTCCGTGCATCCAAAACACAGCCGTTAAACGAGTACATCTGAATCAAGGCAGTGACCACATTAACATTCAAGAGCAACCCGATCACTAAACTCTGGCAGTTTATTTGCTTCCCATTCTCAACCGTGGATAACCGAATCACGGCCTTAAGCAGTCAGCACAAAGGGAACGAGTACGAGTCGTGTCGCAACCCAACCGCTTGAATCTGGTTAAAGAGCCGGTTGGGTCCTTAGCAGAGTCGGCCTGCGAGAGGACCTTGATCATAGTGTTTTGGAGGTCAATGTCCGGCTCTGGATGCTAGCAAATACCGAGAAGGCCTAGCAGAAGAATCCAAGATCGTTAATCGGGAGAGTAGCAGGTTGTCCCGGTGGAGGCCTTGATGGATCATGAAGCCATGGATTTGGTAGATGTGTTTGAGATTAAAGCAACGGCTCAGTGAAGAAATTCGTTCCGGAGCAGTAGTTGACGTCGAAGACGTGAAGCTTTTGCTTTTGAAGAGAGAGTGGAGTGAGCTTGGAGGGAAACGACGGACTTCGCTGGCTTGGTTTTGGCCCTTTGGCCGGTCTTCGAGTGTTTTTTTTCCACTTTCGCAACCCTTAATTTGATAAAAATATGCATAAACACCCCTGAATTTAGTTTTATTGTACAAACACCCCCTATGACTATGAGTCTATGACCAAGTGCATAATATTTTCTCATCAAACCATCTTAGTATTTTTTTTTCACGAAATTCATGCTGGTTTGGATAAAGTTTAATTTTCTATTTATGTCATAATTTCATAATGCGAAGTCTCTTAGCTTGTATATAATAAGTTAATATATATATAAAAAATTGGATAACCCATATTTCTTTATAAAAAATATCGTTGAGAAATATGTTTTTCATTATAATCAAATTTTTGACGCACATATGTCTAACCCAATCGATTTGTCAACCGAACCACCTCTTATTGATCGGATAACCCATAGTTGAATAGGCAAATAGCACAATTTTCGTCCTCCTTTAAAAACGAAACCATGAATTTGAGCACAATATGCTAAGTCTAAGTTGGATTTGATTATTGAAAGGAATTAAATGCAAAATGTATACTAAAATCTTAGTTAGGAATCAGCTTCTAACCTAACTCATTAGGAGGAAGTCTTCCCTCTTAAAAAGTCATGTGTTTGATTCTTATACCGAACCCGTATATAAAATTACCATGTGTTTGCCAAGCACGGTGATTTGAGAACTATTACTCGAGCTCATGGATTTATCTAATGATGGCGGTTGGGAGTTCACATGTCATCTAAATTTTTATCCCAAAAGTTTGAGGTCAGTTACATAAGTTTATGAGAAAATCAATATGAATTCACTACATGTACTCGTTTCCGCAATTTATTTATATCTACGATCATATGTTAATCAACTCTTATTGAATCTATATATTTTTCTATTGCTTCAAGTTATGTATTTTTAGTTATCTCCCTTCGCTTCATACTTTACAAATTATCTCGATTCTCCAGCATGATATCTCTACGTTGCATGTGTACATACCATCTTAAACAAATTTCTTACAACTTATTGTGCTACTCTTACCTTATATTTAATAATCTAATTTCTTATATTATATTTTATTGTGTGGCTACACATCTAATGAAGTATTTGCGTTTTAGGGTACGTGTTATTTTAATATATTGTATCTTAATAACTTAACACTCACAACCATACATATTTATGAGAGATACAAATGATCTACAAAATTTTCCTTTCAACCTTAATGACTGTTTGAATAACATTTATTTATTAGAGTTAAGTATCGAGTATTAAGTAGGCAGCAAGTGTTTCACCATACTTGAATGGGAGGGGTAGAGTTTAGTAGGGTATGAAGGCGGAGTTTCTCTCTCTACATTCCTTATTTGTTCATATTTGATATATGAAATTGAGTATTATGAGGTGAGAGAAAATAATTTTATTTTATTTTATATTTGTCTTAGATTAAAGATGACGGTAATTAAATAATTTTTTTTAATTATCTTCTTCTCTCCTGGTGCTTAATCGCCATTAAAAAGAAAAAACACGAGAAGGTGACAGTAGCAGTAATAAATCAGTTGGGGAACGTAAGAAACGCAGTTTGGTGAAGAGCGTTAGTTGAAACCCAAAAATGGGGCTTACCCAGTACTAGACTACTACTACCGGGTCAATCCCATCGACTTCTTCTCTTCTATCTTTCTCTAAACCCTAATTATTGCAGAATTTGAACCGAGGATAATCGATTTCTCCCAGATCTAACTCTATTACTCTTCTCTGATGCTTATTCACAAATTTGTATGATGCAATAGCGACTCAGATTGTTTGGGGGGTTCAATTGAATTCGAATTAAATTAAGATTGTAAGCGGTGTGAAGTGATTTGTCATGGAGGGGAATTCGGGAGGCAGTGGTGGCGGAGTAGGAGGGGGGAATGACGTGGAGCTGCTGTGTAAGACTTTGCAGGTGGAGCATAAGTTGTTCTACTTCGATCTCAAGGAGAATCCGCGGGGTCGGTATCTCAAAATCTCTGAGAAGACATCTGCCACCAGGTCCACAATTATAGTTCCCTTCTCTGGAATCTCTTGGTTCTTTGATCTCTTCAATTATTACGTCAATACCGATGATCAGGAGGTCCTTAGCAAGGAATTGCAGCTCGATACCAAGGCATTCAACTCCTCTATTTGTTGTCTTGTGGTTTCCTTTTACCTTATTTATCTGTTAAATGTATCACGTTCCCCTGCCCTCAATCATTATTTCGCGTTTCAGGTCTTCTACTTTGACATTGGCGAAAATCGCAGGGGTCGCTTCTTGAAGGTATACTAGAATTTTTGTACAGCATTGAATTACATTGATTCTTCGATGGATGAAAGTATCGTTGAGTATCGATTTTTTATGAATATTATGTTTTGGAAGTAGTGTGGGATGGTTCAGTTTAGGTTCTCTTTATTCCTAGTCTTCACTTCAAATGGCGCTTCTTGTTCTACAAATACTGTGAGTTATGAGATACTTGTCTTGTAAGGTACCAAGCTTGAGCAGGAAATTTCCATTTGAAATATATAATATTTTGACTCATATCCTTCTGAATCAGCACGACAGCACCTAAGTTGATTCATGAATTTCCATGATGAAGTTAACTGAATTTCCATGATGAAATTAACTGAATTCCCAAGAATAATTAAGGCGAGCCTTTATGCAGTGGTAAGGTTACTTCATTGTAAATAAGTCGTAAATCATGGAAGTAGCCCCCTCATGTTGAACAGTACATCTGCATTGTGGCAGTAGCCTTGCACATTGGATATGATCACAAATCAAGTAGAACATAGACTCCATCCCCTCTTAAGCCTGTCTATATTCTCTTCTTCCAAGCTAATTAAACATAATGGAAGGAGGAGCTATTACCTTGCAAAGGAGGAACTAACATGATAGCTTGTACTACCTTTTAGAGATATATTATAATTAAAATACAGAATGCTAGAAAATATGGAGGTCATAGAATTATTAACTCAAGCATATTCCTAATGCATGTATCAGTGATTGATGAGTTTGGCAAAATGATCTCTCTATTGAGTGTGTTTTTGTCTTTTTTTTTGCATCCTTTGTGATTCTTTTTCCATGAGTTCGCATAAATCTTTTAATTGCTAAGTTAACAGCAGAAGATAGATAATTTTCATCTTCCAAATATTTTCTTGATTTATTAAAGCTTACATGTGCAGGTATCTGAAGCTTCTGTTAGTAGAAACCGCAGTACTATTATTGTTCCTGCTGGAAGCACCAGGGAGGAAGGGTGGGCAGCATTCAGGAATATTTTGGCTGAGATTAATGAAGCATCTAGGTTGTTCACGTTGCCCAATCAGGTGCTTGTGCTGCACGTATAAACTTTTTGTTCATATTTTCTTCCCAAAAAATAGATGAAAAACACATTTATTTTTCACAACTTCTCATAAACAGTTCTTTTCCCCCCTCCCTTCTTCTACATCTTTTTTTCCCTGGGCCAAAACAGCAAAGCTCTGAAGCATCGGAACGGTTGGTTGGCCTTTCTGATGATGTAGGGGCTGGCTTCATAACTGGTCACAGTAGCCAACCTGCTTCATCTTCTGAACTGAATGTGGACCGGCCAATTGAGTTGCCTGCACATGATGAGGGGCTTTCAAAAGTAATCAGGGTTGATCAGAAGAAATTCTTCTTTGACCTTGGGAGCAACAACAGAGGTCATTTCTTGAGGATTTCAGAGGTGAATTCTGAAATGATGCTCTATTTTAAGTCCTTGGATGATCAAGTTAAATGATTGAATATTGTTTAGAACTTTTTGTTGGCATACCTCTTACTTTTGTAATGTTTACGTGGTATGCAGGTTGCAGGCACTGATCGGTCCTCGATCATTCTCCCGCTTTCAGGGCTGAAGCAACTTCATGAAACAATTGGTCACTTTGTGGAGATAACCAAAGATAGAATGGAAGGAATGACAAGTGCATACGTCCGGACAGTGGATCCTCCTCAAAGATGATTTCCGATGATGTGGAGTTTGGTCACGAAACAAATAATTCCATTCCGACAAGGCGGTCTTGGAGCTACAAAATAGGTGTTTGGTTATGGGTGCAATTCTTCCCAGCGGTGTTAACCTTTTCTTCTTCTTCTTCTTTTTTTTCCTCGTTTTTTAGTAATTTTCTCAATTCAATTCTGAAAATAAACCGATTTCTCTGTTTGATGAACAGAAATTTTCGAGTACTTGCCAGTGTAGTGTCATGTAGGGAATAACTAATAAAACAAACCAGGCATGTAAGTTGTAACTGTCAGTTTGATAGTGTGGCACCCACGTATGATCTTCAATAATGTGCATTTCTGACGCTGTTGTTCTGTTTCTGTCTCGGACAGTTTTTGAAGTGATTGTCCAGCTTCGCAGCTTGTACTTGAGGTTCTTGTGGTTGTAACTATGGATTTCTATTGTATGGCACTGCTGGTAGCAGTTGGTTGGCCATGTGCTAAATCATTGATATTCTGAAGAGATAATATCCGCTACTTGTCTATTTTTAGGTGGCTGAATTTATGAATTTATTAGTTTTGTTGCTTGTTGACGACAATCATGCAGGGTATCAAATGTGCACGGCTACGCTCTTTTTCATAACATCACTTCTTCTTTCTTGTCCTGAAACAAAGGTTGTCATCTTCATTACTGCATTTGCAGAGGTGCCTGCGGAGGTAAGTTGATGGAAAGAAACAGTTGCTTGTTGCTAAGAGAGGTTGGTGAACCTGGAATTCTTACTTTCAATAGTGATGCATACTTAGGAGGATGAACTGCATTATCCTTTTTTGTTTGAATGTTCCAACTCGGAAAATTAAATAAGAAAGCTTACTTGCATATTTGTGATGTGTACATTTTAGATGTCATTATCTTTTTTTTTGATTTTTGTGACACCTATCTGGAGATTTTTGTCAGAAAATTCAATTTCACAACTGGGGGAACAATGACTTTTTCTCCTTCCGCATCCTTTTATATGTTTGTTGTTTGTTTCTATGACTTGTTTTCGACTGTCAATGGTGAAATACTTGGAGGAGGTACACTGAAATAGAAATAACATGCTGGTGAAATCCCTCTCGAATTTTTTGTATTTATGAGAAATCATTTTTAAACTCATCAAATTAGCGTCATAGTTTTGGTTTTTAATGTCAACAACATCACCTTCCGTACCTTTGTGGAGATTGTCTTTGAGAACCATGAGAAGAGCATCCAGTCTTATCACTTGGATGGTCATTCCTTCTTCGCAGTGGGGTAAGCACATAGCCACATACATTTCATTTTTTCAAGCTTCTCTTGATAAGGTTTATGCAAACACACAAGGTGTTTGGCAAAATGTCTCTGAGACTTTGATAAAACTAATTCCCTTTGTGATGTGTACATTTTAGATGTCATTATCTTTTTTTTTGATTTTTGTGACACCTATCTGGAGATTTTTGTCAGAAAATTCAATTTCACAACTGGGGGAACAATGACTTTTTCTCCTTCCGCATCCTTTTATATGTTTGTTGTTTGTTTCTATGACTTGTTTTCGACTGTCAATGGTGAAATACTTGGAGGAGGTACACTGAAATAGAAATAACATGCTGGTGAAATCCCTCTCGAATTTTTTGTATTTATGAGAAATCATTTTTAAACTCATCAAATTAGCGTCATAGTTTTGGTTTTTATTTTTTTTATGAGCACAAATTCGTGTCATGGTTGTTCTCATGTTGTCACTTCTTCCATTACCATATTGGTGAACTGACGGCCAATTACCTTATAGTTACTTGGAGCTAAAAGCTTGGGATTGTATAAGACGATGAGTTTGACTTACTAGAGCATAGATTACATGGTCAATTCTTCTGAACTTCTGATCTTTGTCTTATTAGAGCATAGATTAAATGAGTTTTTACATTGGTAAAGCTAACCAAAATTTCAATTGTTTTAAGTTTCAACATCATATGTTTCTTATCTACCTGCATGTTGGATAAGCAGCGTGAGGCCCGCACGGTTTAACGAGAAAGGGCAGTCACTTGCGCTGTTGCTGTTGCCCGCACACACGCGGATCTGCGAGAGCGAGACTGCGACTCTTCCTTTGCTCCGCATTCTTCATACATCTCCGTTGGGGTTTTCTTGTTTTTGGAGCCCACTCCGATCGAGGCCGAGCTTTTTTGTGAAAATCAACTCCCAATTTACCTATCCAGGCCCACTTCGTTAATAACATAATGAAAGCGTATGAAAAAAAATGGGATCGATATCAATTAATTGTTTCATATGATTGTAGAATTACATGAAGAGGAGACAGACAGCTCCACTATATATAGCTAGGGACAGATAAAAATATATATCAAATTAAAGAATAAGAATGTATTGCAATTTTGGGAAGGGTTAGTACAAATGTACAATATATCAGCCGCTCTCTCCCATATAGATCACCATTGGACGTCCTTTTTAATGTTCGACAATGAGAATCGGCCATGGTGAATGGGTGGGGATATGCACAAATGTTTATATGGTGTAAGGTTGTGGCTTGGGCAAGTCCTTGACAAGACCACAAAGCAATGCATTGTCTGGAACATTGTACTCGTCCCTAAGTGATCTTTCAGGAGACAAAACACTGATGTATAGTTGTTGTCCGAGGTAGGTTCTCTCGTATATCTCAGACCTCAAGCTCCACATTCCAGCGTTGTCGAATGTCAACAGAATTGCTGCCCATGAATTGGGGAAGACCTGGATTGTGTGCCTGCTCACTGCGTCGAGGAGGTTGTAGTTCTTCCTCTTCTCGGGGCTCCAACGGCCAAACTCGATACTGCATAAAAAAAGGGAATTAGTTTTATCAAAGTCTCAGAGACATTTTGCCAAACACCTTGTGTGTTTGCATAAACCTTATCAAGAGAAGCTTGAAAAAATGAAATGTATGTGGCTATGTGCTTACCCCACTGCGAAGAAGGAATGACCATCCAAGTGATAAGACTGGATGCTCTTCTCATGGTTCTCAAAGACAATCTCCACAAAGGTACGGAAGGTGATGTTGTTGACATTGGGTTGTACAACCACCTGTTCGATCTTTGGTGGAGGATTATCTACGATGCTATCGTACTTGAAGACCTTATCAGAGATTCCATAGTACTCTGCAAGCTTCAGTGGGGTTGCCATGTCAGTGTGGGAAACTCCGTTGAGTGCATAGCGAAGCTTGCCATTACTCCTGTCAACTGTGTTCACAAGCTTGATTGTGCGAGTAATGTTGATGTCACCGTAGTGGTATGAACCTTGGGGATTAGGCCTGGCAGCACTGGCTGTCAAGTTCCAGCGGAACGAGCGGAATTGGTTAAGAGACCAAGCCCATCCAACAGGGGCCTCAGGGAGCTCTTGTGAGGCAGGCTTATTACTCCCCTCGTAACGGATAATCCCCTTTGAAGTCAAAACAGTCTTGGTGAACCTGGTGGAAGCAACCATGTAATAGTCTCTTGGTTCCTGATCAGCAGTCACCAGCACTGAAAAGCATTGTCCAGCATGGACGTCGAGGGACTCGTATGTGTTCTGCACAACGTGTGAACCTTCCATCTCCACAAGCTTCATGAAGTGGTTTTGGATTCTGAAGTTCAATGATGTTTTGATCCCAACATTGCAGATTCTGTACTTGTAAGTCTTGCCAGGCTTCATTGTGAAGAGAGGCTCGTCCTTACCGTCTCCCTTGGCGGATTTTCCATTGATGAGAACACCTTGGGGCCTACCAATTGATCTCCCACTGTCCAAGACTTTCCTGAGAGAGGTGTGGCTCTTAGTGTACCAATCACCAATTAGGACAGTGTAATCATCCTCAGGATCGGCATAAGGGACCGGGATGAGCAGCCGGCTGTTGATACGGAGGCCACCAAAGCCACCAGCTACTCTGTGCATTGCTGTGCTTGGGTAGTAGAAGTAGCTACCAATCTGGTCCTTCACCTGGAAGTGGTATGTGTAGTTGGTGCCAGGAGGAATTGGGCAGTTTGTTCCAGGCATACCATCTTGCCATGAGTTCTTCCTCTGTTGGACACCAATCCTGCACACACAATCAAATCATCAACTTGGGTTCAGATTATGATTTATTACAATTCTATCTGCTACAATTCCAATGTAACAGTTAAGACAGAACCCATATCACTATTGTCTGATCTTTGTATTGAAATTTCCAACCAAGTTAATGAGATTATAATTGTATCAGATCCCATGTTTGTTCCTCAATTCCACTACTATCCCAACAAATTATGCAGACTTCCAATTCACTACAAACCCAAAAGAAAAGAAAAACAAACAAAATCTGAATTATTACCAGGTCAAGAGGAATGGCTCGTCGAGGTTGTTGAAGACATTGACAACAACATTGTTGTTGCTGGTAGAGTTAATATTAGGGCCAGGGAACTGGTTATTGATCATAATAACTTGTTGAGGAACTCCCAAAGGAGAGATGGTGCCATAGGTGACATTCCAAGTGAAGAAAATATAAGGATCTTCACCGTGGACCATCAACATAGACCCTGCTGAGAGACTCAGCAACAACATAAGCATCACCCCACCCATCTCTCTATATTTGTGAGGGTTTATTTTTATAGAAAAATTAAACCCTCTTCCTAGTACTCCCTCTCAAAACAATGCAATAATTCTTTTTTTTTTTCTTTCTATCTGTCCCTATATATTGGAAGAAGATACTTCCTCTTCTTCTACAATTTCAATCTGTGCCTTAACATTCCCTTTTATACAAAATTTGAAGACAATGTTAATCATTCAAGTCCCCGGAAAATTCTCTGTTTGTTTACTAATTTTATTGTGTCCTCTCATTTGTTATAGTTGTGATATGCTATTCTTGCAACCACTTTTACCGCCTAGAGACCATTCTTTGTCAGCAGTTTACCATGAAAAGACATGTTGCAGTTGAAACTAACTCTGCATAGTTTTTGAAGAGTAGTTCAGAATTTCAGACAAATTGTATTCAGTGATCTTATGATCATATTTTCCTTTAGAATCTTGTATTTTGAAGATTTAGTTAATTTCATGCAAAGTTTGGACTAATTGGATAATGTTGGGTTAAGTGTTATATAAACCTGTTTCTGTTATTGACCCATTAACCTAGTGATTCAAGATTCATGAATTTTGTCTTATAATTTGAAAATATAGAATCAAAGAAAATGCCTACTATTTGCATATATTTAACGTGTGTATATTTATGCATTGTGTTCCATAAATAGCAAAGAAAATGTGAGCATGAGCATGCATGGTTTTAGGACAAGAGTAACTGAATTGAACAAAAGCTGTCTTTAAGCGGTAAAAGTTGACAGCAAATAAACATCGAGAGGAACAACGCAAAACAAGGACAAACAGTGCATAATGAGCACAGAGAACTTTGCGGGTCTTGAATGGTTACAATTCTTCATTATTATGATATAAGAAGACTACCTACAGATTGGACAAGGAGCCGCAGAAGAAGCCACATCGTCTTCAAGTTCCATAGATAGTTTTTATATATATATAGACATTGTATAGAGACAGAGAATTGGGAATTGGAGAAGCAAACATCATGGATGGGGTGATATTAGTGTTACTGCTATGCCTCTCAGCGGGGACTATGTCGATGGTTCGAGGTGAAGATCCTTATATTTTCTTCACATGGAACATCACTTATGGCACCATCTCTCCTTTGGGAGTTCCTCAGCAAGTGATTATGATCAACAATCAGTTTCCAGGACCCAATATCAACTCCACCAGCAACAACAATGTGGTTGTCAATGTCTTCAACAACCTCGACGAGCCTTTCCTTCTCGCATGGTAATTAATAGTTTTCTTCTCTTGTTATATAATTAGTATTGAATGGAACGTTGAGATCCTGAAGTTTTGTATATAATGTCTTCAGGACGGGCGTCCAACAGAGGAAGAATTCATGGCAAGACGGTGTGCTTGGAACGAATTGCCCGATCCCTCCTGGCACCAACTACACTTACCATTTCCAGGTGAAGGATCAGATTGGGAGCTACATCTACTACCCAAGTGTAGGTATGCATAGAGCAGCTGGTGGTTTCGGTGGCCTCCGGATCAACAGTCGTCTGCTCATCCCGGTCCCTTACCCTGATCCGGAGGATGATTACACTGTCATAATCAATGACTGGTACACCAAGAGCCACAGCACTCTCACAAAGTTCTTGGACAGCGGACGATCAATTGGTCGGCCTGATGGTGTCTTGATCAATGGCCAAGCCGCCAAGGGAGACGGCAAGGACAAGCCTCTATTCACAATGAAGCCTGGCAAGATCTACAAGTATAGAATTTGCAATGCTGGTATCAAGACATCACTCAATTTCAGGATCCAAAACCACAATATGAAGCTTGTGGAGATGGAAGGCTCACATGTTGTCCAGAACATATACGAGTCCCTTGACGTCCACGCCGGGCAATGCTATTCCGTGCTGGTGACAGCTGATCAAGAACCAAAGGACTATTACATGGTGGCTTCAACCAGATTCACCAAAAGTGTCCTAACTTCAAAGGGAATTATGAGCTACGAAGGTGGTAAAGGCCCTGCCTCTCCTGAACTCCCTGAAGCTCCAGTTGGGTGGGCTTGGTCTCTCAATCAATTCCGCTCATTCCGCTGGAACCTCACAGCCAGTGCTGCCAGGCCTAATCCCCAAGGCTCATACCACTACGGTGCCATCAACATTACCCGAACAATCAAGCTTGTGAACACAGTTGACAGGAGCGGTGGCAAGCTTCGCTACGCGCTCAATGGAATCTCTCACGTCGATGCTCCAACCCCACTTAAGCTTGCTGAGTACTATGGAATTACAGACAAGGTCTTCAAGTATGACAGCATCCCAGATGAACCTCCGGCCAATATCGAAAAAGTGACTGTACAACCCAATGTCAACAACGTCACCTTCCGTACCTTTGTGGAAATCATCCTCGAGAATCACGAGAAGAGCATCCAGTCTTATCACTTGAGCGGATACTCATTCTTCGCTGTCGCGTAAGAATACACTTTCTGCGAAGCTAGTGTCATTGATACGCCTTGCCCTGCAGTTTTATTCATGTTTAATTTTACATATGTATGCAGAATTGAGCCCGGAACCTGGGCTCCAGAGAAGAGGAAGAACTACAACCTCCTCGATGCGATTAGCAGGCACACAATCCAAGTCTTCCCCAAATCATGGGCTGCAATTCTTCTAACATTCGACAATGCCGGAATGTGGAACTTGAGGTCTGAGATATGGGAGAGGAACTACCTGGGACAACAACTATACATCAGTGTTTTGTCTCCTGAACGATCACTGAGAGATGAGTACAATGTCCCTGACAATGCAATACTTTGTGGGCTTGTCAAGGACTTGCCTAAGCCACCTCCTTACAGCATCTAATCAAACTTGCACAAGAATTACAAGATTCCGTGCCGATTCACGCTTTCTTTCGCGGAGAGCCAGAGATAGAGATGATAATGCGGAGGAAGATGAGGAGGAAAAAAACAAAAACAAAACCAAAAACCACCATTAAACATACCTTCACAATTTAAATATTTGTATTTGTGGGCAGAGTGTGTAGGTGATGGTAACGAATAATGAGGGGTCTGGTTTATTGTTTGAATCAGATCCTTCTCATAATACCATTACATATTTTTTTTGTTATCTTGGATTTATTAAAATATATACTCTCATTCGCTTCTTTGGTTCTCTTGATTCACAATCCTTGATCCGGTGTTTGGTGGGTCTTCATTCGTCCATGGCGGAAGGCAACGAACCAAAGAAGGTGGCGATGGGACGACAACGAATGTGCCCTAGATGCAAAGAATAAATGAGAGAAGATATTCATGTCCTAGCCTTCTCGCTAAGAAGAAATGAGGGAGGGGAGTTTGTTTTAATTCATGTCATATTGATAGACTATGGTTAATCAAGTGCCACATACACTTGGAAAGAGATAAGTAGGGCTATACAAAAATTATATTGATTATTTTCATTTTTTTACATATAACAGATCAATCAGTTAAATTAATGTCAAAAATTTGAAAAAATAAACCGTAACAAATCATTTTTACCCCTAGGTAGGGCCGTGCAAAACCCGTATATGACCCGGCCCCACCAACCCAACCCGACCCGACTAACCCAACCACTACCCGCATAGTTGAGGGTTGGATAAAGGTTTGTTAAAGGGTAACCCGACCTTACACGGGTTGGATGAGGTATTTACCTTAACCTGACCCATATTAACCCTACCCGACCTATTTTATTATATAATATCGTTTTATACTTGTATAGACCTGTATGCAATATATATATACACACTTGTATGCAGTATTAACAAGAATCAAACATTGAGTTTATTTCATATATATATATATGTGTTTATGTTAGAGTCAGTAGACTTTTCTTATCTTGAATAATGTGAAGGCCTCATTTATGTTTTAATTACACCATAATGATTTAGGTGGAGAATTTTAGTGAAAATTTTAAACTAATGACAGGTAACTCAATCCAACCTTAAACCCGACCCAACCCAACTCATCTTCAAATGAGGTTGGTTAAGGGTTGAAGAAAATCTCACCCGACCTTATGCGGGTCGCATGAGGTATTTTCCTAAACCCGACCCATGTTCACCCCTGACCATAGGGATAAGAAATTTATAAGTGGGCTACGTAGCATTTTCCTTCTTAGAATATTGGGCCGTTGGGCTATACTTGCCTGGTTGGTAAAGCAAAATTATAACCAAAAATTGGGGGCAAATAGTATATTGGGCCGTTTGTAGCATATAACTCTATTCACTAGTTTGCCCGTTTATAAGTTCAGAGTTGGGCCATATAAATGGGCTTAAGGCCCAATATTTGAATAAGAAAGGTAATGATCTTGGGCTGAGCTCAATAGTGGAGTTGGTCTTATAGGATTCAAGCCCGTAGAAAATTGGGGTTTTTTTGGATTAATCCCATGGGCTGGGCCAAAATAATTATTCCTGCGTGGTCTCTCGTTCCTTCATCGCTCTCGCTCTGACGGGAGAAGGTAACTCGAAGAAGATGACTATTGCTCTCTGTAATTAGTTCTCTCTCTTAGCAATTTTGAGCTGCAACTAGACTTTTACAGCCTGAGAATTTTTCCTTGAAACTTTTTTTTTTCCACTCGACAACATTGTAGTCCAGTTCTGTCCGTGGAAGAAATCTGTTTCCACATCGAAATTTGATTGGGATTTGTCCGAATATCAAAAACTGTGTAAGTACTCCTTCCCTCGGAATTTCTCTGCTTTATAAATACATGATTTCGTAGCACAAGAAATTGAATCAATAGATCATGGAGTCACTCTTTTGGGTGTTTCAGGTTTAAAGAAATTTAGGCATTTTTCCTGATATTGCCCTCAAATATTGGTGAGTTCTTATTTCGTTGTGGATAGCTTCATTTGTAAACCAACGAACTACATTGGAGAATCCCTCATTGTTTGGGATAAACGCTTTGATGATGATTATTATTCTCAAATGTCATCAACTTTTTAATTTTGATTTTGGCAGGATAATGGAAGGAAAGTTCAATAATTTTGTTGTTGGAGATGTGCCAACGTTGATGTATATACCGAATTTCGTCACAGTCGATGAAGAAAACCAGCTTCTAAATAATGTGAGGATGCCCTCTGCTCCGTGCATTCATGTAGTCAAGGCTACATGATAGTACACAGGCACATGCATATATATGTAGTTTTGCTCTTCTTGGCTATCCAATCATCACTTTTCTCTCCTTTTCTTTTGTCATTGTTGAGTGATTTCAAACCGCCTTTGTATTTTTTCCTTAGATTTATGAAGCTCCTGTGTCAAAATGGAAATCTTTAAAGAATAGGAGACTACAGAACTGGGGTATGTAATCTAATTTTTTGGTTTCCTTCTCTTATTTATCTCTACGTTCTACAGAAGAACCCCCCCCCCCCTACACACACACACACACAAAAAAAAAAAAGCACTTGCAAACACACGGTATGGAAGAAAAAGAAAACAGCCCTTCACTTTCATTATTTTTTAATTCATGGGGTTATGCTATTAATTTTGTGAGAGAGGGTGGAATCGATCATTGCTCTTCATGCTAGAATAGGGAGCTGGCTGCCACCAGGCCACAAGAGCTCCTTCGCTTTTATATTGTTTATGGTGGTGATGTTTTATTTTCCTGGTCTATGGTCATTTGTAGGTGGTGTTGTCCATGAAAAGGGTCTTCTGCCTCAGGAGTGTAAGTCGGTAACTTAATTCTTTTTTACAGTTTCTGATTCTCTACATGATCATGAATTCTGTAGCAATCTGTTGAGCTCTTTGTTTTTACTTAAAAAGCATGCATGGTGTAAGAAGCGCTCTCTCCATGAACAGAAGGGACCTAAGTACTTGTGAATGTTGCTCTAATAAATCAAACATAGCCATGCTTGCCAATCTACAAATCTTAAGGAGAATAGAGAAGTGCTGTGTGTTGCGAGTTGCCACCCATTAGGATTGTGTGCATATGATCACACACTCCTTAAACATGGGAAGGCAAAGCTCCATTAGGATTTGCATGTGAATTGAAAGTAAGCCTCCTTGTGAATGTAGGTCGTAGTGCTGTCGAACTATCATTACTTTTAATAACCTCTAGTTTCGTATCAAGTGTGATTATGGAATGGGTACTCACTACGGATAAGAAAGAAAGGAATGATGAGGACATGTAAACCTGATCACCAATGAGGAAAGAAGCATAAGTTTATGACATTTATGCCGCAAATAATGAGTTAATGACATGTGTATCTCTTCTCTTTCACCTCTGCTTGAAGTAATTGTGATGCATGCTCTCACCATTCAAATATTTACAAGTGTGGCAAAAAAAACTGTCAAACATCTCTATTGCAGTACCCTCTTGGCTAACAAAGATTACAAGGAGAATTTATGAAGAATCAGAGCTTTTCCCATCAGCAATCAATCATGTTCTCATCAACGAGTACCATCCTAACCAGGGAATCATGGTATTGTACCAAACCCACTGATATGAGGTCTTTTTTTTTTTTTTTTTTATCATTTTCCTTTTTCTCTCACTGTTATGATCTCAAGTTGGTGAAACTTTTGTTTAGATAGACCGTGGGCTACTCCTTGAGAACCTTATTACCTTTATCTGTACCTGATTAGATGAGCATTATTAGCATTGTCATTACTACAAGAATGTCGGACCTATAATGGGATCAAATATTTGATCCCTGTATTAAATCTCTGCCTCATTCCTATCCAGCATAATGTTTGGCAGCACTTCTTATTATGATCTTGTTTCCGACTCAGCCGCACCAGGATGGACCTGCTTATTTCCCAGTAGTAGCTATTTTATCTCTGGGATCACCTGCTGTCATGGACTTCACACCGCATTCAAAATTAAGATTTGGGAGCAACACATTGAAGGGTGATGCTGAAAATAGAAGATGTGATGGTAGAGATTTCAAGATCGAGACACATGAATGGATAGATAATCACCATCCCTTTTCTGTCCTATTGATGCCTCGTAGTTTACTCATTTTCAAGGATAATGCATATTCCGGTTGGTGCATGGTCTTTTGTTTTTCCCTCTACATGATCTCATATTATCCAAAATTCACTGAGCAGTTGATTTCATTGAACTTGTTGCAGATTACTTGCACGGTATAAAAGATAGTGTGACACAACAGCACGCTGGGGTAAGATTGATCAATTTGACTTGAGGCTATATTTGATTCATAATAGTAGTCTGAATGAACTGGCATGTCCATAATGTCTTACATTGCTGCAATTTTCTTGTTCAGGCTGTGAATGAAACCCAAGGAATGATGCATCAAGAACTTAATGAGAAAGCAGACCAAGCAATGAGGACTGGAGATCTCAAAGTTATTCATAGAACTACCACTAGAATATCTTTGACATGTAGATTGGTGCTCAAGGTTCACCGAAATTTGTTCAAGTTTTGAATGTATGGGAAATCTGAGGTATTTTGGAGATGTGTGTTTTCTGGTTTGTATTGAACTTCTTGTGACCGTTCTTTAATCGCCATTAGCAGACCTTTTTTTTAGCATTTCATGTTTCTCCTCTATAATTAATAAAATCAAACATACATGACTACATTTCTCAAAATTTGCAATGAAATCGTGTGTATTTAATTTTGTTCACAAAATTTGAGTTTTGATTCAAGAATAATGGGATGGTCTTCACGTAAAAATGGGCTATAAAACGGGCCTGAGCAGGAATCTATAATGGGCTATAGATGGGCCCTCTCCACTGGTTAGCAAAGTAGATTCCGGGTTGGGCTTTCGATATAAAAACTTGCTTCAACAAAAACATATCCACCGTCTACTATGGCCTTCGTGTGCTATTTATTCGATATGACTAGGACAAGCACAGAAGCAAACAGGAGGAAAGAAGAGAGAGCTACGAAGTAGAGACTGGTAGAATAAGAAATCCGATTGTGCGGTTAGATTTCAGTTTCTCTGGTTAAACCTAACTACTCCTCTACTGATATGCGGTTTCGCTCTCTGATCTTGCCATACTTTTAAGCGTAATGTTAATTTGCCTTGCAATCGAGGTTCTAACTTCAACGTATTGGTCTTTATCTTCAGCCCTAGGGTTTTTGTTTGTGATCTTGTGTCTTCAGTTTTATTGTTCTTGCCCATTAGGTTTTCGATTGTTTGCATAAGTGAAATTTGGCATTGATTAGGTTGGGTTTAAGAGATGGTAGATAGAGTTGGTTGAGGGGTTTTGGTTGTATTGTTTGGTGAAATTGGGATTTCAGTTTGCCTATTTTACAGCATGATTTTGGTTGAATTTTTTCCTGCTTGATACTCGCGAGTTTTTGTTACAATTGAAATGTTTTGGTAATTATGTGAATTTGAGCATGCATTTTTGCTGATACCTTCTGTCTTTAATCTGGTCGACGTTTTTTGTTGTTGCAGTCCCGTCAATCTCTTATCATGTCTTGGTGCACTATTGAGTCTGATCCTGGTAAGAAATTTACAATATTCCTGAAATTATTCTAGAAACATCTCATCCGAAGTTTACTAGTTGCAATATGTTAGTTTCATGTAATTGAAAGAAGATGTAGATTCTTTCTGTTGCTATGTTTCTTGAGTAAATAATAGGAATATAGGATACAGTATTGTTGGCAATCAAGTTGCACCACATACCTGTGCTAACAAATGTCTAAGACATCCAAATCATGTGAAATTTTGCATGCTCACATTCTTGCGGCTCAGGCAACTACATTCAATGTTCCCTAAGAAATGCAGCCTCTTTTATGGGTTGAAAGAAAGAGGCAATCATCTTTTCACAAAGTCGACTCTAGTGTGTCAATATTGTTCTAATCTTTAGTTAGTGTATCTGGCTTGTGAGATAATGAGTCCAAACTGATGTAGCCCATGTACATTACAATTTACAAATAAGGTTAGAATTGCATCATGCAATGTTTAAGGGAAAGTTTCACTGCTGCTGAATCTCCAATGTGCCTTATTCTCATTCGTGAAGTAGTAGATCTCATATGTATTTATGCACTGAAACTTATTCTGGCTTGCGAAAAAATGTATTTATGAACTTCTAAATTACCCTGTAATTAAACGTGCTTGAACTCCAAACCAAATTGAGAAACTTGTCTTTCTAACTAAGTTAGAAGAATACATAAGACTCCAAAGTATGAGTGCACCCAATACTAAATGACCATTCTTACCCTACACAAATTTAAAAACTCCTACCACCCTTACTCAAAATGGACTAGAGCTTTGATGACAATGTTGACCCCCCTTTCTATAAATCTGAGAAACATAAAATAATGCTTTTATTGACTAACAATGACCTTTAAATGGGCCTACATTACTGTTTAGACCACATTATTGGGAAGGTGTCTTTTTAAAAAACTTAAAATTAAATTTTCTTGAGTTTTAACCTTGACTAATATTTGTTATATATATGCCTGCCCTCCTAGCTGGCCAATATCTTATTTTTCACTTGGGTAAGATATGTAAGTAATTGCATCTGTGAGAACATATGAAGACATTACACATCCCCCTTCTCTTGTAAGTATGCATTTTTTATGGTGCCTTCATATCAAGGTTCTCAACTTCCATTCCAGGTGTGTTTACGGAACTTATCCAGCAAATGCAAGTAAAAGGTGTACAGGTAACCACTTGAATTTATGTGACATTTGTGTCTTATGCTTGTCCTTAGCCATGGAGTGTGGTGTATTTTGTTACTGTAATTGGTTAAATACATCATTGGTTTCTTTGAGTCATCTTGTTCTTGTAAATTCGTGGGGCTAATTAGTTCATCTATTAATTCATCATGTAAATGGTTAGAGGGGGAAATGCAGGCTACTATAGAATATCAATAAACTCTATTTGTCCAAAATTGTGTATCTCTCTTTGGCCTTTATTATGGGTTTTTATTTGCTTAATTTTGGAAATAATTTTCTGTGTTTTTCTTGGTACCACCATTAATACCCCGCCATCCTTCCTTCTACGTTATGCTTCATTTCTGCACAGGTTGAGGAGTTGTACTCACTGGACCTTGACTCTCTTAATGATCTTAGGTTAGTTTTGCCTTTTAGTGGCCTTCGGTTCTTATCTTTTGCAGACATGTTATGTTAGGCACACTATGATTTAAGTTTGGTGACTTGGTCTTTACCTTTATTTGTTAACTTACAGGCCAGTATATGGGTTGATTTTCCTTTTCAAATGGCGTCCAGGGGAAAAGGATGACCGTCTTGTAATTAAAGATCCAAACCCTAACTTATTTTTTGCCAGCCAGGTCAGTTTCCATGAAGTTGGTAATTTGTGTGATATGATCCGCTTGTATTCTAATAGAATATTTTTTCTCGTAGGTCATTAATAATGCTTGTGCAACACAAGCAATTTTATCTATCCTCATGAACCATCCGGATATTGACATTGGCCCGGAATTGTCAAAGCTGAAAGATTTCACCAAAAGTTTTCCACCCGAACTTAAAGGTTTGGCAATCAATAACAGTGAAGCTATACGTGCAGCACATAACAGTTTTGCAAGACCGGAGCCTTTTGTTCCTGAGGAGCAGAAGGCTGCCAGCAAAGATGACGATGTGTACCATTTTATAAGTTATTTACCAGTTGATGGGGTGCTATATGAGCTTGATGGATTGAAGGAGGGACCAATTAGCCTTGGTCAGTGCCCTGGTGGACATGGTGATTTGGATTGGTTGCGCATAGTGCAACCAATCATCCAGGCACGCATAGAGAAGTATTCCAAAAATGAAATACGATTCAATCTCATGGCAGTAATCAAGAACAGAAAAGACATGTATACTGCTGAACTCAAGGAGCTCCAAAAGAAGAGGGAGCGTATCCTGCAGCAGCTGGCTGCCTGCCAATCTGAGAGAGTGGCAGATAATAGCGACGTTGAGGCATTGAACAAATCACTATCAGAGGTGAATGCCGGAATTGAGGCTGCTACTGAGAAGATTCTGATGGAGGAAGAGAAGTTCAAGAAGTGGAGAACTGAAAACATACGCAGGAAGCACAATTATATACCCTTTTTGTTTAACTTCCTCAAGATTCTTGCTGAGAAGAAGCAGTTGAAACCACTTATAGAGAAGGCAAAGCAAAAGCATTTGGCCCCGGGTGATTAATGATTTTTGATAAGTTATGACTTGCGTTAGAGATTGTTGGTCATCTTTCGTACCGATGTTCAACTTTCTGGTTAGTACTTTTTGGGTTGGTTTCACTTTCCTCAATGATTGAGCTATTTCATATCGTAGACACGTTTTTAGCTCAAAGTTGAAGAAACGCATGAATTGGCATCTTCCATATAAGTAATCTGCTTTTTTCCTACTGAAAGTTCATTTAATGGATAAATTGGAAGGATTAAGGGTGTGCTTTGGAATGAGGTTTTGGGGAGGTGTTGGGGGGTTTTAGGAGGTGCAAATGCCAAGTAGCAACGAAACCTCCTAAGCCTCTTTTACCCTATCTCACACCGAGTATGTTCTAACCCCCCACCCGCCTCACTTTATCTCACCACACCTCTCTTCTAAAACATTAGTTAAGGCTTAGCTTGGATTGAGAAATGAAATCGTAGAGTAAATGGAGGGCAGGTTATGTGAGGAAGAGTTGTGGAAGAGTGAGTAACTTGACTCACTCTTACTTGGATAGAAGGTAGAGTGCAGAGTGAATGAGAGTTGATGAAGTGTAAAAGATGTGAATTGCAAGAATACCTTTGTTGAAGTTAAAATAAGTGAAAAACTTTAACGAATGATTTATGAAATAATAAACAAAATTTCATTTCCCCTCACAAATTTTTGAAATTGAGGCTAGAGTTAAGTTAGATTGTGAGAGAGTTAAAGTGAGGGATAGTTTCTTCCTTCCTTGCTTGTATTCGCTTGGCAAGATGACAACACATACATATCAAGAATATATATTTTTAAATATTTATGAGTATTATTTGCTCTTAAACTTCTTACGATTCAAGAACTAATCAAATCGCAATGTTGTATATAATATGTTTCAACGTTAAAAAAAATCTAAATTAAAGAAACTAAAGAAAAAGTAGTTTGGATGACATCTCCAACGGACTAATTTTGCCGATCACTAATCCCATCCGTGTGTGTTGAAGTAAACACTTTCCTTCGCTGAAAGGAAAGGCTAAATTTGTCATTTGGTCCTGATTCTAACGGACCATAAAACACTTTCCTTCGCGGAATGGAAGGCTAAATTTGTCATTTCGTCCTGATTCTAACGGACCATGAAGGCATAGACACTTTCCTTCGGGGAATGGAAGGCTAAATTTGTCATTTAGTTCTGATTCTAACGGACCAATTTTACTAATTAAGAATCCCATCGATGTTAGGATTAGGAAAACTCGATTTCACTACAAAAACCCTTCCAGTCGCGCGATGCGACATATATTTCCCTCCCTGTTTGTTGCCGAGAAAGGTAGGAAAATAGCTGGGTAGAGAAACCCTAATTAGTATACAGTAGGTGGAGGTACGAGGAGTTTATTCGGAATTACTAGTTGTGTCTTTGTTTATTCACGGGCTTTGTGAGCGACGAGATTGCTACAGAAGAAGAGGAGGAGGAAAAAGGACGGCATGTTGGAAGGTTTGGTTCGTCAGTTGCTTCAGGGTTACCTAGGTGGATACGTTAAAGATTTCCAAAAAGAGCAACTCAAAATCACCTTTTGGAACGGTTTGTTCTTGATTATTCGCTCATCTCTGTTATTCCGTGGTTCCTCTACTTTCTTTTGTTTGCTGGTTTTCCAATTCATGTTGTTCAGGAATAAAGGCCGACTAGGTTCGGCATCTTGATTTTACGGGTTTTATTCATAATTCTCAATTGGTGTACTCTGAAGGCTCTAGGTATGATAGAAATCAAATCTACGTCCAATTCATGTTAATTAGTCATGCAATGTGCACGTATTCTCTCTATGTTGTCACTACTTGTTTGGTTCTGGAGAAAGGGTCAGAAAATAAGAGGCAGAGAAACCCTAAGTAAGCAGTAGGTGGACTGGTGGAGGTATGGGTAATTTATTCGTAATTACTGGTAGCTGGCTGTGTATTCACAGACTGTGCGAGTGATGAGAGTGTTACAACAAATAGGGAAAGGAAAAGGGCAGCATGTTGGGAGGTCTTATTTAGTAGCCCCAGCTAGTAAAGATATCGGATACACAAAGTTGTCATCTCCTTTTGTGAATAGCTGTCTCCCACCATTAACTAGCATTGTGACCGTTGTCATGTTTGATTTTCATCTCTTGTCATATCTGCTCTGTGACCATTGTTAATTGTTGTGTATATACTATTGGTGCTCTGTAATTGAAGCAAGCTAATGAAAATACTTTCTGCAAACCACTTTATGGTTCATCAGTTACTTCACTGTTATTTAGGTGGATGCATTAAGGATTTTCAATAACTGCAACTCAAAATCACCTTTTGGAACGGCTTGTTCTTCTGTTCTCATTTATTTGCTGTCTTTGTTAGTATGTGATTCCGCTATTTTTTTGGTTTGTTGGTTTTCCAATTCTCATTGTTGAGTGAAGAAAGACTGACTAGGTCCGATTTCTTGATTTTTCACTTATTCATGATTCTTGATTTTTCACTTATTCATGATTCTTGATGGATTTATCAGGCTCTAGGTCTGATAGAAAATCTACTTCTAATTCATGTTAATTAAGACTTGTGATTAAATATGTTAATCAATATCTTTTTTTTTGTCATATTAACTTACATGTATTTTTTGTTTTTCGCAGAAGAAGTACTTTTGGAGAATGTAGAACTTATTCTCGAAGCTTTTGATTATCTTCAGTTGCCATTTGCTCTAAAGCAAGGTATGTAACTTTGCTGATTTTTTCTTGGGGTTGTAACTTTGTATAATGCTGACAATTTTTAACTGGGGAAATTATCTTCGGTTGGATTTACTTTAAAGCAAGGTATTTGAACTTTTCTGATCGTCTCTTGGGGTTTTAAGTTGTAACTTTTTTCTGGTATACAATGCTGATGTTCTTTAACAGAGAAGTGACATATGCAAACGTATCCGTTATATGTTTTAGGGCTGAGTGTTGCTGCCAAGGATTTATTTATATAGTTTTTTTTTTTGCCTTCTATAACTTTCTGCTAAATGGATTTCTTTGGTAGGTCGCATTGGAAAGTTATGCATCAAAATACCATGGAAAAAGCTTGTCTTGGATCCTATTGTGATTATTTTAGAGGATGTTTTTGTTTGTGCTTCCCAGCGGGATGAAAAGGAGGTAACTCTATGAAGAGCACCAAAAAGTCTATGCTTTGAAATTTGACCCAAAAAAAAAGCTAAACAGAAAAAGAAAATGGGCAAATATTAAAAGCATAGTTTTCTTTCAATTATACTTGCAAACATTGGTGTACTTGCTTGGGTGTGTGTGGTATGTGATGCATATGTAGAATACTTTAAATGGCTCTAAAGAATTAAAATATTTTGGCAAGCTGTAATAGTTGGTCTTCCCCCTACTTTTGGTAGTGGAGTTTGGATGCGGTTGAAAAAAGAGAATTCGCAGGCAAAAAGGCTCAACTTGCTGCTGCAGAACTGGCAAAATTATCAAGGAGGGTTTGTGGTGAGTTACATGATTCTTAGTTATGGTTGTCTATAAGTATAATTTGCTGTAGCTTTTTTCTCTCCTAACATACCTGCAAACAAAATTCATGATTAATCGCTAGCAAAATATTTATGAATACTGAGAGGGTGTGGAATTTGTAATTATAACCTTATTTTGATTTTTGAGGAGTGGGACCAGCAAAAAAATTTAGTACCTTTTGAGGGCACGATTGTGAAGTAAGTTTGAGGTAGGCATAGCTGGCAAACTCAGTTTTATACTCTAAATTTTAGCCAGGTAGAAAGATTCCCTAGTTAATGCTTGTTACAGGCTTACAGCACTATAGGAACTTTAGAACACCGCAGACCGTAATCAATCAAGAAGATTAAAAGCAAATGCTTTAAGAAACATATAATCGTGGTTTAATTGGAAGGTTATAGTGGCTTTTCTTGCTAGAATTTTGTCCTAGTTTATGTTTTAAGGTGAGGTATTTTCTGGGTTGGGGATATAGTCCCAAATCCACTAGCACAATATTGTTCTCTTTGGGCCTTACACTCGCACAACTTTAAAACATTGCTTCTTATCTTCACTGCAATAGCTGCTTGTCTTTGATTTTGACTCTTGTTGCTTATTACTACTTTTATTTCCGGCAGAAAATCAGACTGCGCAATCATTTGTGTCATACATCACTGCAAAGGTATAATGTTATCTGATAATGCTATTTTTGCACAAATCTGTTCATTTTCTTCTTATTTCCATGGATTTTCCTATTATTTCAGATATGGAGGTGGAATATCTTTGCATATTCTTATTGTTGTTGTATATATACACGGTAATGGGTTCTATGTCAGCCACTTTGACGATGTGGCCATGACATTTTGGAATCTTTATTATACTTTTGCTCTGCTGACTTCTTCCTTTTCTACTAGATTCTTGACAGCATCCAAGTGTCAATTAGAAACTTCCATGTTCAATACAGCGATGTACAGTCTAAATCAGTAAGCTTACACTTATCACTATTTTCTTGTTGTATTTTGTATTCTTATTTCATTACTGGTTAATTTTTGATTCAAATTTGTTGCTTGAATGATGAGCATTGTAATAGGCTTCTATGCAGAAGCATCTTTGTTTTGTGCATATGTTGTCTTCGTATACCTATCGTTAGGTTTGTGCACTGAGTTTTTTTAGTCTATTTACATTTAGTAGTTCCGGAATGTTTTGATAAATATTTATGAGAAAGAAATTCAAGATTAAGAGAGAATGAATGAATTTTCTTTTCCATTTCTCTTTTGTCAAAACTTGTGAAATACATCTTATTAGCACCAGCGGGAGTCTGAGGATAACTTAATTATTTAATTGGAGTGACTTCTGGTTAATTTTCACTGATATGATTGAATTTAGAAAGGTTTCCACTGGACTTGTAGACAACATACTTATTGAGGACCTATGTCATGTCAATAGATATCATGATGTTGATATACAAAGAAAATGATGCTAACCATTCTCTTAAAATGAGTTTAGGCATTTTGGGAATATTATGTGCTGTCCACAAGTATATATGAAAGAAAATCTATTCTTATGTGATTAATTGTTGGACTAAAGATATTTTGTGCCACATAATAAGTGCTCCTTTACTTTAAAAAAAAATGTGTGAACATAATTATTTTTTTCCTTCTTTTAGTTTTCCCTACTCGGTGTTCCTTTTCCTCATAATAAGTGGTCGTTTACTCTTAAAAAATCTTTTGTTTACTTGCTTAGATGATGTGGTTAGGCAATGGATTACTAGTATCATGAGTTCGGTATTTATATTGTTAAGTTAGTTCTTGTAAAACCAATCTTTCGTTTGGATGATGGTTGTTTGTTTTTAAATGCATCTTCTTCATAATTGTGATGATCATCTAGTTTTTATTACATTTAATAGGAGTGGACACTAAAGTCCCACACCAGCAACAACCGCAGTAAAAACATAGCTATATTCTTAAGTCCAATGTGTGAATTAGTTTTTCTTTCAAATCAAGCCTTATCTCCAAGGCCTACTTTGTAGCATTTATTATTTTGGATCGTATCTATGCAACATAGAGAATATGCCCGGTCAAGGAGGAAAAATGACTTTGTTTTTTAAGCTGTTCATGTTAATTCATACAATGGATTATTAAGAGCATTCTTAATAATATATTAAACTTTGTGTTAGAAAAAGGGAAAGAAGAAGAAGCTGTGTGGGGGGGGGGGGGGGGGGTTGAGTGTGAATGAGAAAGGTGGAAAACTCTGGGGAAAGGAGCACAACAATTTTACATGGACATGTGCTTCTTATTGATGTAACCTTGTAGTAAAAAATTCTTTGTCTTGTCTTTCTGCTGTTGAAATTGTTAATCTATTGTTGATTTTTACTTGTCGTTGTCTTGTCTCTTGTTTGCTATTGCGAAGGATGATGTAATCTTAAGTGAACCCTTCTCCTGCTGGATTCTTTAGTCGGAGTCATCACCTTCACATTACAGTTGGTGGCTTTTTAGTAGTGGCTCTATTAGTTCCTGCCAACAGTCATATATAGTAACTTCAATATGATGAAGATGAGGGGATCTGCATTTATTTTCTATAAATGCCTATCAAACTCAGTTTAATAAAGACCTTATAGAAGCAGTTTACTGGTTAGATACTTTGTTTATGAAATATGAGGGAATTAACATTTATTTTCTATTATACTCCCAGATACAGGTTATGTGTGGTTTGAAGTTTTCCAGCTTGATGATAATGAAGCACAATCCGGTTGGGTAATTTTAGGTTAACTCAGTGTACTTTATTGTTTAAATTTCTTTGGTTGGACCATTCCTGTTATTAATTTGATGTTGCACTTGTTGGTTTCTGAGTTATCAAAATATTGAGTGTTGATACTGACCTTGCGTATCTTAGTGAATTCTCCTCAACATCTTTGTTATTTCTCGTTATTTTTGAAGGAAAATAAATGTTATGTGACTACTTGTTGTTTTGTACTTGGGTCTTAAAATAAATGAACTAGTATAGCAGGTCTAAGAAGAATTTCCATATTTTCCTCCACGACAGGATGAGCAAGAAGTCTTAAACTTGTGTTTATAAGTTGTATTGCATACCGTAGAATCATTAGGTGTCATCAACTGCTATTCTATTTCTTTTTTCTTCTGAATATATAATGAACTGGCCAAAAGCAAAATGTGGCATGACTAAGAGACAAATGAAATGCGTGATAGAATTTTGAGAATCACCAAAGTGGAAGTGAAAGAAGTTAGGTAACTTACGGAGATGGCAAGAAACTTAAAAAGAAATGCATTGGGACTATCATAGATGTGGAATGCTATGACTCCCTGAAATCCTTTGAAATGTGGCCATAGTATGTTTGGTATGGGGTTTTCCTTGGACCCAGATAATGTCATCAATGACTGATTGTCAGGCTTTGTAGGTGGGGTTGGGTCCTCTTATTTTGACTCACTCTAAAGTAAAGCAAAATGTGTTGTGCATTTACTAATCTATGTGAAGCGCACATGTGAGAATTTTGTAGTATACTCCTCCTTGCTTTGATGCAAAATTTTTTTGAACTTCATGGATTTGACATGATAGTAGCCAAGTATTTTTTTTGCTTGACTGGCAGGCTTGTGACAGGTTGGTTCATTTATGGCTTGAGTAAATCTGAAAAAGAAAGAATTGAATATATCATTTAACAATCAAATGCTTGTTCGGCTTGGTCATGACTTGAAATATTTTATGTTTGTGTATTACGGAGCTGGACTTTGTGCTTTCTTTTTGAAATTGTTCACCAGCTATATTTTATCTATGGAGGAATAATTGTGTAAAAAAGTGTGGCTACAAATTTTTCTATGTATTCCTAATCTGTACAAACTTATGTTTCCCTTGTTATTTGAGTTAATGATTTGCAATATATCAGATCATCCCTTGGAAAACTGAGAGGAAGCCAAGTAAATAAGGTTGTTGAAATCAAAGGTCTGGAGATTTACTGTAGCCCATTTGAAGGAGTTTCCAATGTGATGATTTCAGAAAGTTCTGGAGACTCAAACACTCTGTCCAACAGTAAATTTGAAGGAAATAATGTTGATCATTTGGTAGATCCATTTGATTTATCAATATCGCTTTTGGTATGTAATCCTTATGTCTGTCATTTGTTTCTACATGCATGTTAATGTTCGCAAATGCGATTCTGCATATATTTGAATTTAAACCTTTTTAAACCCAAATTATTATACATGTATGTGAATACAATCTATTATTAGTCATGTATATTTGAAAATGTGATGTATAATAGTCTATCGTTACAACATTTGTATATAGAGAGTATATGCTAGTATTTTGAACTCAATTACCCGCTTGCTAGCAGACTATTGTCTTGTTCCAGTTCGAGCTCCATCCTGACTAGAGTCGAACTAGAGTCTACCTGATTGAATTGATCAACAAAAGATCTATTTGATTGCTGCCCTAGGTTGCTGCCTCTTTCCATTGTTCAAAAGGGAAAATGTTACAAAGGGAGGGATAACTTGTTGCCCTAGATTGCAGCCCTAGGTTGCTGCTTTCCACGTACACTTTTAATATTAGATGTTGTGACTTGTTGAAAAGAAATTGCGTATTTTTTTTGGTGAACTCATTTCACGTTGACTGTTGCTTTCTACTCTTTGCGAACAGGTGTATGTAATATTTTCCTACAACCAATATGTATCTATGTACCTTTTACCTATTATATATGTGTTAGGCCTGAAAATTGTTGGTGATTGTGGTGTGTTTATTAATTTTTCTTTGATTTTTCCTTGTGTACTAATGTTTATTTTCTTAAGTAGGTTAACAAATCTGGAAACTCTGATAATGATATGCCACAGTATAGCATCAGTGCTGAAATCGTTAGCTTGGTTGGTTTGTTTTCTTGGAGAACTCATCCCATTTATTTTAGGTTGCTAGCAATTTATTGTAAAAACTTGAACTTATCATGTTTTATTCTCCAGGTTATGTCTTTGAATGAAGTTCAGCTGCAACAGATATTGATTATATCAGATTACTTATGTACAAGCAGATTAAGGGAGAAGTAAGTTTGGTGCTAAGCGATAATGTTTTCCGCTATACAATATTTCATGTTCTACATTTTCTACTTGTTCATTTTCTTTTTTCACATGGCTTCCATGATTCATTTTAGTTTACTTATTTTACTGACTCTTTTTTAAAAGTGCTTGACTACTACTACTTTTGGGTATGCTTGGGAGCAAGTAGGTGAAGTGAGGTGTTTGGGAGTTAAAATTAAACCCAGGTGAAGTGATTGGGGGTTCAAATTTATATTTTATGTGAGATGTACAACACTTCACCTCCTTCGAATTGCAAACAAGGTCTCTTATTAATTTCATCCCAAAACTCCGCCTCACCCCCAATACCACTTCCCAAATATGTTTCTGCTTTGTTGCAAAGGTATTTTTTTTTCTTTTTTCTGATTGCAAAAAACAGCTACGTAATTGAAGACTATATTTTACAAGTTAGTATCTGTTGTAAGGTTTTCATTGCAGGACTCGCCACGCAAACAGCCAAAGCTGTTAGAGTTTAATATCATCTGAGATTTGAAACCAATATTTTGGACCTCGGTGATTGATATGAACATTTTTGCTAAGGGAGGAAGACTTTGGTAGGTAGACAGTTTTGGGAGGTGACATACACAACGACAGGACTTGCATGGGTTTTGTTGAAGAAAATGATAGTCTTGGGAGGGGTACATGCACTTCTAAAGTGCCAATTTTTTGGTTTGTGTGAAGGTAAAGAAGTGTGAGAGCATTGGATGTGAAAGGGTTGACTCTCTTCGTTGTCGGATGTAGACGGATTAGCAGTATACTACTTTTGCACACTGGCCAGCATACTTTTGGTGCTTTTTTTGGGAATTTACATTTATGAAAAAAGGCTGTGTAATTTAAAAGATTAAAATAGAATATTATCTTCGAGGTAAAAGATTGTTTAGTGTTAGGAATTGGGATTTGTATGTGTTAGCTGAGGTAACATCGATGAAGCCATAAATAATACGTTGGGAAAAGGTTTTTTTGCAAATCATAAACTTTTTATATTAATTTTATGGTACTGGGTTAGATAATAAAATCTGATTGTATGGAGAGCATACCATGGGACCTTTGCCTTATTTGTCAGTGACCCGAACTTCTGCATGCCATTGATCAGTTTTAGCATCAAGGCAACTAGTTGCAAGCTTCTTTCACAGCCGTGAAACATCAGTGTCATCTAATATTGGGGGCTTCTGATTGGGTCTTTGATTTTAACGATGCAGGTATTGGCGCTATCATCCATGCTGTAGTCCTTTATCAAGAAAACCTGATGGTTGGCAGAAAATGTTGTGGCACTTTGCACAAGAATCTGTCCTATCAGATGTGCGCCAGAGATTGAAGAAAACTTCATGGAGATACTTTGGAAAGAAACTGTAAGTAGTGGTCTGTACAGTACTGATACATGCTGTTTTACAAGCATTGAAGCTAGAGATTATTTGTTACTACTTACTAGCTCTTAATCTGGCCACTTTTGTTTAGCCTTTTAACATTCTCAATCTGTATTTGGTGATAAAATTGAAGATCCACAACACACATTCTTGTGGAATGAAAGGTTATTTTTCTGAATTACAGGAGTTATCGACGGAAATATGTCAACCTGTACAAGACCAAGCTTGATTTTCTTCGACAAGAGCAGGTAATGGATTGTTTATACGTGTTAAGTTTCTTAAAAAACTCATTTTGAAGTTTTTAAAGTTTGTAGTTCCAGCTTGATGACTAATCTGTCATTTGCAATTCTAATTATTGTCTTTGTGCCATTAAAAGTGGTACGACAATACTTCCATTGTACTCATGGGGTATCTTATTATTAATGGGAATTTGTTTTCTGCATCGTCTCTTTATTACCTAACCATTTCTGAACTTAATATTTCCATCAGGACCCACAACGTTTCCCATCTTTATCTTCTAGAGACCCTCAGTGGGCAGGGAATTTCATATATTGTGTATTATGATTAAAAAAAGGGGATATGTTAGCTTCTTCCAAATGTTTCTTTCTATACTGCCCCTTTCTGTCTCATTGCTGCTTTAGCATTCTCATTCCACCATGTTGTTCATTTGCTTTTGGGCCCATGCTTTCTAAAACCTCTAAAATTTTTGTTAGTTGCTTATGCTATACGAGCAATTGTCGCTCTCAACATTGAATTTGTGTTATCCTGAAGTCTTACTTGAATTCTTTAATCAATCTCTTTCTAAGACCATATGTTTTTCTCCTTTCATGTTTCACAATGAAATTTAGAATATCTAGATGCTCCACTCGTTTCTTTTCGAACTTGTTTCTATACCTACAAATTATGTCTTGTTAATGCACCTAGATTTTCCTTCTCTTCTAGCGATTTATATGCTTAAGCTTACATAGTGGGATTGGGTAGATGTAGCATTGGTGCCTTCATACACTCATCAGCAGTCATGAGTCATGACAATGGAAACTTGTATTCTTTATAAACAACCATTTAAAGCCACTGCTACTAGCTTTGATATGTTATGAGCTCTTAATGTCCACTAAAAGTTGTGAAGGTGAAACAGCATGTGATTGCATCTTTCTTTTCTCTTCACAATCTCGCTTTTGTGGTTCTTGTCTTGTCTTATACAATAGAAGGTTCTTTACAACTCTGGTGTCCACATTTATTGAGCATTTAGGAAAAGTATTTTGTTATTCTCCTGTTTATAACCTCAATTTTTGTCTTACTTTGTTATTATCAGTCCATTGATGAATATATACTTCGTGAGTTGGAGCAAATGGAGAAAGAATCTGACATAGATGATATCCTAAGTTATAGGTCCGCTGCTGAACACGAGCTTCAGGTGGTGATTCTTCTGAAATTTCTAGTTTAATCATATTTTTATATTACTGATTCTTTCTGGTTGAGTTTCGTGATTATTTTGAGACGAGTTTTCTGCATTTGTCAATTAGTTGCTTGTTTTCTCACAGCATATGTGAAAATGTTACCACTGAAAGCACTGCAATTGTTTTGCGTGAATTCGATCTTGTTGCAGGAAGTCTTATCAAGCTCTTCACCTCTCAATATTGGAGTGAATGGTTCCAATATTCCAATGGAGAAGTCACAAAACGATGAGCACTCATCTGGCAGGTCTCAAGGATGGTTAAATTGGTTGTCCCGTGGTGTGCTTGGTGCTGGCGGAACAGATGATTCTAGCCAGTTTTCTGGTGTGGTCTCTGATGAAGTTGTGAAGGTAGGTGTGCCCTTGGTAGTTGGGACTGATATATGTTCTTCAATAAATATTGTTGCTCTTGGGTACAGGACATATATGAGGCAACAGAGTTTCATCCTACAAATTTATCCAGTGGAAGTCATGATTATTCAAATGACAAGATGTGTGCCTGCGCAATCAAGTTCAGCATAGAGCAAATTTCTGCGACACTCAGAAATGAGTATGTTATTGTTAAACTTAGCCGTTGAGTCACTTTCTAACCATTGAATGTATATCCATTATGCAAAGAGTTGAATTGAATGGTTGCATCTGAAAATTTGTTGTCCTTGCTAGGAAGGAAAACATTTTCAGCAAAATAAAAAAATGTCATAGAGAATGGGGCAGATGGTTATGAAATCTAATTACAAATGGACATAAATTTCTGATCAGACAGAGAAAGTTCATGGCTATTTTCCTAACAAAAGTTGAGTTACAGTGTATATGTTTGTGGTGGATAACATTATTAAATTGGTAGTATTAATGGTTGAGAACACTTCTTTGGTAATCTTCTATTAGAGGGATGTTCCACATTTCTATTTTAAATGCTTCATGATTGCATTTTGTTGTTGTACTGGGTTCTACTCCCTTGGTACCCTGCAATGCATTTCTTCGATTTAGCAATTTGGTCTTGCTATGTAGTAATGAAGTTTGATTGCAAATTTTTAGCATTGTACATTAAATATAATGAGTATTTAATAAATTAATGAGGAAATTCCATTGGAACGTGTTCTGTAGTAACTCCATCCCTTTGTGGCCTACCATAGTAAGAATTGTGTAGTCTGATCTGATAAGAGCATATATGTTTCTGCGTTAGTTAGCTGTAAACCTTTTGTATGTTGTAGACTTCTAGAAGGTACATAACATCTTGCCAAGCATCTAATTTGCCCACCATATATACTGTAGGATAATTTTTTATGTTTTATTTTGTGTCTTTAGATGGAAGTTAAGTGGCCGTAGTAATAGATGAAAAATGTTTGATGACCTAGCCCTAATGCATGGGAAGTAATGCCTGAATTGATCCTCTAGGCTTTGTGATTTTCCCCGCACCTTGCAAGGGTCTGTCCATATCCCCCACGGATTTTTTTTTTTGTTATTCACTTCATACCTGATGTGGGATTGAGATCTTGTAATACTCTGATTAAGTCCTTCTCTGGTCTGGTTAAGCTTGTCCAATGTCCTCTCCTCCTCAGGTCAACTCTCCCTACAGGCAGACTAATTAGCGTGAGGAATTCTTGCTCGTATACCATTTCATTTATAATGAGCTGGCCTAATACTTGCATGAACTGCCTTCGTGGCCTAGTCTTGCTCCCTAAAAGGTGCTTTGCAAGGTTATGTCCAAGTCCTCCACGCATGGTGGTATTAAACCATTCAAGACTGGTGTCACAATTATTAAGTTTTTTTTGATTAACTAGAGAACAACAAATTGCTTTGAATATAGTATTATCTAGTATTTTGCTTCCTTCAAGAGTAGTTCTTGACTTTGGTGTTGTGTTCCATGTAGTATTTTACGTGTTGCTTTTAATTCTGTGATTTTTGGGCTTGATACTATTTCTTGCATCCATGGTAATGCATTTCTCATCTCATCTAATTTTCTTTTGCAAAGAATGTTTAATATTTGCTGAGATAAATAGTGAACTTGTCATTGCATGTTATATTTGCCTTTTTGTTTTCCTTTTGCTTCTTGGCTAAGACTGGCACTGACTGTTAGGAATATTGATCTTGTTAAGCAATTTTTTTTTATAAAAAAATTTATTGAACGGCAGCAATTGATACTTGGTCCTATTAGTTTAATGGTCCTTTTACTTGTCAAAATAGAACATTCTTTCCATGGTCCACTACCATTTGTAATGAATATATAACTTCTTAGTGCTTCTGTTTTCAGCGAAACTGATGAAGAGGTTGCTAAGCTGATTCTTGAAGAGGCAGCGATTGAGTTCAAGCTTTGGGGGGAATTGGCTACCATTACTGCCTCCATAAATTCTGGAGAGATGGTTAATCCATGCAACAAGAATGTTAGGCTACTAAAGATGGGGGTATGAGTACTTTACATGTCATATATAGAAATCTGAAATATTGTTGGTTGTGTGACTTTGCAGCATTGTAGATGTCAAAATTGTATACATTATTGTTATGTGGTTTAAAGTTTAAACAAAGCTATTCTGAATACAATGAAAGGTGTTTATGTTTGGTAGATGAGCAACTGCAGTTGTAGAAAAACAGTGAATGAGGAATTGAGAAGAGGATAGCAGAATTAATTGAAACTTGGAAGTATTACTCTCATTTGCTGATACTAGTTCTCATTTTCTGATGCATAATGTTATTATGTGAAACAGATTGTATGCCTTTTTAATAAGGCTCTTTTCACTAATCCTCCCTCCATCGGACAAGATTGTTCTCCTTTTGGCATATATCTTAAAAAAATCAAATCATCAACTTTTTTGTTTCATTCTTTTTTGGGATGATGTGGAACATCTCTAAGGTGGGGCATCCCAAACACCTAATAGTAGCAATCACCAGCAAACTACTAGTGCTACTTTAAAGCCAAGGTATTGCAGGTAGAATTCAAACCCAAGGTCCCAAGTCTATGGCTAGTGCTAGAGGTTCCTTCTGCATCTATTGGGCCACTTTTGCAGGTTTCATCTGAAGTGTAATACTAAATACGAGAGGTGTCAATGGGTTAAAAATTTCCTTGAAAATTGAAATTGAGTTTCTTCCTAGAGTTCATTCTAAGGCAAAGGATTAGATGAAGCCTTAAAATGTCTGATCGAGCAGTTCTACTGGATTCTGGTTCATGGACTGGAATTTATTATCTGTCTGTCCGTCTCTAGCTATGCTGAAAATTATAAATATGTGTATGCACGAGTGTCTGAATAGCCTTTTGCCAGAAAAATGTTATGAGAGCTGCGATTGCACATGCTTTCTACTCTGTTGAAGTAGAGGGTGGCTGGTCGATTCATGTAAATTATGGTCAGTGCGGAATGTGCTGTGCTTGTGTTTTGAGCTGCTAGAAAGGATGCAAATACTTGGTTTCAGTATACACAATTATTCCTCCATATTATGCCTGTTTCCATAGTTTGATGTTCTTTATTTCTTAGACTGCATACTCTTTGAGTTTCAATTCCTTAAAATCTTCTTGTTAATGTATGTGTAAGTATGAATCTTTGTCATATGGTGTAACAAGCTGCATAGTTGCTCTGAAAGTCTCATAGAATTTCCATATCCTTACTCTTGCACATTCGACATTGCCCTTTTCTTATGCTCGTATCCTTTTAGCTTTCCTCATTTGATTGCATACTGCCAAGAGGTAATGTTCTCACAACTTTGTTAATCAAATATAAGCTGTTTCCAAAAAAAAAAAAAAACTATGTTTGGTTGATGAAGAATGATTCATTGATTTTCCTTTGACTTGTCTATGTAAAATATATGATCCTCCTGTTGTTTGCAGTCCTTTGTTGATAAAGATGTGCCAGAATATGAGCAATTTTCATGTAAAGTTCAAGTGGATGTATCTCGTAAGCTAGAGGTGGAATTGGGAGTAAAGGTACTTTTAATGTTCTTGACTTAAAGAAAGAGGTTGTATGATGTTCCATGCTCTTTAATAATGTAATTTCTCTTTTGACTTTTGTAGGCTGGTAAATTTTTAAATTGTCGAATCATGTATTTACAGTGTGTTCTTATGCTGTCAGGTCATGCTTCAGCCTCTTGAAGTCATTTGTGATATGGAATTTTTCCTGAATGTGATAGATTTTTTTGCAGTGTTGAGATCATTCGAATTTCACAATGAAAGGGTAAGCCTAAATGCTTATGGAAATTCATCCCAACCTGATGGTGCACTATTCTCTTGCAGTATTTTGCCTCTGTTTACATTTTCCAATTTTAACTAATATCTGATGGTTCATCTTTTTCCATGATGTTACATTTTAAATGCAGTTGTTTATATTCTTATATTTGCATTCCCATATACGTTATAATCTCAAATATCTTTATCAGCCTTTTCCATTAAAGGAAAAAAACCTCTGTTAACGGTAAATGAGGTAACAATTTAAGTTGGGCTTAACGAAAGTACTAGTACTATAGGTTGAAGCTAAGCCAAGTGTATGGATCATCAGATAAGAGATCTTTATAACTGATTTGTTTCAGAAGGTTGAACTTTTGCCTGCAAGTTTAAGCAACATTATTTACTGGCATTTCTTTTCTTATGGTATATGTAGTTCGCTGCTCCTCAACCCATAAGCGTTTTACAAAAGTTTTATTTTCCTGTACATTGACTGTCTTCTAGTGAATCTCTAACCAAATTTGGCTACATTACACCTTTTGTTAACCTTACTAATGTTTTTTGGAACTTTGAGTGAGACTCACTGTAGAGTTGCTGTAGCTAGTTATTAGCAACCCTTGTAGATTAAACAATAGAAAACTGACCTACTTTATCTATGTATTAGGTCTTTGTGATTTAAATCGTCTACTCAAGTGGAGAAATTTAATGAAATACATTACTATTATTATTGTTGTTGTTGTTATTCAAATGTGATGTGAGCCCCTCCAGGTTGAGAACTGAGGAACCAACCTCTGAACCACTGTGCTCAATGAAATATGGTTTCTGTTTCTCAAAAGTCTTTTCAGGACTTTTTTCTTTTCTTGAGTTAGTTTTTAGTTTCATAATTCTTTATTATTTGTATTGAAATCTAATGAATTTACAGAGCTTGAAGACATTGGTTCAATATAACTGTTATAGCCTGCCATCCCATTTTCTTTAATTGAAAGTTTGGTTGGTGAAAGGGCATGCAAAGTTGTAACAGTGAATATTTAACCTGTTGCAGGTGTTGTCATCGCTAAATGGGATTGATGATGTCAAAGCTCGACTACTAACTAAAGCGGAGTATGTTCTTTTAACACTGGAGTTTCTATACATATTACAGTCTATATAAATTGGCCTTTATTTACAAATTTATCTTAACTGTGTAGATATGTATTATCGAATCATAAAAAAGTTGTCTGGGATGTCAGCATCATCAATATTACCATAGATGTGCCTTGGGAAGATGCAACTTTGCATAACTATTGCTTAGTAAGTTAATTTCCCCAACATTTTCAATTGGATATTGTGTTGAATTGGCTTCAATGCAAATTTTTGGTATTTATGTGTTTTGCTAACATATTGTGTGCACGTCAGCTTTCCTGGTATAATTTTTTTAGAACACGAAATTTTGCATTAAAATATTCATCTGTATCTCTGTTTTTAATGTTGTTATTTAACCTATTCACTCTATTTAATGCTGAGCTTTCTTTAAAATGAATTCTACATATTAAGGTGGTTAATTCTCTCACTATTCGTGTCCCATCAATCTTATGTTGTCATAAAAGCTGAGATAACATTATGTTATTGACTGCCTTGTACAAATCTATGTATTGCTGAGTTTTTTTAAAGAAGGGTTCTTGTTATTTGGTTTTGTGTGTGTGACCAATAAGGGTGATACAGTTAGAGATTTGGTTAAATATTATTCACCCTTCCTAACAACTTAAGCTCTTGGGGTTGATGGTGTTTCACATGATATTGAGTCATGAGGGATAGGGTTCAAGGTTTGTCGGTTAGGGGAAAGGATTTAGGTTCTACGGTCTAGGATTTAGAGTATGGGGTTTTGGGTCGAGGATTTAGTGTCTATGTTAGGTTTGGGGGCAGATAGCGGAAAACCATTTTTATTGCCCTTTTCTGAATTTTCCTATGTCTTGGATGTATGTCAAGAGCTTACCTTCTCGTTCCATTTTTGTCTAGACACATGCACAAAATGATAATGTACTTATTTTAAAATTTTGTGTTCTGGAACTTGATTGCACAAAGCACTTTATAGTTTTGTTTCGGTCAAGTTTTATTCTTCTGTAGCTCGGTGCTCTGTAGTTCTTAGTTCAGTTTGCTAATGTTCTGATTTGATATTTTTTCGATTGTTATATTTCTCTTGGTCTGTTTGATTTTGCAGGTTTTTGAATTGGGATCTCTTCGTTTTACTTCTGAATTTGATGTAGCTTCTCTTGCATCTACTGTCAATGAACAATCATCCGTCCTTAAACATTCAATTTCTGCCCACAGTTTTTTAATGGGTTTTGAACTTCAGGATCTCTATAACCACTTTGAAGTTAAACTGGATAATTTTGAGGTCTGTTATCCTATCTTTTTGGGTATTATTTGTTCTATTTCCTTGGTTGGATTTCTGAATGTAAGAATTTTGATGACGCAGATGAAGCTCAAGATACCTAGTCACCTAGGGACAATATCTGTTTTGGAGAGATTTTGTTCCTCTATTACCTTGGCATCTTGCATCATTCCTGATGAATCAGTGTTGAAACAGTTGGAGGTATATAAGTTGCGTCTTTATGTGTGAATTGCCATGGAGGCTAATCTTTTCAGGAAGAAATAGCAAAAAAATAAAAATAAAAATAAAAAATTTGACCGGGATGCTGACATACACCACTCGTAGATTACTCTTGTTTTATGCCATTAAAATTTTGCTCTTTAAACTTTGTAACAATCTACTTGATATCATTTGTGCTCCATGTTCTCTTTTATTTTATACTTTTTTTTTTAATGGTTTGATGTTTTGTGTTTCCTGGGCTGCAGTGCCCTGCCACTTAATAAAATTTCTTTTTGCAGTCAAAGTAAAAACAAATTGTCATGGAAACAACTTGCCACTTAATAACAAATTTTTTTACAGTCAAAGTAAAAAACAAATTGTCATGGAAACCGTAGGAGAATTTATGGAAGATAGTGGTCAGCGTTCTTACTGGGGATGTAGAAGTATGGAGGAATGGTGTTTATAAGACGCTCCCATGGTTTGGCATAAAATATTGAATTAACATGTAATTCAAATCCAATATAGGTGCCTAGTGCTTTTGGTGTGTTGGGCCAATGAAATAATGAATTAGGAGTAAAGAAGATGAGGGAGTTTTATAGTTTGTGTGTTGGTTGGATTTGATAATTTGAGGATAAGTGTTACTATACATCTTCAGTGCTTTGGCACTATGGTTCTGTTTCTTTTTCATTTTAATTAATTTTTTGTCATCTTTTGTCTGTCCATGCCCCGTCCACTGAGGGAGTCTTGTGCACTGGAGTTGTTTACCTTTACTTTTACCATTCATGTGCTATCATGTTATTGAATGTCTTTATTTTGGCTATTTTTCTTAGACCCCTATAAAAATATCAGAGTTCGTTGATTATCGGAAATATATAAGCAGTATGCAGGACTCTCTCTTCTGAGTATACGCCTTAAAATATCTGCTGAAATTTCACTGTGTATCTTTATGATGATGTGGATTTGAATTTTATAGCAATGTTTTTCTCATTTTTTCATTTGGTTCCAGGTTTGTATGGTTGTATCATCACTTCGTGCAAACTTTTCTCCATCAATATACGATTCAGTTGTGGCTGTAGTTTCATATTTGCAAGTTATTCATTCAAGAGCTAAACCTCTGAGAATTAGAAGCCATGCTTTACATAAGATCGCATCAGACTGTTCAGGGGCTCATTCTTTTCATCTTACTATCACTGCAAAATTGGAGTTGTTCAGTATCCATGTTGACCTTGCAAATGATGAAGAAAATAGTTCTTCCCTTATACTTGTTCTTCAAAATTCAGATATTTGGTATGCTTTCATACTGTTGACTTTGTGTAGGGAAATGCTTTTTTGTGTTTGGTTGCCTCAAAACCATGCAATTGGATGCTTAGTCTTATTACATGGGGTTGTATATATCTAGGAGTTTGTTTATGATTGTATCATGAAATAAATTATCCCATCTGTTAAGATTAGTTATTTTGACATTCAACTCAATAAGTTAACTTGTTGGGTTGGGGCATTTCACATCATTTATATATATTCTAACAACATCCAAAAGTTGAAACCTTAATGCTTTCTGTGTTAATCTACTTTGTTCTCATGTGCATACCTGCATCTTCTTTTTCCTTCTCAGTCCTGATAACCAATCACATTGGTGGGTATTAGTTTTAAAAGTTCATTCAGTAACTCTAGGTCATAGCTATACTTGTTATCAGGACAACCTATACATAGCAAGGAGTTTGTTAATTATTGTATCATGGAATAAATGATCACATCCAAAGGTTGAAACCGTAATGCTTTCCATATTAATCTACTTTGTTCTCACCTGCATATCTGTATCTTCTTTTTCCTTCGCGGTCCTGTTAACCAATCACATTGGTGGGCATGAGTTTTAAAAGTTCATTAAGGATCTCTATTGGGTCATTCCTATAGTTGTAAACGAGAAGGAAAAGGGCTTTATCAGGACAACTAAATAAACTTTGTGACAAGGAGGTTGATGCTTGTGTAAGAAAAGGCTAAAAATTTTCCTGCTCTCAAGATGGATATTGTGAACTAGCCTTTCTTAGTTGCCATGGCCCTGATTTGGCTTATCGGGGAGGTTTGAAAGTGGCAGTAAGGATAGCTAGATATATTTGAATCCCTTTTTTAATTCCCATTTGAATATAGCTTTAGCAATGTTCGGGTGCTTAATTTGAGCGCTCCATTTTTTATACTGTAAATTTCCTGAATATTCCACATCCTATAGCAGGTTTTTTTATGCCTTCTCTTTATGTTTTACAATGTCCTCTCCTTTCCGGTTAAGACGTAAGACCCTTTAATCCTTCTTGGTATTGGGATACCTAGTGTCTAGCTTGAAACTCCTATTAGTTTTAGCTGGGTCAAATTATTTTTTCAAACCAGCTAATGTGTCTTTTACGGGTTTTTTCTTCAATGCTTGCTTAAATTAATTGTTTTTTTTTAAAATTGATCTCTAACATGCTTTGCTTATGAATAATATTCGTAGTATGAATTTCAGGTATTCTTTCAAAGATTGTGATGAGTGCTGGTTATGTGTGAAAGGGTTGAAAATTGCAGCATGTCCATTGAGAAGTGAACTGGGCAGCCAGACATTGTTTTTATCAGGGAATCAATTGGCTTCCAGTTCTATACATGGGAAATACATGGGTGTTGGATTGGGTGACCAAACTGATGATTTTGTTGATAGGAATGCATGTGGTGAAGCTTGCTTTCTTTTGCACTATGAAGCCCCAAAAATGGCTGGTTTAGGTAGCCACAAATTGACTGTTTGCTTAAATGATAGTGATCTACATTGCTACCCATACATATTCAGATTGCTGAATGGATTCTTTATTAGATTATATTCAAATGGCGCTACTTGTGCTGGTGAGAAGTCCCAAATCACTGTTGATACTGAAAAATCGAAGACAGTTCCTGGGTTTAATTTTGAAAGGTTTGGTTTCTCAAATTTCTTTGAAACTGGATCCTCTGACTCTTCCACCATCCCTCTGAGTAGTTATCCATTTGTTTCAATCCGCAATTCTGGATCACTTAGCAGCCTTGACAGTTCACTTCTTTATTCCATTTATGACTGGAGGAAGTTATTCAGCATGAGAGAAAGTAAAGTTAGAAGTCCAAAATGTACTTCCAAGAAGGAATCTAAATCAGCTCATGCTTCACCTTTGAAATCCACATCCAATATGTTTGTCGTTCCTGCCTCAGGGAGTTTTGGTGATGCAAATATTTGTATTGATATTAATCTCTCTGGAATTAAAGTGCATTTCCATGATTCCTCGTGTATTGTAGGAACAATTGTGCTGCCAGCCACTAAGTCTTCAGTTCTCTTTAATGATGACTCAATGGATTTACTGTGCTCCGTTGAGGGATTGATTCTCACCACTTCTTGGTGGACCAAGAATTTTCATGAGTTTCTGTGGGGTCCGTCATTGCCGAATTTGTCTCCTATCTTAAATGTTCGGGTGAAGAAAGGAAACGCTCAATCATCAAGTTCTCAACTTGAGATCAACATTAGTATTCAACATGTATGCTGTATTTTGCCTCCTGAATATTTGGCGATCATAATAGGTTACTTCTCATTGCCTGATTGGTCAGCTGAGCAGCATGTAAAAGAAATGCATGGGCAGACAAGTACAGAAAACCGGAGCGTTGCTATGTATAAGTTTGAGATACTAGACTCCACCTTAATGTTGCCAGTCGAAAGTCATGACGGTCAATTTGTGAAGATCGAAATGAAACATATGTACTGTAGTTTCATTGACACTTGTCTTTCAAAGGATCTACTGTTTGACATTCCATCAGAGAATATGGTTCCACTAACGAAAATATCAGAACAAAGTCACTGTCTAAATATATTTGGGCAGGATTTATTTGTATCATTGCTAGTGTTCGAACGTAATGGATATGATTGCTTTATATTTGACAAATGTCGAAATGTCACCTTGTTTGCTCCACTTAGTGCTGATGTTTGGGTTAGAATACCCTGTGAAAATGAATCCTTGCGTGGAAGTTCTTCCGTTGCCACGTGCATCATGTTGAAGGTTTATAATGTTCAACTTATTGCTGATGGTAGGATATGCTGTCTTTCAAGTTTCATTTTAAATTGAATATTTTATTTTGCTATCCCTTCTGTTGATTCATTTCCTCTCCGTCTTTATGTACAGATTTTTACATTTTCAATGGATTGGAGGCTTTGCTTGATGTCATAGATCAATTTTCCTCGGTTAATGATAAATCGCAAAGTTACACATCAGATGTTTTGCAGTTTCTTCAATTAAAACGATGTCCAAGTGAATATGATGCAGCTCCGTCTCTTGCCTTAGGCATTTTTTTAACAGAAGTCCGGTGTAGTGTGGATCATTTGTCAATAAAGTTGCACTCCTTGAGAGATGACTTGGTTTTATTAAAACCAGTAGCTGAGGCCAATATGCAATTCCGATGCTCTGCATCTCTGATGAATGAGCTACCTATAAGCATGGACTTTAGTTTTTCTGCTTTAGCATTATATTCATTGCTCAATCCCATTTTGCTAGCACGATGTGTAGCTGCTTGCTCAAGCTCGTTGGTTCTTGACATTTCTTTCTCAAAATTTGATCAAAAGAAGAATGAATTTTGCTTTTCTATTCCCTCTCTTGAGTTCTGGTTACATGTTCTTGAGTGGACTGAGGTCATGAACTTTTGTACTAGCTGTGCTAAAAAATTAGCTAATATTTATACAGTTGATATACCATCAAAGAGTTCACCTTTGGAAATGGTTGGCTCAATTGATACAGCTGTTGCTGTCTCCCATCAATCCTCTCTTCAAAATCCAAGTACTTCACCTCATTGTGTTTCAGAGAACCTGAAGGAGGATACTATTATCCTTGTGAAGTCAGAAAATATGGCTATCACTATGTATTTTCCTGTCTGTCTCAGCAAAGAGCCAGAAGGTGAATTTGCAGTTGCTGGAGTCCAAGATGAGAAGCCTCAGCCCTTTTCATCAAACTTATCTGAAGGGAGGCACTGTAAATATATTGCAGTTGCAACACATACTAGAAATAGTGAACTACTTGTCACGGGAAGAAATGCAAAACTGAATTCCACTTTGGAAAGTTTGAGTGGAACAGTTGAGATATTCGAGGGTAAAAATGGCAACTCTTGGCCCTTTTTCCAAATATTTCGTGTTAATCTGGATACTGAAGTTCAAAGTGACCAGAGTGAGCTTGTCAAAGTCAAAATGGGGATCCAGTGTGACCGGTTGGATTTTTCACTGTCGCATCAAGTATTCTATTTCTGGCATGGTGTGGAGTTCAACATTCCCCAAGCTGGATCTTCTCAAAGCATATATGATAGTATGGATATAAATTTGCAGTTGAGAAGGTTTTCACTTCTGATATCTGATGGAAGGGTATGTTCTTACAAATTCTCTATGATTCTTTAGGTTAGGATGAATTCTTACCATATACATTATACTCTTTTTTGCAATCTGCATTGAAAAGGACAATTTTCTGTTGTTGCATTATTTGATTTTTTTAGCACTTCTTTTCGGCAAGTTTTATTCAACCCATTGATTTTCTTATCTTTTGAAGTTGTTTGAGATCGATGGGGTGATAACTTGCATTGTTTAGTCTTTTTATCTTACTCTTATTTGTGTTTTTAAGCTTCAAAAGATAATTCAATTGTGGCCTTGGGGTGCTTAGGGGATTGGATTTGAAATGTTTGATGATCTGATTTTTTCTTGAAAAGAAAATCCCAAAAGTCATACTCGAGTTCCTTGCTGCACACATTTGTTATGCAGCAACTGCTGCATATCAATCTTTTGTGCTGTCTGTGATGTTGATCTTGTTGCTATTCATAACTTCTATTGGAAATGCTATCCTTTAGTTTACCTTTGATATTCTGGTATATATATTAAATGGCATTTTCAGTCGAGAAGAAAACTTCATGGGAGGAATAGAGAATACATATGGCAGAGAAAGTTTCCACAACTAAACCTATCTGAATCATCCAGGATTGCACATTCTACATGTTCTTTATAGGGGGGGTTTTATGCCATACTTCTACATGTTTGACCTTAAATATCCCAGATTTTCAGTCTTCACTTCATTATTTGCATGAATTATGATATCACGTTCACGGCTGTCCAACATAACTTACCTGTTGCCTCCCATATAAGCCTGACTGTAACTTTGTTATCTTTTCTTACCTGTCTTACTCTTCCATTCCCCTTTATATTAAACTCCATAAATATCTGCACCATCCTGAATGCCTATGATGATTCCTCTTCAAGATTCTTATGCAGTTCGTGCTGTAATGACAAAGATAAAAGTAAAGAGAATAAAGATATTGCTTGGGGCAATCTTGGAAGTAATTTTATGAAATATGAAATATGTCTCGTTCTAATGTAAGAGACTCGTGGCTCTTTTTCTAATCCTGAACATTAGCAATGAGATGTACTGGGTGTGGGCTTCATAAAGCCCTAATAGTGAGAAGACAGTATATTATCTGTTAAAATTATTTAAATCCGTAATGTTAAAACCATAAAGGTAAACAAATCTATGCTCAAGGCTCTTGTAGTGGATGCAGGGTTGGAGAAGGGTAAGATGTGCACAGCCTTAATGATTTGAACCCATGGCCACTAGGTTATGAGACAACCTTACCAGTGGGCCATGTATTTTCTCTATATTAATTTTAAATCCATCTTGATAAATATACTTTTGCAGTTTTGCTTACTAAGCACCTTTATCCTTTGGTCTGATGCTTTTCAAAGAATCATAAAGATATATTTTCTGGTGAGGGATGGCCAACCTGTCATGCTGACATGAGGATGAATTGTTAGAATGCGTCAAGTATGTTTAGTATGCTCTGCAAAGCTGAGGAAGAATCTATCAGCCACATGTTCCTCTGTAATTGGACTAGGAAAATAGGGTCGGTGAATTTCGAACTTTAGTTGGGTGGTGACGTTAAATTTCAGTTCAGAGTTGATAGCTGGCCTCTTTATTTGCAAAGACTAAGAGAAGGGGAAGATTCTCCAATTATTCCTCTAGTTACAACTTACATGCAGGTCATTTGGCAAGAGATTTAAAAGGATTGTTTGGACAAGGAAACAGACTTAGACGGTTAGACCACTTCATGGACAATTGGCTTGGTGATATGAAGTTTTGGTTGTCTAGATATGGTAATTTGGCGAGAGATTTAACGGGATCTGAACAAGGAAACGGACTTAGACCACTTCATGGACAATTGGTGATCTGAAGTTTTGGCTGTCTTATTGTTATAATTTCTAGACATCCATTGGTCTTGTCGGCTCCTAACTTTGTCTTTCCCCATGCTCGGCTATTATCTTCTCCTTGGTGGCCCTGAATGAAGATTATTTTTGCTTCCAAAAATAATGTGTAGTATGCTCTGGTGGTAAATTTATATATCTCTAATGAAGAGTGATGAATTGATTGTTTTGAGTTATTGGTTCGACAGTCCAAAAAGTTGAGAAGGCCTCTTTACTAATGAACTGATGTTGAAATCATTCACCTCCGAATCCCGTTAGAACACAAAGGTATAAGTTCTTTTAAGGCATCTAATGATCCTTCGTATCTGACCCTCCTCACCCCATAAGGACCATACAAAACATGGAGCACGAGGTCCCGAGTTAAATTCTATCACGCCACCCAGCTCCCACTTGTGGCCTTCAAATTAAATATCTTGGTGTTGGGCTCTCATTGTCAAGGGAATGTCCAACATGAGAGTGGGAGTATTGGAATATGGTTTAGATGATTAAATTCACCCTCACCAAATGTTGAAATTGTGGTTTAGCAGTATGAGATTTGGTGTTTCTTACAAAATTTGCAATTAAGGTCATGAATGTTTTTCTATATTTTCCAGTTGGTTTCTAATTCTATCACTTTTTTTTTCCTCCATCCAGTGGAGCTCAGGTGGACCTTTGTTGGAAATTCTTCTGAGGAACTTCCACTTACATGCCAGTGCCGCTGGAAATTGCTTGGAAAGCTTAGTTACAAGCGAACTTGAAGTGAACTACAATAACATTCACAAGGTTTATCAATTATGAAAAGTGTGAATCATTTCCGCATATTTAGTACAAACTACTTGCTGACATGTTCGGTACTTGTGTTGGCTTTAGGTCTTGTGGGAGTCTTTTATCGAGCCTTGTAAGTTTGAGATAAGCATGACAAGGAAGCAGGAGACAGCTGCTTTGATGAACAGCTCCATGAATACAGATATATCTATTACATCAATGGCACAGCTTAACTTGAACTTCACAGAATCACTTATTGAGGTATATAATTTTTATCACATTAAGTGCTTCTTGAATCTCCTTTCAGCTGTAGATGCTTCATGGTATCTGGGGGCATCCTATTCAAAGTGAGTGGATGAATAATGCTTGACATATTGCTGGAAGACGTGCATATTTTGTAATGGTGCAATGACAGATAATGGATGCTCTCCATAGACTGTTGTAAATAGTTGAAACATTTTCATGATTATTTTGTTGTTTCTTAAGCATGACGTCATTATTCTCATTTGCATTGTGCCTTCTTGATGGTGTTATTCTTGTTGATTGATATTCTTCTCTGCATGCTCCTTAGTCCTTAGAAACACAATTTCCATACAAAATCAAGTGGGCAGGTAAATGTGTGGAAGTAGATAATAATAACTCTCTTGGGCTTGGTGAAATGCATATGGCAAAAGTAGGCTTTATTTTTCCCATGTAATTTAAACCACAAAAGGGTATCAGTGAAGGGAATTACATGCGAACTATACTTCGTTTCAGGACAATTGATATGGTTAAGGACAATTGATACACCTAGAATTTTCCTTACAATATTTTCCCTCGTGAAGTGTGTTTTCAGGACAATTGATATGGTTCAGGATGCTTGGAGTCTGGTGGGACCAAAGGACCTTCCTGAAAATCAGAGACTCTTAAATCCTCAATTAATGGAAAATATATGTGAGGGAAGATATGCCCCCTATGTATTTCAAAATTTGACTTCTCTTCCTCTAGTATATTATGTCTTTCATGGGATGGTTACTTCCAGTGAATTTGATATCTCGGAAATGAAGGATGGAAAATCTGTTCAACCAGGGGCATCTATTTCAATTTATCTTAATGACACTCCTGAGGAACAACTTTTCCGCTATAGGCCTGGCTATTCTTCTGAGAGGCTCGGTGACATGCAACCAAATGGAGTGGCTCATCACTTCATGTCCATTCAACTTGACGGAACGTCTGTTCCTTCTACACCCATTTCAATGGATCTTGTTGGGTTGACCTACTTTGAGGTTGATTTTTCAAAGGCTTCAAAAAAAGTAGAGATTGATGGTGCTGTGGATACTTCAAAATATACTATGAATATTGAGGAGAATGGTAGAGCTGATACCGATAGTGGTTTTGTTGCCCCTGTTGTGTTTGATGTATCAGTACAACGCCATAGCAAGCTCATACGACTATATTCAACGGTATGTGCTGTACAAACTGTTTGTATGAGTTTCTAATGCTCATCTACTCACACTTGAAGGATTTCAGCTCATCTACTTACATTTAAGGATTTCAGGTCATGCTTTTGAACTCAACTTCAGTTCCATTGGAACTACGATTTGATATCCCATTTGGTGTATCCCCTAAGGTATGAGGAAAAAAATGACTCCCGTTCTTTTAAACATCTACTTCTTCCTATCATACTGTACTCCTCCAACTTGTCTTTTGTCATTCCAGATCCTGGATCCAATATATCCTGGTCAGGAGTTTCCATTGCCATTACATTTGGCAGAAGCTGGTCGCATGAGGTGGCGTCCACTTGGGGCTTCTTATCTGTGGAGTGAAGCACATTACCTCTCAGACATTCTCATGCACGAGAGCAAGATCGGGTTTCTTAGATCTTTTGTCTGTTACCCATCTCATCCCAGCAGTGATCCATTTCGTTGTTGCATGTCAGTTCAGAATATTTGCTTTTCTGACGGGCCAGAAAAGGCATCACCTCTCTGTGTTGATGGCACTTTCAAACAATCAGTTGAAAGTGGCAATAAACTACTGCATGATTTGGACAAGTCAAAGAAACGATCCATCCACCGAGTAACTTTGAGTACTCCATTGATTGTGAATAACTATCTCCCGGAAGAAGTATCTTTGAAAGTTGAGAGTGGTGGGGTTACTCGTACTGCATTGCTTTCTGAGGTTTGTGGGTGTCTACACTTAGATGTTTGGATTTATTATTTTCTTTGCTGTTTCGCCGTAGGTGATGCCATGAGTTATGATTATCTGTGTTGAGTTTCAGGTGGAAAATTCATTTCATCACATAGATCCTTCTCATGACCTGGGGCTGGAATTCAAGATCTATGGATTTGACCCATCAGTTTTGAAGTTTCCACGAACTGAAACATTTAGTGCAGCAGCCAAGTTCAGTGGAACTAAGTTCTCTCTGTCTGAAACCATTGCATTTCATTCTGATTTATCTAATGGTAATCTATATTTCACTTTATTATTTTACTTTTTAAGTGAGTATTCGGGGAAACAGTATTAACATTTGTTTTACATTATTCAAGGTCCAACCTACGCTACAGTGGAAAAGACCATGGATGCTTTCTCTGGTGCTCGAGAACTCTTCATTTTTGTGCCCTTTCTTTTATATAATTGTTCTGGTTTTCCGCTCAAAATTTCAGATGCTTCTAGTACTGTCAAAGAGACTGGATGCACTATCACTTCCTGTTATGATTTGATTGAACATGAACTACTACATAGCAAGAAAGATGGTCTCAGTCTTTTAGCTTCGGAGCAAAATTTGCATGCTAGTGCTGTACAAATGGATGGTTTGGGGTGTTCTTTTTCAGATGGTCGCATGATCTCAACTAGAAAGATTGTTGGCAATACTTTCATTTCATCTGGTTCCTCTAAAATTCAAGGAAAACAAAAAAGGATTGATTTGGGTGAAGGGTCTTCTCTAAATACTGTGAAAAACAGTTTTTCTAGCTCTAAGTCGACTTCAAGGGATTCTGACGTACTAGGTAATGAACATGGAAGGGTCAAGGCATGCATGTATTCTCCTGCTCCCATTTCCTCTGTCAGGGAAATTATGGTTCAAGTAAGTAGGACCATGCCAAACTCTTCATGGTCAGAACCATTCCCTCTTGTCCCTCCCAGTGGCTCAACCAGCATTCTTGTTCCTCAATCATTAACAAATGCGGCTTTCGTGATATCTGTTACTTCTAATGCTCTTGCTGGATGTTTTGATGGGCGGACACAAGCTATTACTTTTCAGCCTAGGTCACAATTTATTTTGAACAAACAATATTTCTTTTTTACTTTGCCTTTTTCGATTTTCTTATCTTCCGGTTAATTTGAAATTTTCTGCAGATATGTCATTAGTAATGCGTGCAGCAAGGATTTATGTTATAGGCAGAAGGGAACTGATAATTTATTCCATTTGGGCATTGGGCAGCATGCTCATCTTCACTGGACAGACATAACGAGGTATGCTGCATAGTAAGTGAGATGCTTTGTTTAATTACAATGATTATCTCACGTGCATTAGTTAACTGATAAAATGCTTGTTTGTGCTACTGGTCATTTGGAAGTAAATAACCTTGACAACCTTACTTTTACTTAATTTTAAAAAATTCTTGGTTTGAATTGTTTAATTCCATTTCTAGCCATTGCTATAAATTAATGATATTGTCTTCTGGAAAAGGATTGATTTGTTCAAATGATGGTATAATGCATTGTTACTTCTAGAACTTATGCTATGCTGCTGAACACTACTGAAATACTACATTTATTATTCAGGGAAAAAAATCTCTTGCAAGTTTGTTTACTGCCTAATGTTTTTTCTTTGCATCAAGAAAATTCTTGACCTTGTTTCTCTCTTCTATAGGGAGTTGTTGGTTTCTGTTCGTTTTGATGGACCTGGCTGGCAATGGTCAGGCAGCTTCTTGCCAGATCACCTATGTGACACTCAAGTTAAGATGCGGAATTATGTGTATGGTGTGTTAAATATGGTGAGGGTGGAGGTACAGAATGCTGATGTTTCCATTAGGGATGAAAAGATTGTTGGAAGCCTCAGTGGAAATTCTGGCACAAACTTAATTCTCCTCTCCGATGATGACACAGGGTACATGCCATACAGGATTGATAATTTCTCAAAA